>NW_024070199.1:43260647-43617983 GCF_014754425.2 Oryx dammah
TCTATACAGTCAACAAAAACAAGAGCAGGAGCTGACTGTGGCTCAGATCATGAACTCCTTATTACCAAATTCAGACTTAACTTGAAGAAAGTAGGGAAAACTGCTAGACCATTCAGGTATGACCTAAATCAAATCCCTTATGATTATACAGTGGAAGTGAGAAATAGATTTAAGGGCCTAGATCTGATAGACAGAGTGCCTGATGAACTATGGAATGAGGTTCATGACATTGTGCAGGAGACAGGGATCAAGACCATCCCCATGGAAAAGAAATGCAAAAAAGCAAAATGGCTGTCTGGGGAGGCCTTATAAATAGCTGTGGAAAGAAGAGAGGCGAAAAACAAAGGAGAAAAGGAAAGATATAAGCATCTGAATGCAGAGTTCCAAAGAATAGCAAGAAGAGATAAGAAAGCGTTCTTCAGCGATCAATGCAAAGAAATAGAGGGAAAGAACAGAATGGGAAAGACTAGAGATCTCTTCAAGAAAATTAGAGATACCAAGGGAACATTTCATGCAAAGATGGGCTCGATAAGGGACAGAAATGGTATGGACCTAACAGAAGCAGAAGTAATTAGGAAGAGGTGGCAAGAATACACGGAAGAACTGTACAAAAAGGATCTTCAGGACCCGGATAATCACGATGGTGTGATCACTCATCTAGGGCCAGACATCCTGGAATGTGAAGTCAATTGGGCCTTAGAAAGCATCACTATGAACAAAGCATTGTGGTTAAGAGCACAGATTTGGGGATTAATCTAAACAGTTCCATCACCTACTGTCTCCTATCAGGCAATGTATTTAACCTATCTGTGCCTCTTTTCTTGTCCGTAAAAGAACCTAAGACTAGGTCCCATACCATTGTGTGGTGAAATCTAAATGTTGAGATAGTTCACGCCAATTTCATGTGGTACATGGCATGTAGTCAGCATTCAATACAAGTCAGCTCTTATTGTGACCATTACTCTTTTACTAGTGATACCCACATCTTACTAGCCTCTTACTGCTGATACCTACCTTAGAAAGTAACTTGAGGAATGAATGAATTTATTGTATAATGCTTCTCAGTAAATTCTAAGGAATGCTGTTTGATTTGCATTTTACACACCCAGTTATTTTGATGTTCTTCCTGTGAGTCACTATTATTTGCTTCCATCATGTGGGTAGAGAAACAGATTCAGGAGGAGAAGGGAGTGTTCAAATTTAGATCTATCTCAGGTCCCTCTTTGAAGCATAGGTTGTTTATTCACTTAGCTTTTTGAGGGCTTTACCTATCTTAGGATATTCTGTAATATCTCATCCTCTAGGTTCGGTGCTTCCAGATGTGAATTATCAGGTGGAATCCGGTGAGGGAGATCAGTCTCAGAATATGGGCCCCCAGGGACAAACTGTGCTGCTTTTTCTCTTTGTGGATTTCCACAGAGGATTTCCAGGCCAGAAAATGGAACTTTGGGGTAGGTATAGAAGAATGGGGCTGCCAGCTTGGATGTGCTTAAATGTTAAGAGAATAAAGGAAAGAGACTTGGGGACTTCCCTGGTGGTCCAGTGACTAAGACTCGATGCTCCTAAACTCTCCAATGAAATCACCAAGTTTCAGTCCCTGGTTGGGGAACTAGATCCCACATGTGTCAATTAAGAGTTCACATGCTACGACTAAAGATCCCACAGCAAAATCAAAGATCCCATGTGCTGCAGCTAAGACCTGGTGCAGCCAAATAAATAAATAAAAATATTTTTAAAAGAAAGGAGACTTTACATGAAGCATAAATCTGAATAGATGTGCTTCTGTAGAATAACACGTTTCAGTGAAAACCTTGCTTAAATAAATGATATGCTTTGTGAGGAAGATCTACTTCTTGAAACGTCACTTAGATGGTGACAGTCCCAGATTTGGTTGACCAGAAATCAGCAGACACTTCCTGTTGGTCCCTACAGAGTATATTACCTTAGACGGGTAGTTCTCAACCTCAGCTGCACAATGTATTACCTGAGGAGCTTCTAAAAAATGCCCACACCTCATCCCTAGAGATTGGATTTCCTTGGACTGAAGTGGGCCTCAGGTATCAGTATGTTTTTAAAGCTTCTCAGGTTGGAGTACTATTCACCATCCTCCTGCTTTTCCAAGTACAATCAAGAAAAGCTATCAGTCTTACTTGGCGTTAACGCAACATCTCAAATTCAGCACAAGGAGGTGTGGGAGTGCATTGGTATGGATGGCTTTGTGGGACTGCCACATCAACTTCTGGAACAGGACAAAGAGTCCTTGTTCAGACATACAGATGCCTTTGGCATTTATCTAACAGATAGGTAATAACCTGCTATCAGAAGGTTGTCTCTGTTAAAGCTGTGATTTACAACCTGTTTTGTTCTCCATGAAACATGTGCATCATCAGAATCAGCTGGAGTATTTGAAAATGTGCAGCTTCCTGGGCAAGGATTTACTCAGTTTTGCTAATGTAAACATCTGTATGGCTCAGGAATATGCTTTTTTAACAAAATTCTCAGGTGATTCCTAAACATGGTACAATTTGAAAACCGCTGAATATAAGAGTTGATGCTTTTGAATTGTGGTGCTGGAGAAGGCTCTTGAGAGTCCCTTGGGCTGCAAGGAAATCAAACCAGTCAATCCTAAAGGAAATCAACCCTGAGTACTCATTGGAAGGACTGATGCTGAAGCTGAAGCTCCAATACTTTGGCCACCTCATTGGAAAAGACCCTGATGCTGGGAAAGATTGATGGCAGGAGGAGAAGGAGACGACAGAGTGTGAGATGATTGGATGGCATCAGTAACTCAGTGGACATGAGTTTGAGCCAACTCTGGGAGATAGTGAAGGACAGAAACCTGGCATGCTGTAGTCCATGGGGTTGCAAAGTCGGACATGACTTAGTGACTGAGCAAATAAGAGTGGCTTATGCATTTTAATCCAATAAAGTCTGAGACATAAATTTAAGTGTTCTCAGTGCCCTCTGAAACTCTGAAGGAAGTACCAAGAAGTGGAACTTCTAAATGTCTGGGGAAATGTTCACAAACCTCCCTTTTGGGGCTCCTGACATGTTTCTGTGTTATTCTTCCTTTGTGGGCCAATGTTTTTTCTTGAGACTTTACTCTCTAGGCATTCCAGTGCTGTTTGGTGTGGCCCTGTTCCCACTGAGTCATAAGAGAAATGAGACAGCTTACAACCCCAGATCAAAAGAGCTGACATCGACTGTGCCAGTTATTTGTTGAACCTGTGGGATTCTTCCTGCTGCCAAGCTTCCATGCCTCTCCTACTTTTCCCCACCATGTGATATTCTTTAGGAGAGAAGCACTGCTTTCCTGGGCTCTGGCTTGCAGCTCTTTGAAGAGCTGGTGTTCCCTGGTGCCCCACTGTTCCATTCATTAAGATGCTGGAATGGGAACGTAGAAGAGAGACAATCTGTGAGGCTTCCAACTAGGAGGTCAAACGTGAAAATACCTAGGGCTGTTTGTTACCTGCTTCTGCTCACCTGGACAGAGGCTCTTAAAAGAAGCAGCTTAGTATGGTGGAAAGGACTTCAGGATACAATCAAGAGACCTGGGGTTAATTTTTAGTTCTGCTATCAAATTCCTTAATGACTTTTGGGAAGCAAGTCACATGAATTATCTGATCCTTCCTTTTCATATATTTAACATGAGATTGTTGGACGAGATGCTATCAAAGCCCTTCCAAGTCTAAAGACCCTCTTAAGGTGTAAGATCTAGTATTTTTAGGCTTTTTTTTTTCAGGTCTGCTATGTTCAGTCTTCCCTGCTGCTGCTGCTAAGTCACTTCAGTCATGTCCAACTCTGTGTGACCCCATAGACGGTAGCCCACCAGGCTCCCCCGTCCCTGGGATTCTCCAGGCAGGAGTATTGGAGTGGGATGCCATTTCCTTCTCCAATGCATGAAAGTGAAAAGTGAAAGTGAAGTCGCTCAGTTGTGTCCAACCCTCAGTGACCCCATGGACTGCAGCCCACCAGGCTCCTCCGTCCATGGGATTCTCCAGGCAGGAGTACTGGAGTGGGGTGCCATTGCCTTCTCCGTCAGTCTTCCCTAGGATGACATAAAGTCTGGTACCCCATTCTGAATCCTATTACACATACTTCCTCAGAAACCAGGGTTACTTATCATTCTTCTAGAACTATACTAGTTTGCACACCTCTGTTTAGTTTGACTCTGAAGGCATGTGGCATTTCAGGTAGTTGTACTAAGTATTAGATTAAATTGAAATTCATCACTGCATCAGTAAACAGAGCAGTTATTATCTTAAAATTTCTGGGGCTTCCCTGGTGGTCCAGTGGTTCAGATTCTGTGCTTCCACTGTAGCGGGTTGGGGTTCAATCCTTGGTCAGGGAAGTTCTGCATGCCGTGAGGTGCAGCAAAAGATAAATAAATTTTTAAAAATAAATAAAATTTTCTTAGACACCTGAGAGTTTAGGACTAGCTTTTGAAGAAGATGCACTATAAGGGTAGGTAGATATAGACACATGTATTAATTTTATAGATTATGTAGTGATTTTATTTTCTTTTCCCTCTCTTCTTTTTCATATCCTTGAAAGCTTTCTCCAGAGCTCCTTTTAGGAAACAGATTGTGCAGAACTACAGTCTGTTTCCATGTGTCTTAAAAAAAATCACTGAATTGGCTTTCTGCCTACCTTGTCATGGTAACTTTTCTATGATTAACTCATTATTTTGCCACAGTGTTAAAGGCATCTGGTGGTATAAGCAGTTTTAGGAATGAAACTATAGCTTTTCAATTAAATGACTGCTTTCAAAGGAGGTCTAACTGATTTCTTAAGGCTATTCTTAGGACCAAACTATAGAAAATAGTAATCCAAATGATATCGTCATAGCAATAGTGATATTTTCTGAGTATTGCAATGTACATCCCCAAACACTTCCTATGTATTATCCCAGTTTATTTGCACAGAATACCCATGATAGCAAGTGGTAAAAGCCACTTTCTGCAATAAAATGAGAAGCGTTTGAAGTGACGCGGTCACTGTTAGTTGGTAGTAGAATCGACCATGGAATCTATGTTGACTCCAGTTCCAGACCCCTTTTGAGCAGAGCACATACCACCTTCCCCTCCAGGAAAGCATCATGGTGCCTTGTGGTAGAAAATGTCTCTTCTGACTTCCATTTTAAATACAGCTCTGAGAAAAGCGTGCCAGCCTTACCTTTGAACAGACCATCCAGAGAGCAGAAAAGCACCAAAAAAGAAAGATTAAGAAGCATTTTCTCCAGGTACCCTGAAAAGTAAATTTGTGTTCCTCTATTGGTTGTATCAGGATCATCAGTGCTAACGTATTGTTTAATGATGTGTTTTCCCATCAATCTCACGTGTTAGCTTTTCTGAAGGATGCTGAGCAGTGGTGCCTGTGGTTAGTTTATCAGAGATAATCCCCCATTTAAAAAGACTATACCAGAACTTCGCTGGTGGTCCAGTGGTTAAAAATCTGCCTGCCAATGCAGGGGACACAGGTTTGATCCCTGGTTGGGGAGGATCCCACTTGCTGTGGAGCAGCTGAGCCCGTGCACCACGACTACTGAGCCTGTGCCCTGGAGCCTGGGAGCCACAACTGCTGAGCCCACGTGCTGCAACCGCTGAAGCCTGTGCCTAGAGCCGGTGCACCGCAACGAAGAGTAGCCCCCACTCAGCACAGCTAGAGAAAAACCAGCGCGTCAGTGATGACCCCGTGCAGCTCCAAACAGATAAATAAGTAAAAAGACTACACCAGCAGTTCTGAGGCATCTTTGATACCCTGACAGTAACAGTGGTGCTCACCAGCAGTGACACTCTAAATAGAGTTAGACATACTCTCCAGGAGGCGTTTCCTTTCCTTTCGGAGTCACAGGTATCACTGTTTAGAGTATGTTGTGTATATTTCTGTTTCTGATGTGAATTAAAGAGGATCCTTCATCTGATTCTTCAGACATAATATTCTGCACTTTTAGTGAGCTTTCTGTCCTTTGTAAGTGGAAACTGGGTAGGTTTGTAAGTTGTGGGGGGTTTTTTGTCTAAAAAAGCAATTATTTGTGGATGGGTGGAAGTGGCCTCTTCTGTCAAGAGGCCTCTTTCCCATCCTCAGCCCTCACTCAGAGCACATGAACAGCAGTCTGGAAGTGGTCATTCTCACTCAAGGTTGCCAACATTCTCCCTCTCCTTAGGAGTCCACACTTTGCTCTCAGCTCATCTCCGGGCCATCCTCGAGGAGAGCCACAGCGCAGTGCAAGGTTGCATCCAGGCCGCTGTGGACCAGGCCTTGGAGCGGTGTCACCAGGCTGTCAAGGTAAGAAACTCACAGCTTCCTTTCTCCTCCTCTCTCAGAGAAAGATAGAGTATCTGGCAGATGGGGGCTGAGAGCCCTTTCTCCCTTAATGCTTCTTCCTCTTCTCTTTCGTCACCTGGGCGGATCTTATAAACTGCCTCTAGCCTTGGAACTCGGGTTTTAGCTTAGACGGATCACTGTAACCACTTGCTTAGTCTTACCTCCTTATAGGTGAGTTTGAGTAAAGAGGGGCAAAATAATAGACGGGGAAAATGACTGATAATAAACCTTTTTTTTTTTTTTTTTGAGAGCAAGTTTTATTTTCTTTTTGGAACATGTGACTGACATTGTGTTTTTTCACAAGCAGAATGGGCTTGGTTCTGCCTGCCCGTCAGTTGGTTTTTACCACTCCTATATACCAGGGGACAGGAAAACATTTATAAAAGAGGAACAGTACACACTGAACTCAGGACTCTATATTAATTCTAGGGAGATTTACACATTGAACCATCTTTGTATATTAACTTACAGTGCCATTAATGTCGTCTTTCTCTCACACACTGAAGTGCTTTATTATTCTAACCATAGTGAAGTGAAAGTCACTCAGTCATGTCTAACTCTTTGTGACCCCTAGGACTGTTGCCTGCCAGGCTCCTCCGTCCATGGAATTCTCCAGGCAAGAATACTGGAGTGGGTTGCCATTTCCTTCTCCAGGGGATCCTCCCAACTCAGGGACTGAACCCAAGTCTCCTCCATTGCAGGCAGATTCTTTACTGTCTGAACTACCAGGGAAGCCCCAGAATATTTATTCTAGGTAGTTCTACCCATGGAACTATCATTGTATATTAATTTATAGTGTCATTAATGCCTTCTCTCTTTCACACACCAAAGTGCTTTATTATTCTGACCATAAGTTCTAGACAAATTGATAGCACATGCATGCACTTAGCCTGAAATTTTTTAATTGAAGTATAGTTAATTTATAAGGTTGTATTAATTACTGCTGTACAGCAGAGTGATTCAGTTATATATACATATACATGCTTTTTTAAAGAAAAATTCTATTCCATTATTGTTTATCACAGGATATTAAATATAGTTCTCTGGGTTATATAGTAGGACCTCTTTATTTATCTATTCTATACATAGAAGTTTCTATCAACCCACCTCTCTCTTATCTATATATTTCCCCTTCTCACACATGCTTCTAGAGCTACTGTTTCAGTAAATCTTAAATTCTCCCTCCATTTGCTAATCCTTTATAGCAGCACTTTGTCTTCATATCTGGCTTTCTGAATTCCTCCATCTTGTATACTTTTGGTAACACATTTATTACTTAATATGGCCTCCTTTTCAAGCAAAAAACAGCCACACTTAGAGAGTAAAGCTTGAAGCGTTTTGTTTTTAATGGTAAGTATATCTGCTTCATTGCCCAGTGTCTTACTGCTTGTCTTTTCTGAATGTATCTGTGTCAGTAAGTCACCTCTGTGAAAGGAGATAACATTTTTAATGTATTTAAATTCCTTAAGTGTCCTTTATATGTCACGATCTCAGTAAGTATTGTTGGTGGAAGGGGAAGCATTGTTGAAATCCTGCTCTGACTCAGATATTTGGTCCCTTTAGGATTCGCTGAACCAGCAGTTTGGGATTACTATAAACTGTGGTCTCCCTCTTCCTCGTCTCGTTCCCCAGGCTCATCAGAAACTACAGGCCTCACTGTCAGTGGCTGTGGGTTCCATCATGAGTATTATGACTGGAAGCACAAACAACAGCTTCCGGAAGACCTGCCTTCAGGCGCTTCAGGTTGGTAAGGATTGGAGATGCTTAAAGGTGTGGGGTTTTAATGACATTCTGCTGCCTCTCTTAGTAATACGTGCAGTGCTCTTAGAAACATTATTTAATTTGATCCTACTATGATTCTACCTAAGTAAGTGTTTTATGATGTGTTCATTGAATAGACAGTGATGTATGTACTGTTTTATAAATGAGAAAACAAGTTATTTAGGATTTCTGTTTCCTTTAGGTCATACAGATAGTTACAAGCAGAGCTAGGATTAGGTCACGAGTCCCAATTTCTTACTGAAGAATGTTCTATTACATCATGGTGACAGACTACACTGGAAATAACTGAGCAGCTATAAGCATACATATGTTTGGCAGTTTGGAATAGTGTAACAAGGTTTGGAATCAGAGGCCTGAGTTCAGATCTTGACTCATTTACTTATTAGCTATGTGGACTTAGGCCTGTACTGAGCTTTTCTGTGGTTCATCTACAAATTAGAAAAAATAGTAGTATGTCACAGGGCCATTATGAAGTTAAGGGCTAAATGTGAATGTGTAACACATGGTAGATCCTTTAATACATGTTGGTTTCTTCCCTCCCTTCCTCCCTTCCAATGTGTGTTGACCAACTGGTGTTATCAGTGGGGTAACACATTCATTCCATGTCAGTTGCTTCATTTGGTGTTCTTTTCTCTTGAGAAAGTAGTGTAATATACACAAAATTTTAAATAATTAATAAACTTCATCACTTAATTTTTGCATATTTATCTCATATATATTATATAATTATAGCCAAAGTATTCTATATTAATATATAATTTGACCTTTTCCCTTGTTTCAACAGTCTTAAAATACTGGTTAACCAATATTCCACTGTGTTGGTTTAATATAATTTAATAAACCATTCCCCTACTGACAGATATTTAAGCTGCTTACATTCTTTCTGCCAACAAATAGTTCAGTTAATACCTGTATGTGATATCTTGCTTCTTTTGAATCATTTCCTAGAAAAAAATTTCTATAAATGGAGTTAATGGGTCAAAGTGTATAACACCTTTATAATCTAGTTCGTCTTCTCACAGCTTCACCTTTCTGGGTCATGTGGGTAGCACAAGGTATTGAGAAGGACACTATACTGGCGATCCTAAAGTTAGCCCTAACTTTCATACTAACTGGCTGTGAGATCTTAGGTAGGTCACCTCTCCTGTTTGAATTTTAGTTTTCTCATCTATAACAGTGTGTTGTATTAGGAGACTACTCAGGTCCCCTTTAACTCTAATATCCTACAGTTCTATACTAAAGTTGAGGCTGTTACCCATTCCTTATAGATGCAAACTATATTACTGTTCTTTCCTCCCTGAAAGATTTATCTGGGGGAAAAAGTTCCTATAACAGCCTTAGTTGTTCAGTAGATACCTTTGATCTCTTGGAACTTGTTTTAGAGGAAAGCAGTTTATGTAACCTCTTCACAGACAGATGGCTCTCTTGGATATATAATCTCCTATAGAGATAGGAGAACAAAGACCTTGTGTGATCGATCTCACTTAGGTAACAGAATCTGGAAGATATATAGGAGCCATAACTGCCTGTCTCATGTCAAGTATCCCCGACCTTCCTTCTGCTTACCCTGTGTCCATTGGAACTAGGGACACTTCTAATACAACATGAAGGATGTCATTGGTTTGCCTTTCTATCTGCCTCATCTTCTCCCCATATAAACTTCCTGTGGGTACTCACCCTTTGGTTGCCAGTCCTGGAACTCAGCATGTTCTATCTCTGGCCCTTTTTAGGCAGCTGACACACAGGAATTTGGGACCAAGCTGCATAAATCATTTCAGGAGGTCACCCAGCACCGATTTCTTTACCACTGCTCACATGAGGTGAAGCAGGTAAGTGTAAAGTAATAATCAGTACTTTGGTGAAAATCTCCCATATTGATATATGAGAAACCTGAATACATGGGGTTAGGTATACTGCTTTAGACTGCACAGTCTGAAGGTAAGCCGTTCAGCAGGGTAGCCTGTGGTTTAGAAAAACTTCATAGAACGTAGTATTACATAGAGGTTAAGAGCATGATTAGCAATGTCACTTGAATTCCATTTCTGCCACTGCCCTTGCATGGTATTATTATAGAAGCTATTTATTCCAACTCTCAACTTCTGTAGCAGTAAAATGAAAAGGATGCATACCCAGAATGACTGCTGTAAGGCCTGAATAAGAGAATTATGTGAACTGCTAGCACATAACCACTTTTATGATGATGATGATATGATGGAATTCTTATGTTTAGTTTTGCCAAATAAAAAACATACTTTTATCTGTTCACCTTTTTTGGATACCAGAGATATAGAATTATATTAGTTGGCGTCTCTGCCCTCATGGGGGTCAGATAGTTACCGGCTCCTCTAATGAGTGAAGAGAAATCATATTTGGGATATTTTATATGTTTCCTGATTCTTGGTGTAGGTAGTAATAGTGTTCAAGCTGAAGCATACCTTTCTGACTTTCTTGGCAATAATTAGCAGTATTGACTTTTTTGGAATTGAAGTATAAGATGAGTAAATAAAAGAGATTAAGGGGGAAATTATTAGGCTGTGGCGTTTGGCCAACATAGAGTAACAGGGACCAGATTTACCCTCTTGCCTGAAACAACCAAAAATCTGGACAATAACAAAAAATACAACATACGAAACAATGGTTCTGAAGACATTGGACCTCAGACAATGGATGGGATACTCATTCTTGAGAGACAGAAAGCAAATGAATTGAGCTTTATGATTGCCCTCACACACCACCTAGAGAAAGCACAGAGGCTGTGGAACAGGGAGAGGGAATCCAGGCAGAGCCCAGGGGCCTCCCTGAATTGAGTATATGAAGCTGGGAATCCAGGGATGCCAATGCAGCTCAAGTTTTCAGGGCAGAGTAGCAGAGAAGAGAGAGCTCCCTGAGGTTCCTCTCTTTAGTATTCAGTTGAATACTGATCAGTTCATTCATGTGAAAAAACAGTCCGGGTAAAGAACCACTCGGAAGGATTAAAGGGAACAATAAGCAAAGCTTACACAGGGCTAGGAATAGTGCTTATTCCCATGAACCAGAGAGGAAAGTCTTATAATTTATGGAGCATCAGGGAAGATACTGGGCTTCCCTGGTGGCTCAGTGGTAAAGAAAACTACCTGCAATGCAGGAGACACAGAAGATGTGGGTTCTCTCACAGGAGATGGCTGGGCGGGAAAGCCCCCTGGAGAAGGGCATGGCAGCCCACTCCAGTATTCTTGTCTGGGAAATCCTATGGACAGAGGAGCCTAGCAGGCTACAATCCATGGGTCACAAAGAGTTGGACACAACTGAAGCAAGACTCTTGAGAGTCCCTTGGACTGCAAGGAGATCCAACCAGTCCTTTCTAAAGGAGGTCAGCCCTGGGTGTTCTTTGGAAGGACTGATGCTAAAGCTGAAACTCCAGTACTTTGGTCACCTCATGCAAAGAGTTGACTTATTGGAAAAGACTCTGATGCTGGGAGGGATTGGGGGCAGGAGGAGAAGGGGACGACAGAGGATGAGATGGCTGTATGGCATCACCGACTCGATGGACGTGAGTTTGAGTGAACTCCGGGAGATGGTGATGGACAGGGAGGCCTGGCGTGCTGTGATTCATGGGGTCGCGGAGAGTCGGACATGACTGAGTGACTGAACTGAACTGAACTGAAAATGCCAAGAATAGTCTTGCCTCAGAAATGGAAAGAAATTACATCTACGGTAAACACTCCTTGGTTCTGCTTAACAAAGCTCAAAAGCAGAAGCAAGACCTAAAAGGATCAAGTGATTTCCAACTAATTCAGTGGCATTTCAGAGAAAAGTTCAAAAATATTTATAAGGGGGACTTCCCTGATGGTCCAGTGGTTAAGAATCTGCCTTGCCATGCAGGGGACATGGGTTCAATCCCTGGTCAAGGAGCTCAGAACCCTCGTGCCACAGAGCAAATAACCCCCTGGTGCAGCTGTCAAGCCCATGTGTGCTCCAGAGCCCGTGCCACACTAGAGAGCACAAGTGCCGCCACTGCTGAGGCCCATGTGCTCCAGAGCCCACGCGCCACAACCGCCGAGAGTGCCCACGTGCCGCAGGAAGACCCCACGTCCTGCCAAGTGAATATATTTTCAAAGAAAGAATATAAGAGTACACAAATATATAGCACCCACCAAGATAAGGTTCATACCGCCTTGAATCTAATAAAAAATTTCACAAGCATGCTATGAAGCTGGAAAATACAGCCCACAATGAAGAGAAAACTCAGTTGATTGCTCAGTCAAAACTGATCCAGAACTGACATGCAAGATAAAATTAGTAAAAGACCAGTTATTCTTATAATTGTATTCCATATGTTCAGGAAGCTAGAGAAAAGGTTGGACATATTAGTTAGAGATATGAATGGTATAAATAAGGCCCCAAACAAATTCTAAAGTGAAAGCAAATGTCTCCAAGGTGAAAATTATATTGACTCCACCACTAGCATCAATGGCACATTGCTTAGGGAAAAACAGAAGGCAGTAGAAACTGAAACTGAACACAGAGGTTAAAATAAGCATAATAGAGCATTAAGCCTCTGTAAGGTGTAGGATAACTTTGCATAGCCTAACCCATGTATAGTTAGAGAATCTAAAGAAGCAGCAGAGGCAGAAAACATGTTTGAAGAAATAATGGCAGAAATGTTTCCAAATTCGATGGAATGTATAAATTATACAGATCCAAGAATCTTAAACCAGCCCAAGAAACAAGGAAAACCACACCAAGGTACTTCATAATTAAATTGGTTAAAACCAGTGGTAGAAAGAAAACCTTAAAAACAAAGATCAGAAAAACCCCAGCAAGAACAAAGCGCCAAAACTCTTCTTTTGTTACAAAGATAAGGTTTACAGCAAGTTTCTCATCATAAGCTGTATAAGCTAGAAGAAAATGGAGTTATAATACTGAAAAAAAGTCAACCTAGGATTCTTTATCCAACAAAAGTGTCCCAAAAATCAAATATGAAAGAAAAACAAATAAGTGTCCTTAAAAACAAATAAAAACAATGACATACAGTGAAGCTTCCAACTTCAACTAGAATAAGAAGAGCAAATTATACATAAAGAGAAGTATGAAATAATAAAGATTAAAGTGGAAGTCAGTAAAACAGAAAAACAATAGAGAAAAAAATCAATGAAACAAAGATGATTCATTGAGAAAGATGATTAATAAGAGAGAAGACACAAATTGCCACTAATATCAGAAATTAGAGAAGTGGCATCAAATATTAAAAGAATTATCAGGGAATATTATGAATATTGCACTAAATTTGACAATTTAGATTAAATGGAAATTTCCTTGAAAGACATAAATTACCAAAGTTCACGCAAGAAGAAATAGCTTCTATACCTGGTAGCTTTATACTATTAAAGAAGTTGAATTTTTAGTTAAAAATCTTACCATCATATTCAGATTATTTTAAAACGCTCGAAGCTCAATGGTAAGAAAATAAACAACCCATTTTGTTTAATTGGCAAAATATTTGAACACACATTTTACAAAAGATATACAACAGCAAATAAACATACAAAAATATGCTCAACATTATTAGTCATTGTGAGTGAGTGAGTGGAGTCGCTCAGTCGTGTCCGCTATCAGGCGTCCATGGCATTTTCCAGGCAAGAGTGCTGGAGTGGATTGCCATTTCCTTCTCCAGGGGATCTTCCCGACCCAGGAATTGAACCCAGGTCTCTCGCATTGTAGGCAGACGCTTTACCGTCTGAGCCACCAGGGAAGCCCTTATTAGTCATTAGGAACATGCAAATGAAATCCACAACCAAGTAACATTTCACATGTACTTAGAATAAGAAGACTAACTGTACCAGGTGCTGGCAAGGATGTGCAGGAACAGGAACTGGAACTGTTATAGCCTAATTGTAGGAATGAAAAATGATACCACCACTTTGAAGAACAGTTTGGCAGTTTCTTAAAAAGGTATATATACACTTACCACACAACCTAGCCATTCTACTTCTAGGTGTTTACCCAAGAGAAATGAAAGCGTATGTCCACACAGAAATGCCTGCACCAGTGTTTATGGCACATCTGCCGTTATCTGTGATAGCCCCAAACTGGCAACAACCCAGTGTCAACAGGTAAATGAATATATGAACTGTGGCATATCCATTCAGTGGAATACTACTCAGCAATGAAAGGAATGAACTTTTGATACACAGTAGGTTGGATGAATCTCTAAACAGCCATGCTGATGAGAAAACCTGAAAATACAAGAGTACATAGTGCTTGACTGAATTTATATACAATTCTATAAAATGCCAGTTACTGTATATTTACAGACCAGTGGTTGTTTACAGACGGGAGGTATAGGAGTTGGAGGGAGTGAGGAGTTATGAAGGGCAGAAGAAACTTTTCAGGGTGATGGATATGCTCATTATCTTGATGTAGTGATGTTTCACATGTATTAATACATATGCCAGAACTTACCAAATTGTACTTTATAAAGATGCAATTTATTATTTGTATGCAAGTTATATCTCAGTAAAGTTGCTGTAAAAAAATTACAGTGTTTCTGAGAGAGTAACACCTCTTCTGCTCCTCTCCCTCTCCCGTTTGCCCAATCTGATGGGGAGGTGTAGACACCGAGGCACCCAGAGCCCGCAGTATCTTGTGGATTTGCCCGTCCTCCTCTGCTTTGTAACAGGGAGGCCCCTATAAGTGCCGCCTTCACCACACTGTACATCCCGGCTAGGAAGCACCTTCCTGGGAAAGCATCAGCTGGCTCACTGCAAATACTCTTTCTGCTTTCCCTGCAACTTGGGAAACTGCTGCCCACAACTTGAGCAAATAAAGGCTATTACCCATTGTATCAGTTTCCCATGGATATTGTAACAAATTACCATAAATCTGGGAACTTAAAAACAAAAGGAATTTATTATCTCTCAGTTCTGGAGTCCAGAAGTCTGAAACAAGGTGTTGGCAGGACCACGCTCCCTCCACTGGCTCAAGGGGAGAATCCTTCCTTACCCCTTCCAGCCCTGGTGACCCCAGCTGTTCCTTGACTTGTGGTCACACAACTCCATATTGCTGTTCCTCTTTGTCTCTCAAATATCCCTCTGCCTTTCTCTGATAAGGACACCTGTCATTGGACTTGGGGCCCTCTGTAAATCCACAGTGATCTTATCTTGAGATCCTTAATTATGTCAAAGACCCTTTTCCCAAATAAGGTCACATTCACAAGTACTGGTGTTTAAGACCTGAACATATCTTTGGGGGAGCCACTACTCAATTCACTACAGCCATCCACAGCTTCAAGTTTCTAGGCATAGGTCAAGGGTAAGGCGTGTGGCATTATCACGGGGCCTGGGAAACAGGCAGGATCTAAAAGTGTTCCAGCCTGGGAAGTCCTTTTGCTCGGGCCTCTCTGATAACCCAGCAAGATCTGAAAAGGAGATGATCTGACCTCCTTTGCCCCTTTGTATTGCTATAGTGATGGCTCATAGCCTCAGGTCCATTTATAGCCCAATAAACTTGGCAGATGGCTAGTCTTACACAGTAGTCATAGGTCTTGGAAGGAGGGATCATTTATTGAATCCTGATCTGTGCCAAGATTTCCACTTTAGTCTCCACAAAAATCCTATGAGGTGGGTTGTAGTTTTCCCATTTTATAGATGAAGAAACTGGTTAGACAGCTTTTCTAATTTGCCCAGAATCACAGTCAGTAAATGGCAAGTCTAGGATTTATAATGAGGGCTCCTAGATCTGAAGCCTAGTAACATTTTTACCATATAGGACTGGATCACAAGCCTGGGGAGATGAACAGTGACCAAAGGCATCAAGTAGAATCCATACTTCTTTACTCAAGATCATTACCAGCTCCCTCTGATAATGGCCATTTAGTGATAGCTTGTTACTGGCACACGAGTGGCACCTAGTGGCTATAGCTAAAAACTACAAGAACAATGATGCTAGGTCTAATTCTTTTACTTCTGGACCAGTCCCTCAGTTTCCACTTCTAAGCAGGCGAAGTAGAATAGCTGACCTCTTGAGTAATATAGAATAAAACCATCTATGGCTATTGTATAGTTTATAGAGAAATGAAAGAAATGAAAGGATATTTAGAGTTTTATAGAAGATATTTGTGGAAAGGTCACTCCAGGAGTGGAGATTTTAAGCCTTAGTGTTGGAACAGAGGACAGTGGGCCATGAGACAAGACAGTAATCTTGGGCTAACTGTCACATTTGAGTGTGGGGACTAAAAACTTAAATCCAGAATCAGTAGGAGCAGTAGCAGGAAGAACTTTCTAAGGAAAGGTATCATTTCCTGGTGGTAGATCAGAATAATGTCTGATAGTGTTAAATTCAAGGAGGTCTACCCTGTGGAGAGGGCCACCTCACCTGGGGAACTGATGATGAATGGGGGGTGTGCAAGATCCCCCTGGAACTCTGAGGTTTATATCTGAATTTAGATATTTCTTTGGTGTGACCAGTTTCAAGATAAGGTAAAGGTTTGTCTATTACATGAGATTTTCTAGGCTGGAGTGAAGTAGAATAAGCTTTCTTTCAAAGAAGGAAAAAATGTTTGGAAATTTTCCTAATACTATTTCTTTTTTCACAGCTTTAAGGGCATCTTTAACTCTTCTATGTTCCTTGGAGTATAATTACTTAAAAATTAAAACTTGCTTTAATAAACAATATATGATGGAATGCATTTTTATTGAGTTATAATTCACATACTATAAAATTTACCATTTATACAAATTCAGTGGTTCAGTGGTTTTAAGTATATTCACTGTGTTTCCCAACCATCACCACTAAATTCTACAACATCTCCATCATACCAAAAAAAAAAGAACAAAACTGTACCTAATTTGCAGTCAGCCTCAGTTCTCCTATCTCCTGTCCCCTGGCAACCACTAATTTACTTTTCTCTCAATGGGTTTGCCTATACTAGGTATTGCATATAAATGGGATTGTACAATGAGTGGATTTTTGTGTCTGGCTTTTTTCACTTAGTGTAATGTTTTCAAGGCTCATCATCCACGTTATAACAGGTAATAGTACTTCATTCCTTTTTACAGTTGAGTAATAGTCCATTGCTCATTTTAGTAATAGTCCATACCACTTTTTAAAATCCATTCATCAGCTGATGGACATGTTCTTTCCATTTTTTGGCTATTATGACTAATGCTGCTGTGAACATTTTGTGTGTGTAGACATATGTTTATGATTGTTTAGCAGGTAGCTAGGAGGAGAATTGCTGGGTCCTATGATATCATCAGGTGGCTCAGTGGTAAAGAATCCGCCTGCAGTGCAGGAGATGTGGGTTCGATCCCTGGGCCGGGAAGATCCCCTGGAGGAGGAAACGGCTACCCACTCCAGTACTCTTGCCTGGAGAATCCATGGACCATGGAACCTGGCAGGCCACAGTTCATGCAGTTGCAAAGAGTCAAGACACGACTGAGCGACTAACACTTTTTTCACTTTTTCATGATAACTCAAAACTGTTTTCCAAACTGGCTGCATTATTTTACATTCCCACCAGCACTGTATAATGGTGGGAATCCAATTTTTCTCCATCCTTATCAACAGTTATTATCTATTATTACCACTACTACCATCACACTGGGTATGAAGTGGTTCCTCATAGTGGCTTTGATCTGCATATCCCTAAAGAACAATAATGTTGAGCATCTTTTCATGTGCTTATTGGCCATTTACCTCTGGAGAAATGTCTATTCAAATTTTGTCAAACCCATTTTTAAATTAGGTTATTTTACAGTTGAACTAGGAGTTCTTTATTCTGGATACATGTCCCTTATCAGATATGATCTTCAAATATTTTCTCCCATTCTTGTGTTGACTTTTCACTTCCCTTTAAGTGTCCCTTGAAGCACAAAAGTTTTTAATTTTGATGCAGAGGATACCTGTTTTTATATACTTGTATTGAAAAACAAATAGGTCAGAGGATTGGGTTCTGACCTTTGTTTCTCTGTCCAAATTGAACCAAACAGCAGGGCTCTGAAAGGCTATGGTGATGGTGGTGGTTTAGTTGCTCAGTCGTGTCCGACTCTTGTGACCCGGTGGACTGTAGCCTGTCAGCCTCCTCTGTCCATGGGGATTCTCTAGGCAAGAATACTGGTGTGGGTTGCCAGTTCCTTCTCCAGGGGATCTTCCCAACCCAGGAATCGAGCCCAGGTCTCCTGGATTGCAGGATATACAAGACTATAAAATGTGCCCTGTGGCTTCCTGTGTTTGACCTCAGTCAGTCATTTGTTCAGCACTTACCCTGTGCAAGGCACTATGCTAGCTTTAAGAGATACAGACATGATGAAAGTGAAGTCACCCAGTCGTGTCCGACTCTTTGCAACTCCATGGACTGTAGCCTACCAGGCTCCTCCGTCCATGGGATTTTCCAGGCAAGAATACTGGAGTGAGGTGCCATTTCCTTACTCTTCAAGGAATTTAAGATGTAGAAAATGGACATAAATACGTAAAATGATGAAAGGGGCATGCAGTGCCTATCTCAGAGCCCAAGGAGCAGAGCAGATAGTAGATGAGCGACTGGACCTCAGAGAGGAAGGAACTGCCTGGAGTCAGCTGCAAGAGCTAGGAAGAAGGAAGCCTTGAGGGTGGGCGCTTGGGAGGGGGTTCATGAGCCAGGAGGCAGAGAGGGTCCAGGTGAGGGAGGAAAGCCCCGGGGGGTCCACAAAGCCACCAGGCATGTGGCCTCACTGGGGCTTGTTCATGCTTCTGCAGAACTCACCTAGGACTTCTCATTTTTTAAGCAGCTGCTCCCAGAGAAAAATGAGGCAGAGCAGAACACGGATGAGGCACATGAGAACAGCGGCCTGGAGCTCCTTGCAGGTAGGATTTCAGCTTTCCAGGGGAGCCCTGGATCAAAGCTGCGGAGTAAAAACCGTGACTTCAGAATTTCAGACTGCGCCTTACACCACAGCAGTGTCCTTCCAGGATCTGGCTGGCTCCCGCAAGTAGGGTATTCTGGGGCAGCGGCTATTGTAGCGAAAGCTGGTACAATAGTTCTAGAAATTTCTGTTTGTATAGTTACAGATAGCTGCACACGATGGGGTGAGGCCCTCAGTTCAGTCAGTTATTTTGTGTCTTTTCTCAGTCATTTGTATTGACACTGTGGCTCTCCCTGGTTGGGTTACTGCTCTGTTTAGGGCTATGGAATCTGCTCCTGCGTGCAGACACCCCCTCAACCTCCATGAACGTTATAGGGGAGGTGAGAATGTGTGTGACGTAGCGGCGATTCTACTGTCTTTACCCACTCCCTCCAACACTTGAACCACCTTCAGGGCCTGCAACAGCAGGTGTGCACGTGAAAAGAATCATAGCCACTGGTGCCTGAACCTGTATGGTGCAGGAGCCAGACACTAGTCTGAATTCCAAAAGTATTGTATATAGTAATGCTCTTAATTCTCAAAACGATACTATGGTACTAGTATTATCCTCGTTTTACAGATGAGGAAACTGAGGCCCAGAGATGTCAGTAAACCTACCTGAATTTGCACAGCTTGTAAATGACAGAGCCAGAACTCGAACCCAGGCAGCCTAGTCTGGCTAACAGAGCCAGACCAGTGGGGATGTACTGTCAAACAAAACCGTGCCCAGGCTTGAGGGAACTGGGGGACTGATTTCAGCATCATGCTTTGTTGGTGAAACTCTTTCCAGGCTAACAGCTACGTGCTGCATGGTGTCTATGCTAAGGTCTAAGATGTGTTTCTGAATCATTCTACTGAATTATATTTTAAATGTGGGGGCTGTTCCTCCTGAAAAGAACCCTGCAGTGAAAGCTTGTATAAATTTAGATTTGGAGATTTAAAAGAATGGAAGTGTATCACCAAACACAATTCAGTATTTGTGCAGTGAAAAGACAAAAGAGTAAGTACTTTCTTTAGAAGATGGCTTCCGGGGTGGCTCAGATGGTAAAGAATCTGCCTGCAATTCCAGAGACCAGGGTTCAATCCCTGGGTCAGGAAGATCCCCTGGAGGAGGAAATGGCAACTCACTCCAGTACTCTTGCCTGGAGAATCCCACAGACAGAGCGCACAGTGGGACACGACTGAGAGAAAGAAATTAACATTTTATTCAGCACCTTCTGTGGACCCAGGGAGATGCTAAGCTTTTAGTGACCAGTCTTTCACAGCGATGCTGTAAGGTGGGGAACACTGATATACTTAGCAGGAGGAAGATCTGAATTTCAGCCTACTGCCCTTAAAGCCCATGCTTTCTCTCTACTGAATATTTATGATCTGGTGGACCCCCCCAGAAGAGTGTTTGAGCCGCTCTGCCTTACAAAGCTGCAACTCGAGTTGCCATCAGTCCTGTGTCCCACATTGGCAGCCATGCTGAAGAAAATTAACAGTGTGTGACGCCTCAGGTCCATTCCCTGAAGAGCCTTCAGTTTGCCAGTTCTCCCCAGTCTTCCTGGCTTTCTCCTCAGTGGCTACTCCATTCTGTTAAAAATCTACCCAACCTCCTGATTTAGCCTCCTACTTCACTTATTAATCTCTTTCCATAAACTCACCCAACTTGTACTCCGCCCACTGCCAGACCCTTATCAGCACAGGACCCACCCCTCCAGGGGGCATTACTCCGTCCATTTTCTCGGTGCCATCAGTTATTCCTTCTGCACCTTCAACTCCTTTTCCAAGTTCTTCCCGTCAGGAGGTCCATCTTCAGGACCTCACACCACGATTAGGGTTCTCAAAGAAGCAAGCTGCGCTCCGTTTGTCTCTCTTTTGTTCCCTTCTCTAATCCAGGGCACTGCTTTTCCTGTGCCTCTGAACTGCACGGCTCTTGTTTGGGAAGGCCTCTTAATTACCAAATTGATTGTGCATTTATCTGTAACATGGCTGGACTGTCTGCAGCACTTGGCACTGTGAGGCTGTGATGCACCAGGTTCTCCTCATCTCTTACCTTCTCTCTTCGACTGGCTTCCTCTGGCCACCCCCAAACAGTGCTCACAGCGCACCCCCTCCCTAGCTGCTCTCTTCCATCCCAGGCGCTGACCCCTGCCTCTGGGAACGAGACTCCTCAGTTGGTATGATGAGTCCAGGTCTCTTCTGAGCCTTAGATGGAGACCTGTCTGCTCACTTGGCTGCTCCATATGGTGGGCCCATATGGTCAACTTCCTCTCTCCTGGTATCTTGCCCTCTGCACACACATCCAAGATCAGCTCTTCTTTCTTTAGTCTGTGTCAGGGTTAGTAGCACCACAGTCGACCTATCTAGTTTTTCACATCAGAATCCTGAGATTCATGTGAGATGGCCCTCATTCTAATGATTCACATCCAGTCTACCACCAAGGCCTGTCAGTTCAGCCTTAGGAATACTTCTGACGCCTCCATCCTCACTGCCTTCACTTCTGGACTCTTGAGGTCTTCCCTCCTCTAACTTGACTCTAAACCACATGTTTGACGAACGATCATTCTGAAATACAAAGTTAACTATCTACCTCATGTTTATTCACTGCCTTCCAGTTTCCTATAAATAAAAATCCATTTCTTAGCCTGCCCTGATTCCCACTAACCCATTCAGATTCATCTCCTTGAATCCCCATCTTGCATTTTATGTAGGATACTGCTTAATGCCTTTGTGTGTTTGCCTAACTCTTTCAGCCTGGAATTCCCTTCTTCTACCTTGTGAGTCCAGTGTATTTCTGTTCATCCTTCAAAACCCAGCTCAGACATCTCCTCAAGGAAACCATTCTTCACTTACAGAGATGGTTAACAGCTTCTTTCTGTTTTACCCCCTGGACTTTGTACACACTACTGCACCCTTCCTAGTATCTGTGAGCTGCACCTAGGGAACAGCTTCTTGATCTACGTTCCCAGGACCTGCTGAGGAAAAAGCTATAGACCCAGACTTAAAGTTTGCACTGCTAAATGAACCCTCAGCAACAAAGGGGGAGAGAGGGGAGGCCTGGCTTTCCGGCAGGTAGGGAGGAGCTGGATGGTGCAGACTCCACGAGGAACGTGTCAAGTGACCGACTTGGCGCGAGCCCCAAGTAAGGGCTTGGTTCAATCCCAGATGTCTTCCCAGGCCCAGCTCTGTGGGGACAGGGAGACCCTGAAGCCAATGTGCAGCCTCAGCCTGATCCTGTAGACCCGGTGCTGCCGAGTTTTAATGCAGACAGGACCAGCTGAAAGGTTTCTGAGGTGGGAGGGCTAAGAGAGTCTGACTCTAACTCCTTCCTTTCTCCCAGGCTTTCCCCAAGGGTCTTTCCAGCACAGGACAGGGGAGTGAGATGAGCGGGCTTGTTTTCTCCTAGGGACCGGCGAGCAAACAGAAAACAAGAGGCTCAAGAGAGGCAGCCTAGGCGTGGAGGAGACTCGGGTCTCCCGCTCTGCTGGAGCCCTGAGCCCGTCCGAGGCCGCCTCGCGCCGCGCCGAGCCCACCGCGGCCCCGCTGACCTTTAGCAGAAGCAGGACGGGCCTCGGGAGCGGCCTGGAGGTAACCGAGCTAAGGCCGAGTCGGCAGGGCGGGGACCCGGCCACGGCCGAGGGGTCCTCACCCCAGGTCCCCTTTCCTCCCGCAGGACGCGGTATGGCTGCAGGAAATTTCCAATCTGTCCGAGTGGCTGAGTTCTGGGCCTGGGCCCTGAACCTGGCCCCCTTCCCGGCGCTTCCACGCCCACCCAGCCGCTTCCGGGGTCGCCTGTTCTGTTTTTCAATAAACCTGCTCCGCACGCGCAGCTTCTGCCTCAGTGTCGGGACGGGGGCGGGGACGGGGACGGGGACGGGGACCGCGCCCGCGCCGTCGGATGACGTCAGCCGCGCTTCCGGCAGGCGCGGGCCGGGCGGCAGCGGGATCGCGTCACTGCGGCGCGCCGCGGGTCCGGGCGCGATGGCGGCGCTGGGCGGGGACGGGCTTCGCCTGCTGTCGGTGTCGCGGCCAGAGCGGCAGCCCGAGGCGGCGGCTCTGGGCGGTCCAGGCCCCGGGCTGTGCTGCTGGGTGTCTGTGTTCTCTTGTCTCAGCCTCGCCTGCTCCTACGTGGGCAGCCTCTACGTCTGGAAGAGCGAGCTGCCCAGGTGCGGGGGCTGCGCGCGCGGCCAGAACCCGCGCCTCCGCGGGGCGGGGCTGTGGGCGGGACTTGGCGAAGAGAGGGCGGCCCCGCGCCCTCAAGGGTGGCCGTGGGCCCCCTGAACTTACTGCCTCCTTCTTAGGGACCATCCTGCAGTCATAAAGCGGCGCTTCACCAGTGTCCTGGTGGTGTCAAGTCTCTCGCCCCTCTGCGTGCTACTCTGGAGGGAACTTACAGGCATCCAGGTGCGAAGGAGGCGGGGCAGAGGGCGGCGGGCGAGCGATCTCAGGACTCCAGGGGAGGGAGCGAGACTGATGCCCCCTTTCCTGTGGCTCAGCCAGGCACATCCCTGCTCACCCTGATGGGGTTCAGGCTGGAGGGCATTTTCCCAGCAGCGCTGCTGCCCCTGCTGCTGACCATGGTGAGTGCTCCTGCCGTGTCTTTGCTTCTCTGCTCTTCGTTGTTAGTGAGACCCTCCTTTTTCTCCTAATCCTGGTTGTGCCCAGCTGTTGACTGATGAGAGACAAGAATTGTGAGATGGCCCAGGGCCCTCGGGTATGCATAGGTGGGGAAATCCTGGCCAGAAAACGGGAAGCTTGAAATCTCCTGAGGCCGTGTCAGGGCAAGGGCAGAGGATTATGAGCCTTTCCTTTGATCGCTCCTGTTTTTCTGTCCTCAGATCCTATTCTTGGGCCCACTGATGCAGCTTTCCATGGATTGCCCCTGTGACCTGGCAGATGGCCTGAAGGTTGTCCTAGGTGAGTCCTCAGGGCCAAGGGAAAAAGTAGGCAGTCTGGGATAATGAGAAGGGATCAGTGCGCTATGGTAGGACCTGAGATGTTCTGTTTCTCAGCAGTAAAATGGGAACACATATCGGGTGGCCTCTAGGAGTTAGTTCCTAATGTCCAGTGAAGCCTATAGGAACCCCTAGCAGTATTTGGGGTGGACAAGAAAGCTTGTCCGTTGGTTCCCTTGACCTTGGTTTCCTAGAAGAGAACTGGTCCTGGGCAAATTTTGATGTTTCCAGAATTTACTGTCAGGTTACTTTGCCTCAGCTACTCTTGCTTTTCCCTTTTAGTCTCCTTGAGATATTGTTTTATACTAGGTCTGATAAAGTTTGAATCTTAATCTGTTCTCCCAAGTATTTATGGCCAGGGGAGGTTGTGGGAGAGGGGCCCTTGAGGCCTCTGGGTCACTTTGTTCAACAGCTAGTCTCTCATGGGTTGTCTTGAATCCCCTCCCTAGCCCCTCGCTCCTGGGCCCGCTGCCTCACAGACATGCGTTGGCTGCGAAACCAAGTGATCGCCCCCCTGACAGAGGAGCTGGTGTTCCGGGCCTGCATGCTGCCCATGTTAGCGCCATGCACGGGCCTGGGCCCTGCTGTGTTCACCTGCCCACTCTTCTTTGGAGTCGGTGAGTTTGTCATGCCTGGTCCTGTTGAGATGGTCCTGGCAGGGAACCAAGAATGGGAAATGGGGGCCAGGGGAGGGCCTGTCCAGCAGGCTGGGAGGAGTGTGACCTGCTTCTCATCTTCCTCTCAGCCCATTTTCACCACATTTTTGAGCAGCTTCGTTTCCGCCAGAGCAGTGTGGGGAGCATCTTTCTGTCTGCAGGTGAGTCCTAGAGAGCTGGCCTGGGGCAGTCCTGGGTTGGGTGCGTGAGGGTGTCCCTGACAGTCACTCTGGAGGAAGAGTTGGGAACTGAGGGCTGTAGTATCGGAGGGGCTGCTGACCACGGGCTTGGGGTGTAGAGAACAGCGTAGGTGTTGGGGCAGGCAGCCAGGGGAAGGGGGTGTCTCTGGCTGATGGGTGTGCAGTGCTGGGGCAGGAAGGGCACACAGGTGTGGTCACTCGAGGCCTCCCCGTCTCCAGCGTTCCAGTTCTCCTACACAGCTGTCTTCGGTGCCTACACTGCTTTCCTCTTCATCCGCACAGGTTGGTCCTCAGTCTCTCACGGGTCCCCTGGGGCTCAAGGGCCCACAGGAGTGGGTGGGAAAATGGGAATCTGTATTTGTTCTAGGAGCAACAAGTTCTTCTCCCACAGTCCTTGAGACAGGCTGAGCCAGGGTCCTCTGCCTGGTGCGGTTTGAGAGGTGGAAGGAAGCAGAGGCCGTGTGTGAGGGTGGATGGGTGGCCGTTGATCTCCTGTTTCGGGGGATGAGGGTCTTAGCCCTGGAAGGGCCTGGGGAGGTAGTGGGGCTGCTCCATGAGCTTCTCTGTCTCCCCTCCCCAGGACACCTGATTGGGCCGGTTCTCTGCCACTCCTTCTGCAATTACATGGGCTTTCCTGCCGTGTGTGCAGCCCTGGAGCATCCGCAGAGGCGGCCCCTGCTGGCAGGCTATGCCCTGGGTGTGGGACTCTTCCTGCTTCTGCTCCAGCCCCTCACGGACCCTAAGCTCTACGGCAGCCTTCCCCTTTGTGTCCTTTTGGAGCGGGCAGGGGACTCAGAGGCTCCCCTGTGCTCCTGACCCACGCTCCTTACACACTCCTATGAACTCTCATGGGCTTCCCAGCCCCTCCCCGTCGAGGAGTCCTTCAGGGGAGGAGCTGATGGGAGGCCCCGAGAACTCAGGAATTTTTGTAGGGGATTGAAGCCAGAGCTCGTTGAATCCCAGGGACCAAGAGAAAGCAGACATCCCAGGACGTGGCCCCTCCTGAAAGGGTCGAGGAGCAGCCGGGAGTGAAGGATGCGGGGCCCCAGAGCCGAGCACTCCTGCCTCGCCGGGGCCTGCTGCTTCCCTGAGCTGCTCTGTGCCCCCTGCCTCTGAAAAGCTGCTCGGGGGTGGAATTTACAGAAACCCCCCAACTTCCCAGGGTTTTCTCATTGTCTTTTTGCATCAGGACTTTGTATTGGGATATTAAAGAGATTTAACTTGGGTAACATGGCCTTGGACCTTTGGAGATTAGTCTGTTTGGGATCTTGGGAATATGCTCTGTGCCCCCAACCTGCCCTGAACACTAACCTCTAGGCAGGTCTGCCTGTGCCCAGGTCCCTGGAGCACTGGACAGGATGGGGCCTCTGGCTGCCCTGAGTCTGCAGTGTGCTTCCTGAGCTGGGCCCCAGGTCCTCACCAGGCGGGACTAGGTGGCACGTGCAGGCTCATCTCATCTGGGCCCCTGCCTTCTACCCCGGTCGGAGTCGGCCCGTGCCCTGCCTGCAGCGATGGAGCCTCCAGCCTCTGAGAGGGTGGATAGCCCACTGCAGGCCTTCCACCAGGACCTCCCGGCGTCTGCCAGCCTCACGCCACAGAGGAAGCAAGTTTAACCCGAAGAGGAGTCAGCCCAGGCACCGGGGAGGGGTGGCTGTTCTGGCGCTCGCCACCTCTGCCACGTGCTGCGCTCCTTGTTTGGCCCCTAAAGGAACCCAGAGCAAAGACCCAGAGAGCATGCGCGGCCCTGTCCAGCAACACTGTAACTCAGGGTTCTTTCTAGAACCTGGCAGTATTTTATTTGCTCTTCCTCTTGTTTTTAGAATGGTGCTTATGTTCTCATTCCTCTGCCCCTAGGACACCTCTTCCTGCCACACACACTTTCTAAAAACATTTATCAAAGAGTATTATCCCTTTAGGTCCCATTCTAGACTTGAGGTGGTCGTGAATCCCCTTCCCTGAGGCTGGCGGTTGAAGAAAAGGATTCACTCCCCAGGGTACTCCCAGGTTGGCTATGACTAAACTATACTGGCTCATGAACGGGCCTTCTGACAGGCATGTAATGACCTCGCTGGTGAATTTTTCTCTCCCCAAGCCTGTGTAACCACTGTCGAGGAAGCCAAGGAATTGTATACAGGCGGGTTTCAGAGGGTGTGTTTGGGATCTAAGAGTCAGAAGAGGTAGTCCAGGCCCACCCCAGAGCCTTGGGGTGGCCCTCAGCACTAGGCCGGCAGGTGCTGGCAGGTGCCAGGCCCTGAGGTTGGGCTGGGACTATCCCTTCACGTCCTTCCATGCCTGCTTAGGAACCACCTGGGCCCCCACCCCACCCCTTCCTCGAGTCCTGACCTCCCTGCAGGGGGCACATCAGTGACCCAGGCAGGCGGGGCTGCTGTCCCCCCACAGGTGAGGGCACTGCGGGGCAGGCTTGGGGGTCTCCTGAGGCCTGGTTGTGGGTGTGGACAGGGCTAGACCCTGGAGCTCAATCCAGTGCTCCTGAGCTTTCCACACCCAAGGGTCTTGTCTGTCTCTAGAAGGTGGTATCTGCATCTAATTCTGAATTGGGTGGGAAGGTCGTCCCTGCTTCCCAGGGGAATAAAGCAGTGTGTAGTTGAGAAGCAAGTCTACCAACAGCCTGAATGCTGCCTCTTACCAGCTGTGCGTCCTAGACAAGTTATTTGACCTGCCTGTGATTTCATTTCTGCGTCTATAAAATGGGCATAGGTTGACTCCTTGAGTTAATAGGTGTTAAGTATGTAGAACAACCCCTTGCCCAGCCCAGGCTCTTAGTAACTAGCTAACCCTATTTGGGGTGTGTATACAACAGACACTTAAGAATCCCCCTGCAATGCAGGAGACCTGATTCGATTGAGACCAGGGTTAGATCCCTAGGTCGGGAAGATCCCCTGGAGAAGGGACTGGCAACCCACTCCGTTCTTGCCTGGAGAATCCCATGGACAGAGGAGCCCGGTGGGCTACAGTCTGTGGGGTCAGAGAGGCGGACACGACTGAGCGGCTGACAGTTGCCACTGGTGTCCTCGGCGTCTTCCTAGGAGGAGGGGACAGCCCCCGCCCCCAGCTCCCGCTGGGGGGTGTCCAGGGCAGCCCTGCTGCCTGTGCTGAGTGGCACTAGGACCCAGAGTGGAGGGCAGGGGAAAGCCAGTTTTATTGAGCGAAGTTCTGCAACCTGGGCCTCAGGTCTCCCCTGCAGGAGGTAGCACCCCTAAGTCTGCTCCCACGGGCCCCAGGCCCACCTGCACGCCCACCTGCAGTCTCCAGCAAGGAGGGGACCCTTATTTGGCAGAAGATGAATACGTGAGCAGCTGTGGACTGCAGGGAAAGGACAGACAGTGGGAGATGGGAATGGACCGCCACAGGCAGTCTCCTGCCGTGAAGAGCCGCGGACAGGAGCTCCAGGGCCAGGCCTTCCTGGCCTCGGGCACTGGCCAGCCTGGGCCTGCCCTGGCAGCGCAGTGTCCTGAAGGCAAGGGCGGGGATGGTCAGGCTGCCGGTCTCGGGCACGGTCACTCGATCTCCAGGATGAGGTCGTCACCCTCCAGCGTCATGTCCTTAGTCACGTGGACCTTGCGGACAGTGCCCTCCACAGGCGAGGTCACTACAGTCTCCATCTTCATGGCGCTGAGCACGCACAGGGGTTGGCCCTTGGTCACCCTGGCCCCTGCCGCCACCTTGATGTCTATCACCTTCCCGGGCATGGGTGCCCCGATCTGGCCCTTGACGTCCTTCAGGGCCTTGGGGTGGAAGTGCATCTCCTGCAGGCAGGGCGGACAGCACGTGAGGCCCCAGCCCTGCCCGTCCCCACCGCGTGGCTGGCCCAGGGCAGCTGTACCTTCATGGCCTGGGTGTCCTTGACCAGGATGGACCGCAGCTGTCCATTGAGCTCGAAGAAGACCTGCCTCTGGCCCGCCCGGTTGAGGTCACTTATGGCCAAGGCTTTGATGTGCAGCGTCTTGCCTCGCTCCAGCTCCACCTGCAGGGAGGCCACCGGGAGGCTCAGGGCCAGGCGGGGAGAGCAGCCCCTGCCAGTCCCAGGCAGGGCGCCCCACCTCCCCGGGGCTCAGCTCCACACTTGTAAAGACCTAGCTCCCGGGTCTCTTAAGGGTACTGTGTGAACCCCCAGCTCACGAGGCTGGGGGACAGGCACATCAGAGCCCTGGCACCCTGGAAGTGCTGGGGTCGCTAGGGGTGGCTGCTATGCAGCGCAGGTAGGTGCCAGAGGCACTGACCTCAAACTCCTCTGCAATCTTGGGTCCCTGCAGGAAGAGGCGCGTATTGAGGCTGTCCAGGGGGCCGAAGGTGGCGGTGAAGTCCTTGAAGTGGGCAAAGACGTCGGGGTACATGGCGGCTGAGAGCACGTCCTCCGGGGTCACCTCGTCCCCATGCCGTTCCGTCAGCTCCTTCTCCAGCGCCTGCAGGTCCAGGGGTGGGAGGGAGGCTCCCGGCCGGCCCTCCACCCTCGGCAGGTCTTTCAGCACCTGGGATGCAGAGTGGACAGTCAGGCCTGGTTCCCAGATGCCCTTGCACTGGCCCCCCACTCACCATGGCACCGGGCCTTCCTGACCTTGGAGCGAAGGGGCTCTGGGAAGCCCCCATGGGGGATGCCGACGTAGCCCTGCAGGAACTCCACCACCGAGCGGGGGAAGGACAGCTCCTCTGCCTGCGCTTCGGCCTCAGCTCGGGTCAGCCCGTTCTGCACCATGAACTGGGCCAGGTCCCCCACGATCTTGGAGGAGGGTGTCACCTGAGGAGAGGGGACCCCTGGGTTTAGGGTGCCAGGCACCTTACAGAGGCCCCGAGGCAAGGGTGGGCGCGCCTGGCTCACCTTGATGAGATCGCCCAGCATCTGGTTGGCCTCCACGTAGGCCTTCTTGACCTCCTTGAACTTGGAGCCAAGCCCCATGCTGTGCGCCTGGAAGTGTAGGTTGGTGTACTGGCCCCCTGGGATCTCGTTCTCATACACGTCCGAGTTGCCAGACTTCATGGTGGCTGTGCAGTCAAAGGCCGCGTACAGCCCCCGGGCCCCCTCCCAGTACTCACTGTAGTCGAACACACGCTCCAGGGGTACACCTGCAGGGACACCAGAGGCGGGAGGCTTGGAAATGCGCTGAGTCCCAGAGGCCCCTCCCGGGACCCCAAGTCCAATCAGGCACCACCGCAGACGTGGGTGACAGAAGGCCCGGCCCGGAGAGGCCACCCTGACTGCCAGGACGGGCAGGGCTGTGGCTGTGCCTACCTGTGTCCAGGGGCGTCCCTCGGGTACAGGCCACCAGGGCCCCCATGCTGGGTTGTGACGTCATTCCAGACATGGAGTCAGCTGCCACATCCACCACGTCAGCCCCCGCGTGGGCACAGGCCAGCATGGCTGCCACACCCGCCCCTGACGTGTCGTGGGTGTGGATGTGCAGCGGGAGGTCAGGGAAGCGGTCCCGGAGGGAGCTGACCAGCATGGTGCAGGCCATGGGCTTCAGCAGCCCGGCCATGTCCTGAGAGAAGCAGGGAGGAGAGACGGTGAGGGGTGGGCACGCGGTGTGCCCAGCGGGGGTGAGGCGCGTCACAGCAGGGAGGCAGGGCGGGGGGCAGACTCCTGGGGGTGGGCTGGGCAGGCACCTTGATGCACAGGATGTGGGTGCCGGCTCGAACCAGCTCCTCGGCCAAGCCCAGGTAGTACTGCAGCGAGTACTTGGTGCGGCTGGGGTCAGACACGTCCCCCGTGTAGGAGATGGCGGCCTCCACCACGCCGCCGGCACTGCCCACTGCCTCCATGCCCAGCAGCAGGTTGGGCAGGTAGTTGAGGGAGTCAAAGACCCGGAAGATGTCCATGCCATTCTCCTTGGCCACCTCGCAGAACCTGAGTGGTAGGAGCGCTCAGGGTTAGCTCCAGCCCACCCCCTCAGCACATCCTTTGCTGGCTCCTGGCCCTCTTGCAGCCCCTGGGGAGTGAGATCTGAGGGCTGGGTCTGGCGGGGGCACCACGCCATGTCCATGGTGTGGATAAGTCTCTCTGGGGCAGCCTAGGCCAGGCGGGGTCACCCCAGCAGCATCAGGCGAGCAGCAGAGCCGCCCGATGCCAGTCGCGCGCAGTGCGGCTCCGTCTGCCCGAGTCAGAAGGACTGCTGGGGATTGTTTGCTTTGCCAAGGCGTGGCAGGCTGAGGAGACAGAGGCCTGGCTTCCAGCTGCAGCTCTGCACACGTGTGCTGGGGCTCATCTGCCCTCCGGGGGCCTCCCCTGGAAGCCCTCCCAGTTCTCTCATTTGCCACCCTGGCTGGGCACAGCTACTGAGAGGGTTGGTTTCCAGCCCACTGTGGGGCGCGCAGGCCTCGCAACTGGGCCAAAATGGCGCACCCCACCCAGGCTCACTTGAAGACCACATTGTCGGGGTAGTTGGTGTAGCCCACGGCGTTGGCCCCTCGCAGCAGCATCTGGAATGGGATATTGGGGACGAGCTCCCGGAGCTCCTGCAGCCGTCGCCAGGGGCACTCGTACAGGAAGCGCATGGCAACGTCAAAGGTGGCTCCTGCACCGGGACCAAGGGGCCCAGGTCAGCCCCTCGAGTCCTGGGGGGCCCGCCACTCCCCGCAGCCTGCACCTCCGGTCCTAACAGCACCCTGCTCATCAGGGTCCCTCATGTCCCGGGGGCCCCGCCACTCCCCACAGCCTGCACCTCCAGTCCTAACAGCACCCTGCTCATCAGGGTCCCTCGCGTCCCGGGGGCCCCCGCCACTCCCCGCAGCCTGTGCCTCTGGTCCTAACAGCGCCCCACTCATCAGGGTCCGTCGCGTCCTGGCCCCGACCCCTGCACACTTTCCTTTGCTGGCCCCTAGGGACCGCTCGGGCTCACGGTGTCCTCTCTGCGCCGCCCTCACAGCCCTCACCCCCCTTCTCTGTGCCACAGCACGCTAACAGGTTGGCATCTCCTCTCTCATCCTGAGCTGCCAGGGTCTCAGCTCCGCGACCTCAGTCCGGCACCAGGTCCGGGAGAAGGGACACCGGTCACTATTTGCTAAACCCATGAACGCCTTGCCTTGTTCAGTTCTCACGGGTTCCCCCAGGGCTCCCACCTCCAGCTTGTCCCAGAGAGCGACCCACCTGCACTGTGGGGCCCACGCTCCCTCCCTCTCCCAGCCTACCTCCCCAGTTCTCTATGCTGAAGAGTTTGTTGAAGCTGTGGGCAACGTAGGGGGCAATCTTTTTGAGATCGTGGGTGCGCACGCGCGTGGCCAGCAGTGACTGGTGAGCATCCCTGAAGGTCGTGTCCATCAGCAGCAGCCCCTCATGGTTCCGCACTGCTCGAGCAAAGCCCTCAGGCCCCTCCCGCAGCAGGATGTCTCTGAAACCCGTTGGGGGTGGGCCTAGGGCAGAGCGGGGCATTAGCAGCCACCCTGCAAGTGGCGGCCTCCATGTCACCGCTGTGAGGTGGCAGAAGGGATCTCACCTACCGATGGGCACCACAGGGACGATGGGGTCCGTGGGGCTGGGGTTGGCCTTGACGGGGATTGGGGTGGTTGGGCCATTCACCATGACGTGTCCTGGGGAGAGAGTGGGCAAGGGTCAGGGCAGGCTGGGCCAAGCCTCAGTCGAGGGCAGAAGTGATAGTGGCTGGGCCTGGGGCTGGGGGTACTCCTCCAGGACCCCGGGTCTTCCAGCTGGCCCCTGTCCTCTCCAGAGCCAGGGCCTCCTGGGTCAAGGTAGTGGGGACCTGGTGACAGCCACACGGATGGAGAAGCAGCCTCTGAGATCAGGAGCAGGGGCAGGGGGGGGGTCGGGGTCGGGGGGTGAAGCAAAAGAAGAGGTGCGTGGCCAGGCTGAGGACGGGGCAGGGCAGCCAGGCGGCTCTCTGGGTGGGGGCAGAAGCAAGGCATCTGGGGGGGAGAGAAGGGAGACTCGGGCGGACCAAGGTAGTGCAGCAGCTTCTGGGCCCGGTTCTGTGCAGGCCGCAGCTGGAACAGCTCCGGGTTCTCGTCGATGAACTGCGTGTCCACGGTGCCTGCCAGGAACTGCTGATTGTTGAGCACGTTCTGCAGGAAGGGGATGTTGGTCTGCAGGACAGAGGCGGGTAGGAGGGTGTCACCGTGCAGTCTGGCCAGGGACAGGAGGGGCTGGACGTGCCGCCAGGCTGCGGTGCAAGCCTCCCCGTGAAATGGTGGTCCCGCCCGCCTCACCACCCCCACCCCGGTCCTGGTAGAGCCCCCAGGCTGTCAGGGGCCTGAGCCCACCCCCCTACCCTGCTCGCCCTGGAGCCTGTGCTGAGTCCCACCTCCCCACTCCTTCCAGCCAGACTGGAAGACGGATTTGGCCTTTCCTGCAGCACCGCCCCTCCCCGCCACGCTTCCTCAAAGGGGCCTCAACCTCCAGGGACCCCACCACTGCACGCAGCATGCGCTCTGACAGTCTGAGGTCCCTCCTTCCAGTTAAATCCACCCTCCTGCTGCCAGCAACTCCTGCCGGGATGCCCTCTCCTTGGGCTTCCAAGACTTTTCGCTCCCCTCTGCCTCCTCCCTTATTCCATGGGGGTTCCTCCCACTCCTGCAGGAAGGAGGCTGTCACGCAGCCTCTCCTTGCCCAGCACTCTCCTGGGGTGGCCTGTCCTGGCCACTAGCTCCAGACCCCACGTGGAAGTGCCTCCTGGGCTACTCTTCCCGAGTGCCCCTCACATCCCAAGTCGGCCTCTCTCCCCCAGGCCTCTCCTACCTTCTGTGGCATGCCTCACCACCCACCTGGTTCCCAAAACCTGTGCTCATCACCTTCACCACTCACTCCTGTGCCAACAGGCACACTGGACGACTCTACCACAGCCATCTCTGGACTCCGTGTCCCCTCGGCCTCAGGCCGTGCCTTCTGCCGGGCTTCCCCGTCACGGCCACCTCTGGTCACTCCAGACTTGCCCTGTGTGCTCACACCGCCACGCCTGCTGGCTGAGCTCCTCCTGGAGGCTTGAACTCAAAGACCTTCCTGGTCCTCATCTCCCGCCCTCACGGCAGAGCTGTCCCTTTCTAGGACTCCATGGGACCAGCCCTGGGAAAGCCTTGCTCAGCCTCATCATCTTGTCTGCAATCTTCTCAGACCCGGGAGCCCTTCAGAGGCAGGGGTGCTGTCTGAGGGGCTGGTGCCCATGTGCTCTGTGCACAAGGGCCCTCCGTTCTGCTCATTAAACAGCTGGGTGACAGCATGAAGCCACGGCAGGGCTGAGTCCAACCTAGAGGCCAAGGAGGGGTCGGGTGGGAGTGCCTGGGAGCCCGCGCTACGGGACCTGCCCCAGGACACGCTGCAAGACCTAGCGGACGCGACTCCAGTGTGAGTGCGCCTGTGGCTGTGTGGCTACGGCCTGGCTGTCACTTCAGAGAAGGCAACTTTGTGGGTTGCACATGCGCGATTCTCTGGCACCTTTGATAGGAAGCCCAGGTCCAGCAGGCCCTGGGCCCTGAGGCTGCTCTGAAAGATTCTTCCTGTCCCCAGGGCTCTCGTCATCTCCCCTACCAGCACCCACGGCGGCCACCGCAGGCCTCATGCCTGCCGGGTGTAACCAGCCTGCCTGTCTGTCTGTCCCTGAGACTAGTCCGTGCTCCTCCTAAAATGGGGACATTTCAGCTGGGCCAAGGCATGGAATCTGAGACAAGAAAACCAATTCAACCAGCTAAAGAACCTAGAGCATCCTAGGGGTGGCAAGGATGCTAAGAGGCCTCCACGTCCCACCCTGCGTTTCCCTTGGGCAGACCCCTCCTCCTCTGTAATTTCTGGAGGATGTCACCCAATCCGTCCTCCACGGGGGAGTAAGCTCCATTCGGGCAGGCAGGGCCCTCTGGTTCCCGATCTATCCTAGCTCCCCGCGGAGCAGCACACAGTGGATGCCAGTAACGTGTACGTTGAGAGTGAATGAAAACGTTCTTGATGGGGAGAAGAACGAGAGAGTATCCGATGCCACTGAGCAAGAGGTGACCTGGGCAAGGATCCAGTGCCTTCATTTTACAAATTCAACAGCCGCGGAGGCCCGAGGAGTGGCAACAAAAAGAATACTTTCCAGCTGCCTGAGCCCCCTCACAAGTCACCTCCTCTCTTCTCCTCTCACCCCATGAAGCACCAACAATCAACACTCCTTAGCCTGAATAAGAAAACTGTCTCAGTGGTTAAGAACTTGCCCAAGGTTACCGGGTGTACCAGGCAGGACTAGAAATCCAAGGAAACGGCAACCCACTCCAGTATTCTTGCCTGGGAAATCCCATGGACAGGGAAGCCTGGCGGGGTACAGTCCACGGGGTCTCAAGAGCTGCACACGACTTAGCGACTAAACCACCACCGTTTCCTTGAGGAGCCTGAGGGCTAGGAAATACTTGGCGGAGGTGGTAACTTCCCTTGTTTCCCTGCTGGGCCCAGACGAAAGACCAGAGTGCTCGTTCAGCTTCAGAGCGCTCAGCGCTCCCAGCCGAGCCCGGATCTCAGAGCCATAAAGCCGGGAACTCAACCCCACCCCGACACATCGCCGGACCCCCGTCTCAGCCGGGCCGACTCGTTCCGGGCCACTCTTCCAGGGAAATGGCCCGGTAGGAACAGAAGGGGGAGGGAGGGGCCGCCGGCCAGGCCAGGACCCCTGACGCACAGCTTCAAACGGCGTGCCACTGCCGGCCTGCCGCGAAAGCGCGCCGCGCAGACCAATCGGGCCGGAGGCGGAGACCGGTTGGTTCCCGTGCGCGCCCGGCGGGGCGGGGAGCCTGGGACGAGGAGGGAGGGGCCGGCAGCGGGGGCGGGGCGCGGCGCCAGCCCGAGGCCGAGCCCTCTCCGCCCCACCCCGCTGGAGCCCGGCCGGGGGGCATTGCCCCAGCCCTCCCCGCCCCCCGCAGGGCCCGTGCCTGTTGGGGACCCTCCACGTGACTTGGTGATGCAGAACGGTTATGACCTTCACCGTGTGTCTGTGAACGCGAGGGTCCCAGCAACAGTGCGGGTTTGCACCCGGCCCTGCCGGTGGGTGCGGGGACGTGTGGGAGTGTGGGCATGTGTGGGTGTGTTGGGGAGGGTGCCCAGCGACATGTGACAAAGAGTCTCGTCTCTGGGAGATGGTGAAGGGGCCCGCGAGCTGGCGCTTTGTCTGCCTGTCTGCAGAGTGACGGTTCGCGCAGCGGCAGCAGGCGTCCGTGCGGTGCAGGATGCCGGGGCGCCAGGGTGGCCGGGGGCGCGCGCGCCTGTGCCCGGGTGAGTGCGCTGCGGCAGCGCCGGGGGGCTGCGCGGCGGATCCGCGCCGGCCCGGGCCTCGGGCGTGACCAGGAGCCACCCGTGGGCGCTGCAGTGGCCGCGTGTCCGGGTGACCTCGGGAGCCGGCCTGGGCCCGGGTGGATCCCCGCGCGCCCCTCCCCGTCCGCTCTCCACGTGCGTGTCCGCGGTGCGCGTGCTCGTTGGCGCGCACCCGCCTGCCTGTCGCTGCTGCTGCTACCGCCGCCGCCGCCGCGAATCGCTCCGGGAAAAGGTGCCGGGAACCGAGTGAGCCGGGGCCGCGGGCCCGAGCGCCATGGGCCGGAAGGCGCGCGGAGCGCGGCTGGTCAGACCCGGGCCTCATCCCCACGGGAGAGCCGCCTGGAGTCGGCAAGGGCCGGCCGGGCCCACGGGGAGGCCGGCCCGCGCCCCCTGAGCTACGGACACCAGGTGAGGAGGCCGTGGGGGTCAGTGTGGGGAGCGGCCAGGGAGGGGCGGGGGCCCCGGGAGGGCTTGGGGAGGCACCTTAGCCGGCGGGGGAGGGGATGGCGCCGAAGGGATGCTGGCGAGTCCAGGGGACGCCAGGGGAAGGAAGTTCCGGGACCCTCCCTGCGCTCCCGGCCACCTCCGCTTCCTGCTCACGCCTCACCTTGTCCCCAGAGCCTGGGCTCCCCCTCACGGCTTGGGAAATGTGACCTTTATTCGGGGGGCCTGGCTCTGCAGGCCCCAGCCTTACCTCAGCTTTGGGGGACCCCTTGGGCCTTTGACCCTGACCCCACCCCCAGGCCAGGCTCTGGAAGCTGCCCCCCGCCCCAGATCGGCCCGGGGCGAGTGGGCGGCGGCGCCAGCCCCACCTGAGCCTGGGCTGCGGCCCTTCCTACAGGGCGCTCGCCATGGCCCCGCCGCTCCTGCTGCTGCTGCTGGCCAGTGGAGCGGCCGCCTGCCCACTGCCCTGCATCTGCCAGAACCTGTCGGAGTCGCTCAGCACCCTGTGTGCCCACCGAGGCCTGCTGTTCGTGCCGCCCAACGTGGACCGGCGCACGGTGGAGCTGCGGCTGGCTGACAACTTCATCCAGGCCCTGGGGCCTCCGGACTTCCGCAACATGACCGGGCTGGTGGATCTGACGCTGTCCCGCAACGCCATCACCCGCATCGGGGCCCGCGCCTTCGGGGACCTGGAGAGCCTGCGCTCCCTGCACCTGGACGGCAACAGGCTGGCGGAGCTGGGCGCAGGCAGCCTGCGGGGCCCCGCCAACCTGCAGCACCTCATCCTCAGCGGCAACCAGCTGGGCCGCATCGCGCCGGGCGCCTTCGACGACTTCCTGGGCAGCTTGGAGGACCTGGACCTGTCCTACAACAACCTGCGGCAGGTGCCCTGGGCCGGCATCGGCGCCATGCCCGCCCTGCACACCCTCAACCTGGACCACAACCTCATCGACGCGCTGCCCCCGGGCGCCTTCGCCCAGCTCAGCCAGCTCTCCCGCCTTGACCTCACCTCCAACCGTCTGGCCACGCTGGCGCCTGACCCGCTCTTCTCCCGGGGCCGCCACGCCGAGGCCTCGCCCGCGCCACTGGTGCTGAGCTTCAGCGGGAACCCCCTGCACTGCAACTGCGAGCTGCTCTGGCTGCGGCGGCTGGCACGGCCTGACGACCTGGAGACCTGCGCCTCCCCGCCCGGCCTGGCCGGCCGCTACTTCTGGACGGTGCCCGAGGGCGAGTTCTCCTGTGAGCCACCCCTCATCGCCCGCCACACGCAGCGCCTCTGGGTGCTGGAGGGCCAGCGGGCCACGCTGCGGTGCCGGGCCCTCGGCGACCCCGCGCCCACCATGCACTGGGTCGGCCCCGATGACCGGCTGGTGGGCAACTCCTCCCGGGCCCGGGCTTTTCCCAATGGGACCCTGGAGATCGGGGTGACGGGCTCCGGGGACGCGGGGGCCTACACCTGTATTGCCACCAACCCGGCCGGCGAGGCCACGGCCCGCGTTGAACTGCGGGTGCTGGCTCTGCCCCACGGGGGGAACGGCAGCACCGAGGGGGGCCGCCCGGGGCCCTCGGACATCGCGGCCTCAGCCCGCACGGCCGCGGAGGGCGAGGGCATGCCCGAGTTGGAGCCGGCCGTGCAGGTGACGGAGGTGACAGCCACCTCGGGGCTGGTGAGCTGGGGGCCAGGGCGGCCAGCGGACCCTGTGTGGATGTTCCAGCTCCAGTACAACAGCAGCGAGGACGAGACCCTCATCTACCGGTGAGGGGGCGATCTGCAGTCTGGAGCCCCCAGCTTGGGAGCCGCCCTCCTCTGAGCCGGCTCTGCTCCCTCCGGGGAGGGCTGGCCACCTCTCCTGCCCCTGCTCTCTCCTGGGGCTTCCATGCACCCCTTCTCAGCTTCCGAGCTGCCTGGGGGTCGTGGGGGCTGCAGGGGGAGGGGAGGGTGGGAGTCTGTGCCCCGCGAGGTCCCAGGCGAGGCTGGCAGGCGGGGCCCAGGGTGCTGGCGTCTGTGTTCAGGTGCGGGCTTAGCCTCACGGGCACTGCTGTGTGAGTCTCCGCAGCCTCTGAGGCCCGGGGCGGGCCTGGGTATCAATGGGCACACCTGTCTGCCCTGCACCATCTCCAGGGCCACATGTGCCTGCTTGTTTCCTCTGCCTTCTGAAGTGAACACACAGGCTCCTGCAGGCCTGGGGAAGGGGCTCCTCAGAGCTGGGACCTGAGGGCGTGTGTGTGTTGGGGGGTGGGCTGTGAAGGGAACTTCAAGGCCTTGTGGCCCTGGGCAGGGGGCGGGGGCCCGGACCCCAGGCCTGCGCTCTGACCCCTGCCCTTGCCTGCAGGATCGTCCCGGCCTCCAGCCATCGCTTCCTGCTGAAGCACCTGGTCCCGGGCGCTGACTACGACCTCTGCCTGCTGGCGCTGTCACCCGCCGCTGGGCCCTCTGACCTCACTGCCACCCGGCTGCTGGGCTGTGCCCACTTCTCCACGCTGCCAGCCACACCCCTATGCCACGCCCTACAGGCCCACGTGCTGGGCGGGACCCTGACTGTGGCCGTGGGGGGCGTGCTGGTGGCTGCCTTACTGGTCTTCACTGTGGCCTTGCTGGTTCGGGGCCGGGGGGCCGGGAACGGCCGTCTCCCCCTCAAGCTCAGCCACGTGCAGTCGCAGACCAACGGAGGCGCCAGCCCCACGCCCAAGGCACACCCCCCACGCAGCCCGCCACCTCGCCCCCAGCGCAGCTGCTCCCTGGACCTGGGGGACAGCGGCGGGTGCTACGGTTACGCCAGGCGCCTTGGAGGGGCCTGGGCCCGACGGAGCCACTCTGTGCACGGGGGGCTGCTCAGGGCCGGGGGCCGGGGGTCGGGGGGCAGCGCCGAGCGGCTGGAGGAGAGCGTGGTCTGAGGGCTGGGAGACCGCCCGGGAGGCGGAGGGTGCAGGCGGGCGGCCTCCTGGCCTGGTAGGTCAGCGCAGCCGGAGAGGCCCCCCTGGCCCTCCCCTCGGTGCCTCTGGCAGGACAGGGGCCCTTGCCCTGGTTCTGGCCTCCAGTCAGGCAAAACGGGACAGGTCCCTGTGATAGGTGCTCATGGCCTCCGAGCGGGGGCTGCAGCCGCCAAGTGGAAGTCTTGTTTGTCTTTATAATAAAATTATTGGGGTCACCTCAGTGCTAGTCTCCGGTCTTGTCCTGCCAAGCTCCCTGAGGGGCCTGTGGAAGCACAGACAAACGAGGTCAGGCTGGGGCTCCCAGCCCTGTGGAGGCAGCCCCAGCAGCCTGGGTGCCCTGGAGAGCAGGCGGCTCTGTGCCCACATCTATATGCAGAGGATGCCCCTGCCTGGAGCATGTGGCCAGGACGCTCGCCTGGCACGGACATCAGAGCGCACAGGGCAGCAGCAGGAGTCGGTGGGGGACAGCCCGGCTCTTCTGGGCAACGGGACCTGGGCTGGTAACTCAGAAAGTCCCCACTGACCCCTGCTGGTGACAGCGTCTTTCCCCATTGGCCAAGGTGCCTTCAGGATGTGTAACGTCAAACCAAAGGGACTAGAATCGCACCGCCCTGCTCTTGGTCTGGGACCCCTGGAGGGCTCCCGTCGGGAGTGCAGGCCCCGAGTGGGGTCTCGGCTCTCAGCTGCTCCCGACGCCCCTCAAGGCTTTGCTCTTGCTGGACATCCTGGGGCAAACACCAGGGGCACCAGGCCCCCATGGCCACAGCTCTGGCCCTCACCTCGAGAACCAGGCTCGGGGCGGCGTGCCCTGCCCTGTCCCACCCCCTCCGGCTCACGTCCCTACCAGCCCGTGGCCCTCCAGCCTTCAGACAACCACTGCTCCCAAGTGTTGGCTGGGAGGAAGCTGCAAACACACCCCAGGCACGCGTGGTTCTCTGGTGGTGCCAGGAGCACCCAGGCACTTTGAGAACATGCAGGAACCCGGGCCCTGCTGTGGAGGTGGGTGTGGCACCCCGGCCCGCGGGGCTGTACCTGTGCTGAGGGGTGGTGCACCCTTCTGCCTAAGCCCTGCTGTGCCTCTGATGGCAGCCTGGTGAGAGCTGCTGTGGTAAGGTGCACGTGTACGCATGTGCCGGCTCACACACGTGTGCGTAGCGTTAACACACACATGTGCCTGCCCACCCAGCCCCGGAACACATACCTGGATGTGGCCCAAGAGAGATCCTGGTTTAAATAAAGTGAAACAAGGGGTTCAGCCAAGAGGAGCAGGAGAGTGTGAGCCGTGCCAGGGCAGCGCGGAGGGCGGCGGGGCCGGTGCCCGGTCTGGGCACACACCGGGGGGCACTGGGGCCCAGCTTGCTGCCGGCCTCCCACCTTCCCTGGCCCCTGTGGCCCTGGCTCCCTCCTCCACCTTTTGGCGCGAAGGCAGTGGGAGCTTGGGAGGCCCTAGCCTGTCGGACGGGTGGACAGTACTATGGCCCAGGGTCACCAGCAGGACAAGACCACAGGGGCGGGCAGGCGAGGGGTGGGGTGACCAGGCCCCCTGCTCCGGGCCGGGTGGGGTCACCCGGCCCAGAGCAGCCCCGGACATGGCCTGCCACCACGCCACATCCCGGCCATGTGTGCAGGAAACGGCCCCTGACCGGGTGCCCTGAGGCTCCTCACGGAAGCACAGATGCCCCCAGCACGGGGGACAGCCCTGTCCTGTGAGGTGGGCTGAGAGCGGCCACTGCCCCGTGGGCTCCTCCCTCCTGCCTGCTTTTTGAAAAGGTGATGGGGATGGAGCAGGGCTGAGTGAGGACAGCGCTGCCCACGTGGCCCAGACCCGGCGCCCAGCCTGGACCCAGCAGGGCGGGAGCCACTGAGAAGGCGGGGGCTGCGGAGTGCCGTGTGTGGTGCAGGGACTCGGGGGGCAGCTCCCCCACCATGGGCTGGGCAGTGTGGCCCCCTGCCCACGGCCCTGCAGTAGGTCTAAAGTGGCATGTGCCCAGGGCAGGCCCACAGCTACGCAGAGGCACTGGCCTCAGACACAAGACAGCCTGCAGCAGTGACTTCAGCTCCGGCCATGGACTCAGGTACCAGGAATGACCCCGAGGCCAGGGGCATCTCGGGGCTGCAGCCTCTCACCTTCACGCCTCGGACTCGGAACTCGGCCAGGGCTCTGCTCATCTTGGTGGCGGCCGTGGGGTGGTCCTTGCCGTGGGCGATGACCTTGACCAGCAGGGAGTCGTAGTGGGGGGAGATGACGGCGCCTTGGAAGGCAGAGGCGTTGTCCAGGCGGATGCCCATGCCCTCCCCGCTCCGGAACACCTGCGGGCAGAGGTGGCCCCGTCAGGCCCAGGTCTGAAGGTGGAGTCGAGACATGGCACCCCCGTGGCCCCAGGCTGGACCAACACGGGCCGGCAGGGCGCCAAGAGTCACGCACAGGCGACCCCCAACTCTGGTTTGACAAGTTCTGCTTCGTTTCTGCCAGCAAACCGAGGGGCACCCCACCGGCTCTAAGGGCCACAGTCACGGTTTCCTCCTCCCTGAGAGGAACTGGCAGGGAAAGAGGGCAGGACGAAGGGTGGGGAGCATGGGCCCCGCCAGCCCCAGGCTCGGGGCCCCACTCTCAGGGCCGACGTGGAGCCAGCAGGGCACGGAGGGGCCAGACCTGCCACCCGCCTGCTTGAACAGCCCCCTTGCCTTTCAGATTCATCTGTTCTCTCACTCAGTCCGCAGCGCGTGTGCCCACCTCACGCCAGGCACAGGGGACAGAGCAGCTAAAACAGAGGCCCCGCTCGAGCAGGGCCCCCAGCCTGCAGGGCGAGGGGACAGATGGAGGAGGAAACACACAGGCGAGCGGCAAGGGCGCTGCAGGACGGAGCCAGGCAGGGGAGGCAGGCCGAGGGGATCCCTAACACCCAGCGACAGGGAAGGCCTCGGCATACCCCGCCTTCCCTCCCTGTCAAGTGGGAGAGGAAGGAGCAGTGAGCTGATGAGAAACGCTGGGACCAGATGCAAGGAGATGCACTCGAGCCCACAGGCCCAGACAGGGAAGCAGAGGGCGAGGGTCAGAGAGGCGGCTCGGGGGCACAGCCGGGGGGTCCCAGAAGTCAACGGAAGAGACTCAGGGCGGGGGAAGGAGCTTTGGGTGGGAATGCCCGGGGTGGGGGCCTTGAGAGCAGCACTGGCCAGGGAGATGGGCAGCGGGAGGGACAAGCCGGGGGCCTGGGGACACACACCGCACTGCATTTCCGCGTCTAAGGGACACAGCCTGTGCTCGATAAGAAGGAGCTTAATAAAATATTTAAGCGTGAACACTCAGCTGTGAGCAGGAACCGTCAGCTAAAAATATTCTGTGGTAAACCAGGCTTGGAGGAGCCAGGCCTCGGAGATGGAGCTGTAGCGGGGCTGCCCTTGCCCGCCGAGGGCAGACCCAATGGGGGCGCCCGCTGGACAGCGCTCCAGCCTGGGAGCTGGCCCCCACCTGTGGACCTGGATCCTTCCAGAAACAGTCCTGGTGGTAGCTCTGCCTCAAGCCAAGCAGCCGATGCGACTCTCAGAACCAGACTGCTCCCTGCCCCACCCCACCCGGCCGCCCCAGTCTGTTCTCTCGGGCTCAGTAACAGAGAATCACCCTTCTGTCCTCCTTCGGGTCCGCTTCCCCAGACTTCTGGGCCAGAGGGGGCAGTGGGAGGGCCGCAGAGTGCTGACTTGGAGCCAGAGGTATTCTTAGCTGGGGCATGAGGCAGGGCCAGAGGCCAGGGGCCCCAGCTGGCCCAGAGGCAGGGGCGGAGGGAGCCCACCCAGGACCCCTGCGCCACTGCTCGGCCTCCTCCCTGTCCCCACCGTCTCCCGGACTTCCGCGTGCATCCCTGACGGGTCCCCTGGCCCAACCCAGCCCCTCCACTGAGACCTCTGGGACCTCATCCCTCGTGCGCCTGGCTCCTCCCCCAGGCTGAAGGCAGGACCGAAGCCAGCGGGACCGCTCAGTGTGCAGCGAAGCTTTGGATCCTTGTGAGATGAGTCAAGGACCTGGGCTCTGTTCCCGGGGATCCCGCCCTTGGCTCCACCCAGCTGACCTCCCTGTCCCCGCTGGTGGCCTTTCCGGCCTCCATGGCAGCCTCTCCCAGGAATGCTCTCCCCTTTAGTGCTGGACAGCGCCTGGCTCCCACGTACTCTAAGCTCCAGTGAGGCGCCCCCTTCACTGCTGGGCCCACAGGCTCCCTCGTGCCCCCCGGAGAAGCGCCTTCACGCAGACCGAGCCAGGCGGCAGGCTCTGGCGGAGGCGGCCTACCTCAATGCGGCCGGTGTCAGGCTGGAAGCTGCGCGCGGGGTCCTCGGTGGTGACCCGGCACTGGATGGCGCAGCCATTGATGCGGATGTTCTCCTGCCGAAGGCCCAGGTCAGGCAGGCTCCGGCCCTCGGCCACGTGGATCTGGGCATGGACCAGGTCCACACTGCAGGTTAGGGGAGGGACGGGGAGGGGGCGGCGTGAGGCAGGGGATGGCCGCGGGCAGCCCTGGCCCCCGGCCCTGCCTGCTGACCCTCACCAGCCTCGTCCTGACCGCGCCCGGGCTGGGAGCCCTGCAGGGTCCGCCTGAGGAGAACACGGCGGCTGGAGGAGCAGCTGAGATGTTAGCAGCACCCTGGGCTTGCCCCCCACCTCCTCCCCCAACTCTGCCCTGCGCCCTCCCTGTCCCCCTGCCTCCTGACGTCAGACCCTCCCTCTCAGAGCAGTACATGCTACTCTGTGTGTGGTGGGTGGGGTGGGGGTCGGTTTGCCAGAGAAGATCTCAGAGTACAATCTCCACACGAGCCTGGTTTTCTAAGCACACCCTTCCTGACTGCCAAGCTCTTAAGGACAGCAACAAATTCAAGTGGAACAGCTGTTTAAAAACTCCAGGTTTTAAATTTATTGTCACTGAGGCTTGTGGTAAGGACAGCCGGGAAACATCATTGGCAGACCTTCCTCAGTGTTTTGTATTTCAGTAGCGATGATGGTCACTGGGCATTGCTACGCATCTACACCATGGACTGTGGCTGTGCCCTTCCCAAGCTTTACCTCCACAGTAATGCTCTGAGAGCCGCCAACATTCCCATCAGAGGATGAGCCCGAGGGTCAGAGAAGCTGCAGCCCAACCAAGCTCTACACGGCTCGTGACCTGGGAGGAACCTGCGCCCGAGTCTGTGTCTCTCTGACACAGAACCTCTGCTCGGGAGCAAGCAAAGAGCCCGACCCTTAGCAGAACTGGTTTAGGGCAGGCTCAAGATTGACGAAAAACTTCCAGCATCGTGAAGCAGAAAGTCTCACGGGGCCAGAGGGTGAGGCTGGAGCATGTGGTCCACTCAGCCTTTACCTGGAGAGGACTCTGGGGACTCTCACACCTGCCAGGTGAAGGCAGGCGCCCCAGCAGTGTCCTCAGCTTCAGGCTCAGGTTGGGTCAGAGGTTGAAGAAGGAACTGTCAGGAAAGTTCCATGGTGGGACGGACTGGCCCAAGGCCAGGGCATAACACTTTGACGGCTCAAAATCTTTTTTGAAACGGAGAGGCCATATTAATTATTTATAAATTGGGTAGGTTTTTTGGGGAAATGTCTCTACACAAGGCTTGTGGGAGAACCAATCGGTACAGGTGATCTAGAAAGCTCTTTAGGTGGTGGTGGTGTCCAGTTGCTAAGTAGTGTCCACTAGCTGGTCACTCTCTGTGACCCCATGAACTGCAGCATGCCAGGCTTCCCTCTCCTTCACTCTCTCTTTAGGTGAGATGTTGCTTATTCATTGCTCAGGTAATCCTACTAAAGATGCGTGTCCTCAGAACTCTTCAAAGAGGTGGGCAAGATTTAGGCCCAAAGATGCTGACACACCGTTAAAAGCCACAAAAGTAAAAAACAACCTAATTGTTTAAAAATAGAGGACTATGGAGATCAGTTATAAACTACCCAGAAGATGGAATAGTGTGCAGCCACTTCTAAGAATTTAGAAAAAGTAATGGGAATGCCTTAGACAAATATGACATTTGAAACGTAGAATAAAAGTCATATACAAAACATCTCAATTGTGTCAAACTACTTAAACAGTTAAGTAAATAAAGATGGAAAGAAACCAAACGATTCAGTTTGGGCTTAGGAGATACAGCACAAGGCTTGAGAGGACCAGCTGTGCGATCTCAGGCAACTCTCTTAACCTCTCTGAGCCCCGGTTTTGTCATCTGAAAAATGGGGTTGACTGATGCCTTGGGGATGCACAGCACACAGAGCCGCCCGCTGGGAACCTCCCAGCATCCTGGTCCTGAGCAGCGGGGCCTGAGGCATGTTTATTTGCTCCTTTGTACAAACTCTCACAATGACATGTAATGCTTGTATAATAATACTTTTCATAAAAAACTAAGTACATGCATCCCTAACTATTCTCTATCAGTGGACAGTGAGCTCCCTAGGAACCCCCCGACGTGGGTTTTACACAAGATGTGGAGACGCCCTTCCCATCACCATTGCCCGCCGCCCCGCCAGGCGCAGCTGCAGCTGCCCCCGAGGGCGCCCCTGCCCCCGCAGCCGCCTCGACCAAGTGCTCACTCGGTGATCTCCTCCGTGACCGTGTGCTCCACCTGCAGGCGCGAGTTAACCTCGATGAAGTAGTGTTTGCCGTGCTTGTCCACCAGGAACTCCACGGTGCCCGCGTTCTCGTAGCCCACCTGTGGGGCGGCCTCGTTAAGCAGGGGTCTGTGGTGAGCGCCTGGTGGGGGCGCAGGCTCATCCACTGGGTTGCTTCCATAGGAAAACAGACTGGCCAACCCCACCCCACCCGATGGCAGGCAGAGGGCCGGCCCTGCCCCCGGGGAGGTGAGCACCCAGCCCCCGCAGCTGGGCCCCTGCCTGGGTGTCTCCCCTGGCCTCCCGGGAGCCTCTGAAGGCTGTGCCCAGCTTGTCCAGATGAGGCCTGAGCAGAGCTCCCACCGGCCCAAATGCCGCCTTCGCCCCCAGCTTTGGGACATGGGCCCCACCCGTGTGTACCCTGGCCCCTCCCAGATCCTCCTGATGCTTACAGGGTCTTCAGAAAGCTCCCCTCTGCTTTACTCTACCATCGCCTCCGGTTACTACCCAAAGAGACACCACCTGAGAGGGACCTCATGGACAGATGAGGCTGTACCACAAAACGCACGCCTCATTCTAGCTTCACTTCCGGTCCCACCAAAACCACACCCTAGACTTCACTCCCTCAAATCTGTTCTGGAATGAGACACTTCATAAGCCAATAAATGAGACCAAACTCAAGGCAAGAAATCTCCTCTGAAGGAAGCAAAACCTCAACTATAATCAGACCCTAATCAACGCCTCACGTTAGCCATGGCTGGAGCCTCACTGGCTTTCTGTTTGGGGAAGTTCCCAGCAGCGTCTGTGGTCTGGGGCCTGGTCTGCCTGGGAGCCTGAGGGGGCTCAGCCCTGGAGAAGAGAGGCCCAGGGGCCCGCCGGGTGGAGGGGACGGCAGACCTGAAAATAGGCCCCCTCGGGGCTCTGGGAGGGCAAGGCCGAGGCCGGGGCAGGGTGACTGGCCTCTGAGTGGGGCTGGGGTCAGGGGCACCAGAAGAAGAGAGAGCGGGGCCTCTGTTCTAGCCTGCCCGGCCCACGGGCGCTCACTCCGCACCCCCCAGAGTGCAGACAGGAGGCACGGCCCTGGGGCGTGAACGGGGTGCAGGAGGCGGATCCCGGGGACGGTTAGGCATGAGTGAGGAAGAAATCCCTGAACACAGTTCCTTAATCCTGACGGAAGCCCCTGCTGACCCCCCGGAAGCTCTGTCTGTGCTGAGAGGCGCTGAAGTGAGGCCAGCGGCTCTCTCTCTCCCTCCTCCTCACGGCTCTTCCGGTCTCCAAGCCTGGGCTCTGGGCCCAGCGCCTCTGCAACCGCACAGCGTGGATCCCAAGGGCCTGGCATCGGCCCTCCGCCTCTTGCCCTCCCGGAGTCAGTCACCCTGGGGCTCCCTGCCCCGCAGCAGCTGGCCACCCTGGGCCCCCATGACCCCCGGGTGTGAGGCTGTGTCTGCAGGAGCTCAAAGCAAGCCAGGAGCGGGCTCCTTGTCTCCACGTGGGGAAGAGGCCGCTGCGCTGTGGCTCTCAGCTCTGTCCCCGGGAGCCCTTGCCCCTCACCTGCTTTGCAAGCTTGACGGAGTCACTGGTGAGCCGGGTGCGCAGCTGGGGGTCCAAGTGGGCAGCCGGGGCGATCTCCACAACTTTCTGGTGCCGCCGCTGGATGGAGCAGTCCCGCTCGTAGAGGTGAAGGATGTTCCCGTACTGGTCCCCTGGGGTGCAGGTAAGCCGGGGTCAGCCCCCCGGGGCTCCAGACACCCCCGAATCCCTGGACGAGCCCCGTGGCTGCTCAGCGCTGCTCCCAGGGGTGGCTCAGCGGCGGCTCACAACAGCACACCCACGGCCACAGGTCTGACCAGCCCGGCACCCGCAGCCCACCTTCCTGGGGAAGGTCCCACAGAGGGAAAGCTCCGGCAGCTTTCCCAGAGCCCAGGAAGACCAGGGGCCCCCACTGCCTCGTGCTGCTGCCCCCGGAACGCCCCACTCACCCAGGATCTGCACCTCGATGTGGCGTGGCTTCTCGATGAACTTCTCCACAAACAGCGCCCCGTTCCCGAAGGCGGCCAAAGCCTCCGAGTAGGCCCGGGTGTAGTTCTCCTCCAGCTCCTGGGAGCGCAGGCAGGGGCCCAGGAGACGGTGGGGCCTGAGCTCTGCCTTCCCCCCAGCACCCCTCTCCCTAGTCCCTCTGCAGGTGGCCGCCCCGCCTTAGCTTCTGCTCACCTCGTAGCTGTGCACGACCCTCATGCCACGGCCCCCGCCCCCGTAGGCGGCCTTGAAGATAATGGGGAAGCCGTAGGTGTTGGAGAACTCGTGGGCCTCATGCAGGGAAGTGATGGGGGCATCCGTGCCGGGCACCACGGGGACGCCTGTTGGCAGACAGGCAGGTCAGGCCACAGGCCCGCCAGCCCCACCCAGAGGGCCCCTCGCAGGAGCTAGGCGACCCCACCCTCACCTGCAGCGATGGCGATGGCCCGGGCCTCCACCTTGTCGCCCATCTTGCGGACCACCTCGGGGCTTGGCCCAATGAACCGGACCCCAGCATCCTGGCAGGCCTGGGCAAAGTCGGCCCGCTCCGACAGGAATCCATAGCCTGGGTGCACAGCGTCCACGTTGTTTTCCTGGTGGGCGGGCGGGGGTTGTCAGAAGGGATGAGCACCCCTCAAAGCCCTTCACACAGCCCCCCAACCCTGTGGCCCTCCCGCCTGCCTCAGCTCAACTGCTCCATTCAATCTCGCATTTACTCATTCACTTATTCATTTCTGAGTCATTCATTCAGTCACTCATTTGCTCATTCATTTGCTTAGTCACCCATGCACGGAGTCACTCACTCATTCACTTAGCACTCATTCAGTCATTCTGTCACACATTCATTCAGCCACTCATGCATTCACCTTTTCACAGAGACTTTTGGCCAGACAGCACTGGAGACGGGAGGGAGAGCGGGGCAGGCTCAGGACCCAGTCCCAGCTCTCAAGAGGCCCCCATCCCCACCTGGCCCCTCACCTTGGCGACCTTGATGATGTCTGGAATGTGCAGATAGGCCTGCACCGGGGCGAGGCCCCGGCCGATGAGGTAGGCTTCGTCAGCTTTCTGGCGGTGCATCTGGCCTGTGTCCTGCTCCGAGTAGACAGCCACTGTGCGGATGCCCAGCTCCGTGCAGGCCCGGAACACGCGGATGGCGATCTCACCTAGGGGGTGGGGACAGGACAAGAAGTTAGATCCTGGGGTCCCAAGAGACACAGAAACAGGGGCAGGAAGCTAGGGCAGGCTCCCACCACGCTCACCTCTGTTGGCCACCATGACCTTCTTGATGGGCTTGTACTCCAGGCGCCGGACGTTGGGAGAGGCAGCGGTGGCGGTGGAGGTCCGGCGGATAGCCAGGAGCCTCAGGCTCCCCTGGACAGTCTGAAACTTCAGCATCTAGGGAGGGAGGTCAGAGCCCGCTTAGAGCACGGCGGCCAGCACCACCACTGCCTCAGTTCCCGGCCAGGCCCAGCTTTCCCTGCAGGCTGACCGGCTGGAGCGAAGGGAAGAAAGTCATCCCCAACTGGCATCCCAAGCTTACCCTAATACTCTCATACTCTGAATTCTAAAGCACTACACTTCAAGCTTTTACAACAATTTCAGAGGCCAGCGAGCAGCCCTGCGTGACCGCGGTGTGTAAAGGTCAGTGTCAGTCCAGGCTGCCCCGGGCTTTAGAACCTCCGGCCCCACACTGACCCCTTCGGCCCTCCCTCGGGGTTCTGTCTGGCAGGGCAGGGGGGGTGACAATGGAGCTCCCCAGGAAAGAATCTGCAACAATGTGCCCTCCGGAAGCGCAGCCTCTGCTCAGATAAAATGCAGATTTCTTCAAACTGCAGGAACGGTCCTTTCTACAAGGGCTACTCAGTAAATTAGTCACGAAAGCCAGCTGAGGGCCAGTGAAACCGGCCAGTCACAAAAAGACAAATACTGCGTGATTCCACTTAGATGAGGTTCCCAGAGTCACCACATTCACAGAGGCAGACAGTGGGAGGGTGGGGGCCAGGGGCGGGCAGTGGGGGAATTAGTGTTCAAAGGGTTCAGAGCTTCCGCGCCGCAGGACAGCTAAGCCCAAGCGCCACACCCGCTGAGCCTGAGCTCGGGAGCCCGTGAGCTGCCGCTCCTGAAGTCCACGCGTGCTACAGCCTGTGCTCGGCAACAAGAGAAGCCGCCGCAATGAGAAGCCTGCGCACCACAAACCAGAGCCCCCGCTCACCTCAACTGGAAAGGGCCCACGCGCAGCGAAGAAGACCTAGTGTAGCCACAAATTCATTCATTCATTCATTCAAAAAATAACAAAGGGGACAGAGTTTCCATTCTGTGATATTTAGAAGTTCTGGAAATGGCCAGAGGTGACGGTTGCACAACGACGTGAGTGGATATAATGCCACTGGCCTAACTATACACTTAAAAACAGTTAAGAGAGCAAATTACGTCACACACGTTTTTTCAGAATGAAAAGAATTTTTAAAAAGCCAACAGAGCAATTTTCCTCCCAGAATGCAAAACATCTTCGGAGATCGACCATCCCCCTCATTTCACAAATGAAGAAAACCAAGGCCCCGAAAAGCTTTAAAAGATGTGATCAGAGTCACACAGCTGTTATAGCAGAGCCCAAACTGGCATTCGGTCCTTTACGTCTGCTGCAGGGCCTCAACCCAGCTAAGCCTGTCATCTATTTCTCCACAAAGTTTAAACGCCTGACTCATCCATTTTGAGTAAGAAACGTTATGGGCAACCTGGTAGCTCAGGTAGTAAAGAATCCACCTGTAATGCAATGCAGGAGACATAGGAGACGCGGGTTTGATGCCTGGGTTGGGAAGACCTCTGGAGAAGGAAATGGCAACCCACTGCAGTGTTCTTGCCAGGAGAACTCCCATGGACAGAGGAGCCTGGCGGGCTACGGTCCACGGGGTCACAAAAGAGTCGGACAAAACCGAGTGACTAAACCACCACCAACGGACACAAAAATATATTCAATAAATCAGATACTGCTAAAACCTCACAGTGTCATACTGTGGCCCACAAGACGGAGAAGGGGAAACAAAGACCAAGTAGAAAGCAAAGAGGAGAAAAGAAATAAGGAGATAAATAGAAGAAAGAGAAAAAGAGGGAAGCCCTTCCACCAGGTGGAGAGAAGGCAGCCCTTCAAGCATCAACCGTGCCAGGCACAGCACCAGGCCAGGGCAGGAACGTCTCAGCTCTCATAGGAGAACGACCCCAGGAAGGAGAAAAGAAAAGGGGAAAAACAGACAGAAATAGGTCCTTTCAGATCACGATCAGTGCCTCATGGGCAAGAAAACAGGTAATTTTCTGGCGAATCACTGGGCAGGAACCTGAACGGGGGAAGCAGCAGCCACGTCCAGATCTGAGCTGCAGGGCACGCACCCCAGGAGAGGAACAGCCACGGCCAAGGACTAGAAGGCTGGCTCTGCAACCCGTCTGTGGGTCCAAGGGAAATAAGCCATGGTCCAGCTGACACCAGTGGAGGGGATCACAGCGGGAGCCCCCAGGACCTGCTCACAGTCAGTGCCAAAGTACCAGCTGGGCCTTGGACATGTGACTGCCACACCTTCCTGAAAACCACTGAGCTTCCAACGCTCTCCTGTCGCCTTCCCCTCAAAGGTCTACCAGCAGCACCGGCTGCACCGGCTTCTGGCTTCAGCCGCCCACCCAGCTGGAGGGAAGTGCTTTCCCAGCAGAGCAGCCTGGAGCAGGCAGGCCCTGGTGGTCAATGGCGCACACCCCGGGGAGCCAGTGTGGGGATGGATCTTGCCCCCATCCTGGGCACCAGATGCCTGCTCTGCTCAGGGCTGCAGGCAGGAATTTGTGGCATGAGGCAGAGTAGAAAGAGCCCAAATGGCCACGAGGGTCAAGTAAAGAAAGGCAAAGTGTTCTCCAGGACAAGCATGAACAGTAGATACAAGTGGCTATCGAACTGTTGACAGTACCACCTCACTAGAAATCACCACGTTCAGACGGGAATAGGGGGTGTTGCTTGTGCCTATGAAACTAGCGACAGAGTTGTGAACAATCAGATTTAGTGCTGCTAAGGCCTCTGGGCCTTATTTTCTTGGGCTTCAAGAAATCACTGTGGACAGCGACTATAGCCATGAAATTAAAAGATGCCTGCTTCTCGGAAGGAAAGCTATGATAAACCTAGATAGTGTATTAAAAACAGAGACACTACTTTGCCAACAAAAGTCCATCTAGTCAAAACTATAGTTTTTCCAATAGTCATGTACGGATGTGAGAGTTGGGCCATAAAGAAGGCTGAGTGCAGAAGAATCAATGCTTTCAAACTGTGGTGCTGGAGAAGACTCTTGGAGTCCCTTGGACTGCAAGGAGATCAAACCAGTCAATCCTAAAGGAAATCAACCCTGAATATTCATTGGAAGGACTGATGTTGAAGTTGAAGCTCCAATACTTTGGCCACCTGATTCGAAGAGCTGACTCACTGGAAAAGACCCTGATGCTGGGAAAGATTGAAGGCAGGAAGAGAAGGGGATGCAGGGGATGAGATGGTTAGATAGCATCACTGACTCAATGGACATGAATCTGAGCAAACTCTGGGAGACAGCGGAGGACAGAGGAGTCTGGTGTGCTGCAGTCCATGGGGTAGCAAAGAGTCGGACACAACTTAGCGGCTGAACAACAACAATAAAAAGCCCTCTGGGAAGCAGGCCCACAGGCGAGGTCTAGAGATCAGGGCAGCTCTCTGAAAGCAGTTCACAAAACCTATCAAGAGCCTTTAAAATATTTATGTCCCTTGGTCAGACCATCACCAATCTAGGAATCCAACCTCAAGATACTCTAAAATGGGAACCAAGATGGATGCAGAAAGATATTCAGATCAGCATTATTTACAATAGCAAATGACTAGAAGCCACTTAAAGAGCCAGTATTAGGGCATCAACACAAACGGACATTATGTAACCATGAAATATGGTGGCAGAGTTTTGATGACATGGGAAATGCTTATGATGTGATGTGATGTGATGCTTTAAAAAAAGACAAATAATATGATCTCATGAAACTTTATTTAGAGCAAGAAAAATAACTAGCAAGAACTCAGCATTCACTTACTCCCATGTTCTAGAATTGGCAAGGTGCTGCTTTTCCCCTTCTTCCTTCTCTTTCTCTACATGCTCTATGCAACAGTTTTTCCAGGAGTCATGTACGGATGCAAGAGTTGAACCATAAAGAAGGCTGAGTGCTAAAGAATCAATGCTTCCAAACTGTGGTGTTGGAGAAGACTCTTGAGAGTCCCTTAGACTGTAAGGAGATCAAACCAGTCAATCCTGAAGGAAATCAGTGCTGACCATTCACTGAAAGGACTGAGGCTAAAGCTAAACTCAAATACTTTGGTCACCTGATGCGAAGAGCTGACTCACTGGAAAAGACCCTGATGCTGGGAAAGACTGAAAGCAGGAGGAGAAGGGGACAGCAGAGACTGAGATGGTTGGATGGCATCACTGATTCAATGGACATGAGTTTGAGCAAACTCGAGGAGATAGTGGACAGGGAAGCCTGGCGTGCTGTAGTCCATGGGGTTGGACACGACTTAACAACTGAACCGAACTGATACGTTCTGTATTTTCTCCAGTGGGGATTATGATTTATAATCAGAAAAGAAAGAAATATACAGGGGGGACAGGAAGACCTTTACAGAGAAAAGCCAAGAGAAGTTCCTCAAGGGTCCTTCTCAGTGAGGTGACTGGCCTTGGCTTCCATCCTGTGAAATAACCCTTCTAGGGGGCCGGCCTCCCAGAAGGCTCACCCCACGGCCCACTGCATCTTCCTTGCCCGTCAGCCAGGGAGCCTGCTGCAGGTCTTCCTCAGGACCTCCTCCTGCAGGTGAGCAGCGTCACAGCAGGCTCCACTGGCGCGGAGACTCTCCACCCCCAGGGACTTGTCATCCTGGGCAGGGAGGCCTGCTCTTTTCTTCCACGTGGGTGGGTTTACCCCTTCGGACCCACAGGCACTTACGCATTGTCTTGTGGGTAAATAGGTCATATCTGTCCCCACCCCCACCACACACACTCCCCGATCCCTTTTCTAATGAAAAGAGAGATCCCTGGAGGATCTGCTCAGAGGGTGGGGGTGGGGAGGGAGGACCAAGAGCCTCCCCAGCTCAGTCAGGAAGCAAGGAAGTCTGAATCATCCAGCCCAAGATTCTCATACTTTTTTACATTTGACCTCACCCGTGCTCTAGACAGCAAGGATTTCCTTGGCGTCCTGCTTTACAAATCAAGAACCTGGGTTCTGGGCACTGGAGGTGGGGGGCCTCTGAATGCCCCGGAGCCCCATGTCCCGTGCAGAGGAAAGCAAGCACAGGCCTGGACTTGACCTGGGGTTCGGGGGCAAGCAGGCAGATGTTGGCAGAAGGGGAAAGTTCACAATCGTTTGCTGAAGTCAGAGCGGTGGTTGAGAGTGGGCAGAGGGCAGCCACATCCACTGGCGGCGGCCCAGCATGAACCCGGGGTCAGAGGGCTGGGCCTGCCCCTGCGCCACCTGACCTTGGGAGACCTAGGCACCCCAATTCGTCCTCTGTGAAAGAGGGCGACACCACCCCCAACCTGGGCATGTCATCCTGGGGTCACTGACAGGGGCTGCCATCACCATCTCCCCACTGGTCCGTCCTCCCAGATGAGCATGGAGTGCATGAAGGAACCCCCTCTGTTGCCCACCCTACAGGGTGCTCATTCCCGTCCAGACTAGCAAGGCAGCGCCGGCCCAGGGGGTCTTGCTGGACCAGGGCAGGCACGAGCGCACGCGGGCAGCAGACGGAAAACCGCCAGCCGACAAGGGGGCCCGGGGCACTCACCCCTCACCAGCCAGGCTCCCAGTGCTGCTTCTGCTCTGCCTGAGGTGGTCACTGGCCCAGGATACAAACTCCCGCCCAGGCTGCCAGAGGCTGGGGCGGCTGCCAAGGCTGAAACTGGGGGAAGGAGCGCCTGGAGCACGGGCGTCAGACGCCTGGGAGAGCAGGGAAGGCAGAGAGGCTGGGTCACGCGGGCGGCAGGAGCTTCGCAGCCCGGAGCCCAGCTCCTCTATCACCAGGGACCTGGACAGAACGAGGAGGAGGCATCCGGAGGCCAGCGGTGAGGGTTAGCCTGCAGGCGGAGCAGGTCTGGGTGGCTGGCCGGACAGGGCTCTCATGGATGACAGAGGGCATGGGTCACAGCCCCTTGCAGCCTGGACACAGCCCCTTGCAGCCTGGACGCAGCCCTGCAGCTCGGTTCTTGGCTCAGCCACATGCGACCCCACCCCCCACCGGCAAAGCCAGGCCTGGGTCTTGAGGACACAACGGTGACCAAAAGCGCCGCTGCGTTCCCAGGACATCTCAGAACTTGGTCAACCCAGTGCCCAGCCTTCTCTTGCATCAAATCCCCCTCGCCTCCCAGACCTGAGGCCCAGGAGGTCCGGCTGCCCGGTGCCTCTGAAGGCCTCTCCTGAACCAGCTCCAGTTGGGAGAAAACCTCAGGACGAGAGGACTCCCTTCCGGGAAGCGGGGCCCTCGTGGGTCGAGCGTGTGACGGTTCACTTGGGGTGTGCTGAGTCTGGGGGTATAGGCTGGGCTTACGGGAGGAGCAGGGTGGGCAGAGCTCAGGGTGGCAAGGCAGGAGGCACCTGCTGAGACCCAACACCTGGCGAGACCCGCATAGAGGCAGAGGGCCTGCAGGGGGAACGGTGGGGAAGGACTCAGGGCACTGACTCCCTTTCCCCAGTTCTAGAGGCGGGAGCTACCTCTGGTGTTCAGAGGATCCCCCAGCCTGAGATCAGGCTCTGGCACCCTGGAGGGACCTGGTACCAGGCTCTCCTCACAGCGCCCCTTGCTCAGTGCGGTGGCCTCCCCTCGAGCACCGCTCCGAGTGCATCCCGTCACCTCACTGCAGGGTAGGGACCCGGTGACGGCCCCTGTCACAGGAGAGCGGTGTGGGCAGGGCCAAGCGCTCATGGCAGGGCCACACGGCACCTTGCTTTCGGGTTTTGGTTGCAGGATGGGAACCCAGAAGTCCTCAAGGTCATTGACAGTTTAGTGGAGAATTGTCCTTAAAAAACTCTGAGGCCTCCATTAACCAAACTTGACGCCTCGGGAAGCCCTCGTGTTCCATCACATCGGCGGACCCTCCCCGGGGCAACCACAGGGTGGCTGCTGCAGATGGGACTCCCTCACGGGCTGGGTCTCCCAGGGGGAAAGGACCCATGGAGGCGGCCAGGAACCAGTCAGCCTCAGGTCGTCTGCCTCAGGGACACCATGTGGCCTTGGTCAGTGCTGGGGATACACGTGAGTGAAAAATCTCCCTTTCTGATCTCAGAGGTGGGAGAGTGACAAGCAAGAGAAGGCCACAGCCATGGCCCCAAGATCCCTTACCTGGCTGCCGCTCCAGAGAGTTGACAGGCCCAAAGCGGCCCGTCTGCTATTTTTGCAAATGCCAGCTGACAGATCCCTTTCCTTGGCCCCGGGTTGTGTGTTAGAGACAGGGAATGAGGCGGTTTTGACTCTCACTTGGGACGCGTAAACAACGCCTTGCCAGCGAGAGCGGGGAGCTGGGAACACCTGTCTCTCCCCTGCTGCCTCTCAGCGTGACTCCCCAGAGAGTCGACTTCGCTTCCAGCTCAGTCCCTCCCCGGCACTGGGTGGATCAGCTCAGTGTTCTCCTTCCAGAACGGAACAACGGCGACAATCCATCCGACGGTCCGGTCAGGGGCGTGCCGACAACAACCTGTGGCTCGAGGCGGGGGAGGTCTGGACCTCGTGGGCCGGCCTGCTGACCTGCCCTGCGCTGACCTGCCCCTGTGGCTTCTACCGCCTCCAATGCTGGCCAAGCTCCACCTCTGTCTGTGCCGAGCGGCGCGGGGACCAGCACAGCTGGAAGGGTCTCTACTCTTTCCCAGGTCGTCCTCACAGCTTTAACAGAAGGAACCAGACATCGTGAGGTCAAGTCACGCTCCAGGTCACCCAGCAAGGCCAGTTCTGACCCCGATCTGTACACCTCCCTCCAGAGCAAGAGTGCTGACTCTTTAGGGCAGGGGTCCCCAGCTTCCGGGATCAGATGCCTGATGATCTGAGGTAAAGTGGACTTAATAATAATAGAAATAAGGTGCACGACAAATATCATGGGCTTGAATCATCCTGAAACCAGCCCCCGACACCCCCGTCCATGGGAAAACTGTCTTCCGTGAAACCGGTCCCTGGTGCCAGAAACGTTGGGGACCGCTGCGTCAGGGCAGAGGGAGTCCTCACCTCACTACGGGAGGAAGTCGTGGCTTTCATCAGAAGCACAGCCTGCAGGCGCTTGAAAACCAAAAGCCAAAACCCCACTCCTGATGAGAATGTATCACTGCCTCAACTTGGGCAGGAAGCCCAGTGGTCTCGGCACTTCCCACCAGGCAGCAGGCTAACGGAACTGGCGACTGTGGGTCTCCGCTGAGCTAGGGCAGTTTCAATTTGTCCAATAAATCATCAAGATGTCTCTAGAAGTCCCACTACATCGTGACCTAAACTACATCTCCCAGGCTGCCTCTTGCAACCAGGAGCAGCACAAAATTCCGCTGTTGAGCCATCACCACCCAAATGGTGGTCCACACAATATGGCCACGGGGCAAGGGCGGCCGTGCTGGGGTCAGGGTCGGCGGCCACCTGAATGACCACTGTGGCCAAGCGGCATGCCTGGGAATGCTCCTCGGAGGGGTTGTATTACTTCCGCCCTAAATACCCCTGTTCTTCACACAGCATCTCCTGCAGACGCAGTGGGCAACTGTGGGCGGCAGACACAGAGGAAGGGAGAGCCACAGTCCTGCTTCGGGGGTGACCAGCTGGTGTGTCAGCTTTGGAAGCCCATAGCCTGCACTGCCCACCCCCAGGCCCCAAGTCCTTTGGCGTATCCACCTCAGACAGGGGCTGGAGCCGCCACACGTGGGTTGAGGAGGGGGCAGAGGGAAAGAGCGGGTCAGAAACAGACCCTGGAATCTCCAAATTAACTAAGGAGGCGCCTTCCCACACAGTGACTTCCTACCCCCTGCCCCCTACACCGCACCCCCACTGGGCTCTGTCCCCGGCCCACAGAGGCCCCCAGCGGCTGGCTGCCAACAAAAAAGCAAGTCAGAACCGGAAAGAGAGAGTTCTTGGCAGAGGGCTCCACGCTGTGGCAGAAGCGAGCCGCTGACGGATGGGGCCCGCTCTCGGGGAGCCTTCCTTCCAAGCAGCTCCGTGCTGTCCTAACCGTGTCCGATGGAGGCCCCGGGCTGGCGGCCAGTGGGACAGATGCAAGGGGAAGACCGCCTGAGCTGCCAGGCTGCAGCAGCTGACATCAAAGCACCCGCGAGAGGACAGACCAAGGCTGCGATTTCAGTGTAGGGGCAGTTGAAGGGAGGATATGAGAAACAGGGAAGGTGACGGAAGAAGAAGAAAGGGGCGTGCGGATACCAAAGGCGGGAGCAGACGTGGAGTGGAAACACACAGGGTCCGGGGCAGCACGGCCCGGCGCCCACTCCGAGAGGCAGTTCCAAGCTGCCCGCCACCGTGTTTCTGTATTGCCCTGGCCAATCTTCAAGTCAGGCGGCAGGCAGAGGGGAGAGGGTGGCATAGCGGCAACTGAAACCATGGGCCCTGTCTGGGCCAAGGGGCCCTGTGGACGGGGAAGCGGGGAGGTCCAGGGAAAGAGGCTGTGAAGATCCCGGCAGGCGGGCGAGGAGAGGGCTTGTGGGCACAGCAGCAGCGGCCCATCCCAGCCTCATCTGTGGGTGCTAGTGGTAAAGAACCTGCCTGCCAGTGCAGGAGGCTAGAGACACGGGTTCAACCCCCAGGTCAGGACGATCTCTCAGAGGAGGGCATGGCAACCCGCCCCAGTATTCTTGCCTGGAGAATCCCAGAGACAGAGGAGCCTGGTGGGCAACAGTCCATAGGGTCACAAAGTCAGACACAACTGAAGAGACAGCACGCACATGTGCAGACTTGCAGGGAAAACACTGCCCCCTGGTGCAAAAGGAGCGCTACTGCCGCCGTGCACAGCACCTGAACGCCGGCTCGCTCAGCGGAGGGACGGCAGTCCCTGGAATGCTCCACGTCCTTCAAGCCCACACAGGAAGGCCTTCCTGCACACCCCAGCTCCCCAAGCTGCTCAGATACCCTCCTTCAGGCAGCCATTCATCTTGAGCAAAGCTCTGTCACTCTCTCTGCCACAATCTACTGTCCTCTGGCTTGTGTGGGCTCTGGGCGAGGTTGTGTCTGTGAACTTGATGCCGCAACAATTCCCTGACAATCTCACCAGATGCCGTGAGGATTCCCTGGGCGGGATTCTCTGTCTATCTTGCCCCTCACTGTCTCACTAGCACCCTGCCCAGTGCCCAACACCAAAATGAGCTGTCTGGAAAATGAATGAGTGAATGAATGAATGAGCACTCCAGGCCCCGCGAGCTTGCAGAGTCATGTGAGCCCGTAGACAAAGATAAATAAGGCATGGCCCCTCCTGGAAGCAGCACGAGCGAGCCACTGGGACTGTCCCTGACACAGAGATAAGAGCCCAAAGCGTTGACAAGGAAGGTCAAAGGGACAAGGTCAGCAAACAAAATACCTCCCATACGGACAGTGGAAACCAGGACAGTGTTTCAGGGCTGAGTGGGGTGACAGGTGCTAAAGCCTAGATTCTGAACATAGCTGGACAATGCTCTGCAGGGAGACAGTCACCTAAACACAGGCTTACAGGTGGTCCAGAAAGCTCCCCAACACCTCCACGGCACACTCACCCCAGCCGCAGAGTCACAGAGGACCTTGTCCCCCCTCGCTCACCCAGGTCACCCCAGTTTTAAGGTGGAGGAAAATGGACACCGGCGTTTGAGTTGAATTTTTGTCCCCCCCAAAATATGTGATAGTGCCAACCCCAGGACTTCAGGATGTGACTGTCCTTGGAAATGTAATCTGTAACAATGAGGTCATTACGGTGGGCCTCATCCAATCTGCTTGGTGTCCTTATAAAAAGAGGAAATGTGAACACAGAGAGACCCAGGCGAGGACGTGGAGACCCAGAGAGAAGACAGCCATGTGCCTAGAGAGAACGCCAAGGGCTGCTGGAAACACCGGAAGCTGGAAGAGATAAGGAAAGATCCTCCCCTAGAACTGCCAGAGGGAGTGTGGTGTTGCAGACACCTTGACTTTGGACTTCTGGTCTCCAGACTGAGAGCACACATCTCTGTTGGCGGAAGCCATTCCAGGTTTGGTACTTTGCTAAGGCAGCCCAGGGAAACAAACAGACCTGTGTTGCCCACAAAAGCCTGGAACCTGCAGAGACCCTAAAGCCAGGGGCTGGGGAGCACGCTGTGTTGAAAATGCCCCCTTGGGCTTCCCCGGAGGTCCAGCGGTGAGGACTCTGCGCTTCCAGCGCAGCAGGCACGGGTTCCATGCCTGTCGGGGAATTAAGATCCCACAAGCTGAGAGGCACACAGCCAAAAAATAAAAAACAACCCTCCTCTCACCTGCTCAGCCTCAAGCAGGTCACAGTAGGGGCCTTCAGAGCGTGGAGCTATTTAGGACTGTGATCAGCACAACTTCTGGGATGGGGAAGGCCGAGTGGGTGGCAGCAAAAACGAGTCTGTGCTGAACAGTGCCGATGCCAACATATGGCTGCGTGGAGAGTGGGCAGACTCGGCAGGAAGACCTCCTGAAGAAAGACACCAAAGGGATAAACCAAAGGATAAGGGAGGAGGCAGGTCAGGCATGGGGACATCAGGAGCAAAGGCAAAGGAGCAAACAGCCTGGCAAGCGTACACTGAGGCCAGAGGCAGGGAGTGAGCTGCCCCGGGGAGATGAAGGACAGACACTTGGACTCCAGGTCACCAGCCTGCCTGTCTAGCAAGGGGCGCAGACTCATCCTCAACGTCAGGAAATATGACCCAGGAGGCCAGGCCGAGGAGGAGGGATTTGCAATTTAGAGGGCCCCTCTGGCTGCTATGAGGAGCCTGAATTTGAGGAGGAAAGACTAGAGGTGGAGGAGGAACAAGGAAGATGTTCTAACACGTGTGTTAGTTGCTAAGTCACGTCCGATTCTTTGCGAGCCCATGGACTGTAGCCCACCAGGCTCGTCTGTCCATGGAATTTTCCAGGCAAGAATACTGGAGTGGGTTGCCATTTCCTTCTCTAGGGGATCTTCTCAACCCAGGGATTGAACCTGGGTCCCCCGCATTACAGGCAGATTCTGTGCCGTCTGAGCCCCCAGGAAAGCCATTCTAACATAGGCAAGAGAAAACGAGGGCAAGAAACACACTGGGGTTATCACCTCTAGACCTGTTAGACAACAGTGAAGAGGCCACCGGTGAGGGTGGCTCTCGGTTCCTTTTTAAGGGGAGGGGTGAACAGGGGCAATGCCAAGTTAAGGAACATTGACATGGATATAGGCAGAGGCAAGCAAGTTCCATTTTGACCCTGATGAGCTAGAATTAACCACGAGCTCTTCAGCCGGGGAAGCCAAACAGGCTGCTAGGCGTGAATCTGCCATGTCCTGAGCAGGAGAAGATGGTCTGGGGGCCCTGTCCTGCTGGGAGAGGAGAGCAGGATGAATGGACGGGGTGCCCAGAAACACCCGCTAACCAGGACCAGCCAGGGCCATGGTGGTGTCGTGAGAGCTGGGGTTCCGAGGAATGTTCAGTGTCTAAGGCAGCAAGAGTCAGTGGGAGGCAAGGTGGTGTCTATTGCAAACCCTCAATGTCTGGACTGTGGTTTTGGACTATGCTTCTGAACTGTGGTGTTGGAGAAGACTCCTGAGAGTCCCTTGGACTGCAAGGAGATCCAACCAGTCCATCCTAAAGAAAAATCAGTCCTGAATATTCATTGGAAGGACTGATGCTAAAGCTGAAGCTCCCATACTTTGGCCACCTGATTCGAAGAACTGACTCACTGGAAAAGACCCTGATGCTGGGAAAGACTGCAAGCAAAAGAGAAGGGGACGACAGAGGATGAGATGGTTGGCTGGCATCACCGACTCAATGGACATGAGTTTTTGAGTTAACTCCAGGAGTTGGTGATGGACAGGGAAGCCTTGCGTGTTGCAGTCCATGGGGTCGCAAAGAGTGGGACACGACTGAGCAACTGAACTGAACTGAATGTCTGGACAAAGATGTTAGGAAGGTGGAAATAAGAGAGGTGTAGGATGAGGTAGAGGGCACTAGGATCAAGGGACACTTTCTTTCCCTCTTTCTTTTCCTTTCTTTTATGAAACATTTGAAAAATACAGACAATACAGCCAGTAATATAAGACCGATAACCCCAGAATAAACTGTTATCACTACACTGACTTAGTTTTATGGTAACAGTTAGGTCTGGTGAATGTATGAATCAAACACAGGGGTTCATTTCTACCCTTCCGCAATCCCACTAAAACATCAGTGAAAGGGAAAGTCGCTCAGTTGTGTCCGACTCTTTGCGACCACATGGACTATACAGTCCATGGAATTCTCCAGGCCAGAATATTGGAGTGGGTAGCCTTTCCCTTCTCCAGGGGATCGTGCCAACCCAGGGATCAAACCCAGGTCTCCCGCAGGGCAGGCGGATTCTTTACCAGCTGAGCCACAAGGGAAGCTCAGGAATACTGGAGTGGGTAGCCTATCCCTTCTCCAGGGATCTTCCTGACCCAGGGATCGAACCCAGATCTCCCGCAGGGCAGGCAGATTCTTTACCAGCTGAGCCACCAGGGAGCCCATCAGTGAGAGGATCTTTTTTGTTGTTGTTTGTTGGCTGCATTGCATGGCTTGTGGGAAATTAAGTTCCTCGACTAGGGATCAAACCTGGGCCCTCGGCAGTGAAAGCGTGGAGTCCTAACCACTGGACCACGAGGGAAGGCCCAAAAGGATCTTTCTTTAAACAGTACAAACCCTCAAGGATAAAGAATGGGAAAGCCCAGATAAGAGAGGCCGTGAAACTGGAAGATGCACAGCACGTGGGCAAGTGACAATGAGCAGGGGGTGGGGAGCACGCAGAGGCAGTCACAGCCCGAGCGGATGTGAGCTGCAGCCTCCTGAGAGACTCAGGATTCACTGGGGCGAAGGGCTTCCCTGGTAGCTCCGTTGGTGAAGAATCCGCCTGCAATGCAGGAGGCCCTGGTTCGATTCCTGGGCCGGGAAGATCCCTGGAGAAGGGAGAGGCTACCCACTCCAGTATTCTTGAGCTTCCCTTGTGGCTCAGCTGGTAAAGAATCCGCCTGCCCTGCGGGAGACCTGGGTTCATTCCCTGGGTTGGGAAGATCCCTGGAGAAGGGAAAGGCTGGCTACCCACTCCCGTATTCTGGCCTGGAGAATTCTGCGGACTGTATAGTCCATGGGGTCACAGAGTCGGACACGACTGAGCGACTTTCACTTTCATGTGCAGTTACAGTCTAAGGGGCTGAGGGGCCCATACCCGCCTCCACACCACATGTCAGCAGAACCACAGGAACAGCAAATGGCCTCAGCCCTGCTGAGTCTGACACAGTCACTCCCTGAATCCTCGCAACGACCCCTGCGACTGTCCACCTGCGTTCCCCGGTCTAGAGTTGTGGACACTGGGACTCAGGCAGGACAGATGGAGTCACATGCCCAGGGCATGCTGTTAGGAAAAGTTCAGAGCTGGATGCAGTGGTCACAGGCATCCAGAGCCCCACTCCTGACCCACCAGGCACCAGCGCCTTTCAGAAGAAGAGAGACTGGGCCCCTGGAAAGACACCCCCATGGCATGCGACCCAGAAGGGTAGCCCACAGAGCTGAAGATAACAGGGGAGACCAGAGTCCTCACTCTACAAAGCGGTTCTCACGCGGATGGCCAGGGAGCACCTAGAGTGCTCCTCTCCAGGAGCCTGCCAGCCCAGGGTGAATGTCACATGGCTACTGACACGTACTGGGTGCCCGAAGAAAAGGTGGCCTGCAGCCTTCTCTCGGGGTCAGGACCACTGGTCCAAAAGCCCCACCATGTCCAGACTTTCCAATCGTCTTTAGCACGAAGGGACAGCCCAAGTTATCAGATGTCTGAGGACAGAGCCGAAAAATCCCCCAAAACAAATTGGGAATAAAAACATGGAACTCTGAGGAGAAAGTAATAGAGAGAGCAGATACTTAGAGGGGGGAAAAAAACAACTATAATTAATCTAAGAGAAGTAAGAGAAGCTATTGCATTAAGAGGCGGCAGCTATTTTAAAAAGGCAACGAGAAAGAGCTCTAGGCGATTAAAAATAGCATCGCAGACATTTTTAAACATAATAAATAGAAGAATCAGAAGACAGTCGAGGACATCACCCAGAAAGCATTACAAAAAGACTGACATGTGGCAAATCGGAGAAGAGGTGAAAAAATGGGAGACTGAGTCCAGGGAGCCCACTCTCAGGGAGCCCCCGGTAGGGGGTGCAGGGCAGAGTCACCCAGCAGTGCCTCCTGGAGCGAGGGACGCACCCTTGGGTGGTACAGACCCTCTGAGCCCCAGCCGATGCAAAAAGTCCTGCCTGCAAGTGAGATCGGGGCATCCCGTTAGCTTCCTGTATTCATTCTCGGTGGCTTAAAACAACCAAGATGTTCACTTCTGGAGGCCGGAAGTTCCGCATCTGCTCCGCTGGGCCCAGATCGAGGCGCAGGCAGACACACCCCCTCTGGAGGCTGCAGGGCAGTGTCTTTCCTCGCCTCCTCTAGCTTCCGGGGAACCTCTGATTGTGGCCTCATCACTTCTGTCTCTGCCTCTATCATCACTTCTAGGACCTCTTCTGAGGACAACTGAGACGGCATTTAGGGTCCCCAGGTAAGCCAGGGTCACCTCCCCATGTCAGGATCCTTCACTTCGTCATTTCTGTAAAGACCCTTCTCCTGATAACGTGACACTCACAGGTGCCACGGATGAGGACCTGGACATCTCTAGGGGCCATCATGCAGCCCACTAGACTCCCGAAGACAAGAAGGAGGTCACGGTGATGCTGAGCCACTTCTGAGGGAAACTCTTATCAACTACAAACTGGCACTTGCCATGGGCATTTGTCATCTACCTCTACAAGGATTAAATCATATGCTGCTCTAGCTGGTGACCTTCAACACATCCTGAAAGGAGTTCAGGGTGGAAAGCAGGAATGAGACATTCTGTGCTCCAGGAAAAACTGGCAGTACAGGTCTTCAGACAGTTAGATATTTTCAGGAGCTGATTTTATGAGCCCAGTTCTTGTATCTCCCCAATCTGGAAAAGGGCTAATATCCTTCATGGTGACAACCGTTTCTCATGGCCAGCAAAGCTTTATGAGACAGTAGAAACCTTCTCGAAAAGTATGTGCTTCATTGCATGTAATCCCCCTTCACCAAAATCACACTTTCCCCCCAGCTCTTCATGGCAGTCTCAGGGCCAGCTGAGGTGCTGTCTCCAGGGTTGCAGTCCTCATGTTGCTCCAAAGAAAATTTAACTCACAGTTCCCACATAGTGCGTCTTTTTAAAGTTGACACACTCTCCAACCTAGAATCCTCTACCCAGTTAGACTGTCAATCAAGTGTGGGGGCAAAACAAAGGTATGTTCAGACAGGACTTGGCCAAGGAAATCTTCCCACCCGCGTGTGCATCTGTCCAGGAAGCTCCTGGGGGACACGTGCTGACAAAACAAGGGAGTAAACAAACCAAGACGAGAGGCCTGGGAGCCGGCACGGAAGGAAGCCGGGGATCCTCAGGGGATGACAGGGATCCTCAGGGGATGACGGAGGCCCTGGCGGCTGTGAGAACCACTGCTCCAGACAACAGCACAGGCCAGGAAGCTTCTAGGAGTGGGGCTCTGAGGGGAATGGGGGCTCTACACATAGACCAAAAGGCTGGATTACCTGATATCTCTGAAAGAACATGGAGGAGGTGGCAAGTTACAGCTGGTCTGGGGAAGAAGGAATGAGGTAAAAAGTAACTCGGGGAAACAGAAGTTTTACAGGGAAGTGTTATCATGTATATACTCAGTGTTCTCAATGGTCAAAATTTACTTCATTTTAATAAGGTTAAAACTGAAAGTGTACTTTAAAATGGTTACATGACCATGCAGGAAGGAGGAGGGCAGGGAAAGTGGGCTGTAGGGATGGGAGTAAAAGTGAGCTATACCTTGCAGAGGAGGAGCTCAGGAAATAGAGCCAATGCTGTATGGAGACAGGAGGGTGGGCTGCGTGGAGTTAAAGGACGGAGCACCCCCAGGAGTTCGGCTCAGGTGAAAGACGGGCCTTGAATTAGATGAAAAGCACCCCCTGCTCTGAGTCCCAGTGTAGAACACCCCGGTGCCAGCCATGGGCAGCCAGGAGGGTGTGGCTGGTTGGGACCCAGGGGACCAGCTGAGGCACTGACCCCACCAAGGACTGAAATGACCAGTGGCTTCTGTGTCCCGGCTCTCTAGGCTGAGACATCACATTCTGAGAGGCACAGCCAGGGAAGGAGCAGCCCAGGGACAGTGGACCTGCAGTCGGACCTGCAGTGTGCTCCTTGTTCACACCCGAACTCCTGGTTAGCCACGGCTGCTCCGAGAGGCAGGAAGAGACTTCAAGAAAAGTCTTTTTAATAAAGACAGGATGAGATAAGCTTTAAGAAAAATATCTGGCTGGTCAGGTCAGCAAAAGAGATTGATTAGAAAAAGCAATGACATTTCCCTCTGAGGAGGTTTAAAACTTTTTTCCCGAATGAGTCAATTTAGGTCAAGTGAGTCTTCTGGAATACCAAAACATTAGACTGACTTATGGGCCACTGACTTCCCCAGTGGCTCAGACAGTAAAGCGTCTGCCTACAACACAGGAGACCTGGGTTCGATCCCTGGGTTTGGAAGATCTCCTGGAGAAGGAAATGGCAACCCACTCCAGTATTCTTGCCTGGAAAATCCCATGGACGGAGGAACCTGGTAGGCTACAGTCCATGGGGTTGCAAGTTGGACACGACTGAGCGACATTTACTTTACTAGACTGATTTATGAGATTTCCTGGGCTTTCCAGGTGACAGCAGTGGTAAAGAATCTGCCTGCTAATGCAGGAAACTTAAGAGATGTCCACAGAGTCAGATACAACTGAGCGTCTGAGCACACACACACCACGAGATGTCTTAAGTCTCTCTTGTGATTTAGCTGTATCTTGGCGTGCTCCTATAACAGGTTGTGTTAATATTCTTTCTTTAAAGAAGCAAAGCTAGATATGTTTGGAATTTAGATATTAAGTATATTTTACTGTGGGCTTCCCTGGTGGTGCGGTGGTAAAGAATCTGCCTGCCAATGCAGGAGACTCAGGTTCAATCCCTGGGTAGGGAAGATCCCCCAGAAAAGGGAATGGCAACCCACTCCAGTATTCGTGCCTGGGAAGTCCTATGAACAGAGCAGCTTGGCGGGCTACGGTTCCTGGGGTCACACAGAGTTGGACACACCTGGAGCACGAATGTATTTCAGTTTAAGATGTGCCATGACAGACTTCCCTCCATGCTTCCAGTGCAGGGGGCATGGGTTCGATCCCTCATTGGGTAACCAGGATCCCGTGTGTATTGCCAAGAAGTTAAAAATAATACTACTAATAATTTAAATAAAGTGTACATGAGTCAGAGACTGGTAGTTCTTAGCACAACCTGGGCAGAGAAATGTGAGTGGCAAGACTGATTACTTCAATCTCCTCCTGGGCACCTGACTCTCTTCTCAACCAAGATAAAGCCACTGAGCTAAGGGCCTCCAGATTCAGCCAACTGAAATGCAAACTGTCCAGTGAGAATTTGAATTTCAACTAAACTGCATTCTTAGAAAAATGTACAAGTATATCCCATGCAATATATGGCACATACTTACAGTACTAAGTTACTGGTTTATCTGAAATTTGAACTTAACTAGCTAGCCTGTATTTTATCTGGCAATCCCAGTACACCAGCAGTGCTGAGGCCCTGACTGGATCTGAGAAAAAAACACGTGCAGAGAATTCCCAGATGTGACCTAACAGGGCAGGGAGGACACAGCAGGAAGACCTCAGGGGTCCAATGGCCCGGGTTCCGATCGGGGCTCCACCAAGCCCACCTAGCTCTGGGCAGGCTGCACAGCCTCCAGGCCTTGATTTCTTCATCTGTAAAATCAGCACTAATGACAGTCATGTGCACAGGCTGCATACAAAGATCAAACGAGTTAATGTGCGTAGCGTGCTCAGAAGAGTGTCTGGCACATAAACTGGCCTTTATTATAAATGTCAGTTTTCAGTATCAGCAGTACAGAGGCTGAAGTGGGGACCGGCCCTGCTTCTGATGGGCAGAGGTAGGCGGGGCTGGGGCCGTGAAGGGGAACCAGAGGCAGCCGGATCAGGCCGGGCTATGCAAGAAGCACCTTGTTTGTGAAGACAACGCTTTGAAGCACAACAGGACCCTCATAGCCTCCTCAGTCAAAGCAAGCTGGACCACCTAAGAAATGAGGTCATCCCACTCAGGCACATCCTCTGGGCGAGGACCTGTGAGCCACCCACACCAGGTGCCGCTGGCCCTACTGGCTCCCTGGCGCTGCCCTTTCCAACGCTGGGCTCGGTGACAGTGAGCTGGCAACGTGAAACTGACCCCAGTGGGCGTCTGTACACGACAGAAATCGGCAAACGCTACAACTAGGTCCCCACCTCCTGGGACCCACAGTTGAAACAACACCCAGACAGGCTGAGCATGCCATAGTGACCTAAAGAAAGGCATTAAGCGTGGCCTGGGTGCACTTTCCCTTTTGGCTACAGAACTCAAATAAAGAGGCTTCTGGGGGAAGTTGATAGCGATACAGTCTAACTTCAGGAAACAAGAAAACTCTCAGATAAACAGTCTAATTTACACCTAAAGCAATTAGAGAAAGAAGAACAAACAAAACTCAAAGTTAGTAGAAGGAAAGAAATTATAAAGATCAGAGTAAAATTAAATGAAATAGAGACAAAAAATAATAGAAAAGGTAACAACAGAAAAGGTTGATGAAACGAAAAGCTAGTTCTTTGAAAAGATAAGCAAAATTGATAAGCCTTTAGCCATAAAAAGGGGGGATGGCTCAAATCAATAAAATTAGAAATGAAAAAGGATTCTTAGAAAAGTATAATCTTCCAAGTCTGAACCGAGATGAAATATAAAATATGAACAGACCAGTCATAAGTACTGTAACTAAAACTGTGATTTTTAAACTTCCAACAAACAGAAGTCCAGTACCAGATGGCTTCACAGGTGAATTCTATCAAATATTTAGAGAAGAGTTGAAATCAACTCTGAATATTCATTGGAAGGACTGATGCTGAAGCTGAGGCTCCAATACTTTGGCCACCTGATCCAAAGAGCCTACTCATTGGAAAAGAATGCTAGCAAAGATTGAAGGCAAAAGGAGAAGACGGCAGCAGTGGATGAGATGGCTAGATAGCATCACTGACTCGATGGACACGAATTTGAGCAAACTCTGGGAGACAATGGAGGGCAGAGGAGCCTAGCGTGCTGTAGTCCACAGGGTTGCAAAGTGTCAGACACCACTTAGCAACTGCACAACCATCACCACCTATGGTCAATTAATCTACAACAAAGGAGACAAAAGTATCCAATGGAGAAAAGATAGTCTCTTCAATAAGTGGTGCTGGGAAAACTGAACAATTACCTGTAAAAGAATAAATTAGAACATTCTCCAGTACTGTACACACAAAAAAAACTCAAGATGTATTAAAGACCCAAATATAAGATCAGATACTGTAAAACTCTTAGAGGAAAACATAGGCAGAACACTCTTAGACATAAATCACAGCAATATCTCTTCAGGTCCACCTCCTAGAATAATGAAAATAACAACAAACAAATGGGATCCAGTTAAACTTAAAAGCTTTTGCACAGCAAAGGAAATCATACAAGCTAAAAAGACAGCCCCCAGAATGGGAGAAAATATTTGCAAACGAAGCTACCAACAAAGGATTAATCTCCAAAATACACAGACAGTTCATGCAGCTCAATATAAAAAAGTCCAATCATAAAATTGGCTGTGTGCTGTGCAGTGCTTAGTCGCTCAGTCGTGTCTGACTCTGCGACCCCATGGACAGGAGCCCGCCACCCTCCTCTGTCCATGGGGATTCTCCAGGTAAGAATACTGGTGTGGGTCACCATGCCCTCCTCCAGGGGATCCCCCAACCCTGGGATCGAACCCTGGTCTCCCACATTGCAGGCAGATTCTTTACCATCTGAGCCACAGGGAAGCCAGCAGATCTAAATATTTCTTCAAATAAGACATACAGGTGACCAAAAAGCACATGAAAAGATGCTCAACATCACTAATCATCAGTTCAGTTCAGTCACCCAGTCGTATCCGACTCTTTGAGACCCCATGAACTGCAGCAACACCAGGCTTCCCTGCCCATCATGCTAATTATCAGAGAAATGCAAATCAAAACTACAACGAGATGCCACCTAACATTGGTCAAAATGGCCATCATCAGAAAATCTATAAACAAGAGTTAGAGAGGGTATGGAGAAAAGGCTGATTCTTTACCACTGAGTCTCCTGGGAAGCCCAAATCAACTATACTCATATATATATATATATATAAAGAGGCCTCTGTGTCTTTTGATAAAAGTCTCTTGTATAGAGCGCTTAATTCGGTCAAAACATGAGGATGAGCTAAGGAAGAAATGAATCAGAAAGTCTCCCTACACTCAAGGCAGTTCAGAAACCATTCTGCAACACTAATGAAACTCATTTAACAACATGAAAATTAGTCTTGCTTTTTAGGGAACTGATTTCCTTGTTCATAACCTTGATATCTTTTCTCTCCCCACCTCCAGCCCCCCTTCCTCTCTTTCTTAAGCAACAGAGGCATCTGCAGGTTGAAATGTGAGGATTTAACACAACAGCTGTTGGATATACATGTCAAATGACTGTTCTGTAACAGAACTCACCCTGCCCCTTGTCCATTCCAGACGACACACACTCCCCAAAAGTCAATACCTCTTGTCCTCTGTCCCCAGAGAACCAGGGCTTCAGTTTGGGGGTCATTTTTGCCCTTCCCTTTCCCACATATAGTCAAGAAGGCCCATCAGCTCTTCCTCTGAAGTCACTCACATCCTCCTTCCTTTCATTTCCACTAACCCACCCCTGATGGCACCCTTTTTACTACCTGAACTATTGTAAAAGCCCCCTATCCATGACCACCCATTGCCACTGGCTGGCTTTAGCTAGCAATTCATGCTGTATACCAGGGAGAACACCCCAAATGCAGGATTCCTTTCACTCTCTTTTTTAAAAAACCCACTATGACCTTTATTGCCCACAGGTAAGAATCTTGCCTCCCAGTCATTAGTCCCACCTGCCTGTCAAGCCCCACTTCCCACCACCCCTCAGCCTCCAGGGTCCTAACACCAGCCAAACTGCCTCCTCCTACTTCCCAAGTAGTCCAAGCACACTCCTGTCTCCCGTCAGAGCACTCCCTCCACTGAGACGCTCCCCACCTGGATGCCCTTTTCTCTGTGCAAAGCCTGCTCCTGTCTGGGTAATTTTTTTCTCTCCCGCCCCAAATCCCACCAAAACTGTTGTTATTCAGTTGCTAAGTTGTTTCTGACTCTTTGCAATCCCATGGACTGTAGCCCACCAGGTTTCTCCATCCTTCACTATCTCCCAGAGTGTGTTCACATTCATGTCCATCTCATCCTCTGCCGCCCTCTTCTCGTTTTGCCCTCAATCTTTCCCAGCATCAGGGTCTTTTCCAATGAGTCTGTTCTTCGCATCAGGTGGCCAAAGTATTGGAGCCTCAGCTTCAGCATCAGTCCTTCCAATGAATATTCAGGGTTGATTTCCTTTAGGGTGGACTGAGTAAAAGAGATTTTTGTTTTTAGATTTTTTTTTTTTTAATTGGACCATTTGTTTTTCCAAGTCTTTACTGAATTTGTTACAATATTGCTTCTGTTTTACGTTTTGGTTTATTGGCTGTGAGGTATTTTGGATCTTGGCTCCCCAACCAGGGATTGAACCCACACACTCCCGGCATCAGGAGGTAAAGTCTTAACCAATGGCCAACCAGGGAAGTCCCAAGAGGTTTTTGCTTTTTAAGCTGTCAATCCCCAAGGACAGGGAGACCAGGAGGGGAGACCACAGGAACATCACGGCCCTACCTGGTAGTGGGAAGGCTGATCATCTACCAGTGTCCACCACAGAATCCAAGAAGGGCAGGGAACTGTGAGCCAGGTCCTGAGATGAACCGGCTGATACGTGCAATGGAAGCTGGTGAGAGCTTCTGAGAAGCAGTTAGTCCCTAGATCCTCATGCTGCTGGAGATCACCCTCCCCTGCCCTCTTCTGAAGAACAGAGGTCTGCTCTTTGGAGAGGGCGAAGCTCAGGGTCTGCACTGGGGGTGCAAGGCACAGCTGAGGGCCAGGGTACTCTGTCAGAAACAGGAGGGGAAGGTTAAGTGAGCCTATTCATCCTCTCCCCTCGCCCACTCGGCCCCTGGAGAGCAAGCAGCCAGCCCTTCCCCTCCCCCAATACCTGACCCAGCCCAAGAGTGAAGACCTCAGGATATTGATACTGAGGTTCCCCAACAAACAGCGTGCCTCATCACCACTGTGCAACTGGGAAGCTGGACTCCCAGGCAGTTTTTAGCCCCTACTACTAATTGTGAGCAGGCAACCGAAGATCCCTGGGCAGCTGAGAACAGATTCCTTCAAAGACAGAGACCAAAGGAAAACAGCAGAAAAAAAGCCATTTGGAGGAAACAGTTAATGCAAGGAGGAAAAACTTAAACACGGCACTAATATCCTCAAAGAAGCAAGAGACTCACAAGTGAGACAACAGGATGCTTGCATGTATTTGTAAAGACCTAGTCAGAGAGCAAGAAAAGCTCCTGGAAATTAAAAATATGATGGGAAAGACAAAAAAAAAATCAATAGAAGGGTTGGAAGATTAGGTTAAGGGAATCTCCTAGAGACTGAAACCAAAGGACAAAGAAATGGAAAGTAGAAAAGAAAGGGGAAAAAAATGTGAGGCCATTCAAGAGATCCAAAAATTAAATAACAGTCTCAGAAAGAAAGGACAGGGAAAACACAGGGGAAGAAACAATTCCAGACACCCCCAGGACAGGAGGTCACGTTTCCACACAGAAGTATGCATTGAGCCAACAGGATGGACGCGTGCAGACCCACACCACGCATGGCATGACATGTCAGACGCTGTAAGCTTTCAGAAAGTAGGGGAAAGGGGGCACAAAGAACCCCAAATCAGCAAGGTTTTGGATTTCTCAACAGCGACTTGGGAAGATAGAAAGGTACAAAGCAGTCTTCAAAACTGCAAAGGGAAAATGATTTCCAGCCTGAAACTCTCCATCCAGGGGAACCATCAATTATGTGTGAAGGTGAAATAAAAAGAAAGAACAGGGCTGCTACGACTGACCTCCAGGTGATGCTTCTCAAGGAGCTACCGTGGATGAGCCCCACCCCAAACGAGGGGCGAACAGGTGGAAGGGAGCAGGAGCCGCGAGAAGGGGAAGGCAGAGGTGCCCGCAGCACAGCACAGAGAGGGGCACCAAGTGAGGCGTGGACTGCTCAGAGCTGCTCCCGGGCCACTTCAGCCAGGGGCCCTGAAGGAGAACGGAGCCAGCGGGCCACTGATGGGATGCGGCCTCTGGGTGAACCTGTGATGAAGGCAGGCAGCAAGAGGGAGACCCGAGGCCTTGCCCCTGACCGACACGGGAATGCTAAATTATGTGCTCCTCTGTGACTGCTTCTTCCAAGGTTCCCAAGGTCCATCGGTGTTGTTACAGGTAACAGGACTCCATTTAATTGCCCAAGAATATCCCACTGTACAGACACACCACGTTTTGTCAACCCACTCAATAGACATTTCGGTTGCTCCTGCTTTTCGGCTATTATGAATGCATTTTGGTGAACACTGGTGTACAAGCTTCAGGCACACGTGTGTTTCCTCTCTCTTGGGTATATACTGCCGGATGGTATGGCAACTCTATGGTTAACCACCTGAGGAATAGGCAGGCGGTTCTCCAGAGCGGGCTCCATTTTCTATTTCACCAGCAACATGTAAGGGCTCCAGTTTTTCTACATCCTCGCCAAAACTTGTTATCATGTCTTTGTGATCAGCCATTCTAGGGGGTATGAAGTGCTATCTCAGTGTGGTTTTGATTTACATTTCCCTGGTGACCACTGATGTTGAGCATACTGGCCATGTGGACATCTCCTTTGGCAAAATGTCTACTGAGTCCCTGCCTTTGGATTATTTATATCTCTTGTTGAGCTGTAAGAGTTTGAAAAATTATATATTCTAGACACGAGTGCCAATCAGATACATGGTTCGCAAAAACTTTCTCCCATTCTTTGAACTGCCTTTTCACTTTGATACCGTCCTTTGCTGCACAAAGGTTTTTAATATTGATGAAGCCTCATTTATCTATTTTTAAAATCTTATTGTGTGTGTTTTTGCTGTCGTATCTAAGAAACCACTGCCTAACCCAGTATCACAAAGATTTATGACAGTGTTTTCTTCTGAGAGTTTTATAACTTTAGCTCTTACATATATGTCTTTGATCCACTTTGAATTTCCTGTGTGGTATGAGGTTGGGGTTCAGCTTCATTCTTTTGCATCTGGATGTCCAGTTGTTTCAGCACCATTTGTTGAAAAGACTATTTTTTCCCTATTTTAAATTATCTTGGCATTAATTGAGCTCTTGTTGAGCTCAACTGACTGCAAATGTAAGGGTTTGTTTCTCAGCTCTCAACTCTAGTCCATCAGTCTGTATGTCAGTCCTTATGTTACTGCCACGGTGTCTTGATTACTGTAGCTTTGTGGTAAGCTTTGTGTGAGTTCTCTACGTTCTTTTTCAAGACTCTTTTGGCTGTCTGGTTCCCTTGCATTTCCATGTGAATTTTAGGCACATTCTGTCATCTGCAAGTAAAGGCAGCTGGAACTGCGAAAGATACGATATTGAATCTGTAGATCAATTTAAGGAATGTTGCCATCTTAACAATATTAAGCCTTCTCATCATGAACATAGGGAGTCCATTTATTTATTTAGGTTTTCTTTCATTTTTCAACAATGTTTTATATGCTTAGAAGTTTTTCACTTCTGTTAAATTTATTCCTGAATATTTTATTCTTTCTGATGATACTATAAATGGAATTTTCTTCCTTTCCCATTGACTGCCTCTGTATAGAAATACAATTGACTTTTGTGTATTGACCTTGTTCCTGCAAACTTGCTGAACTCCTTTATTAGCTTTAAAAGATCTTAGTGACTTCCCTAGATTTTCCTATATAAGACTGTGGCAGCTGTAGAGATGTTTTTACTCCTTCCTTTCCAATCTGTATGCCTTTCATGTCATTAGCCTTCCTAATTGCCCTTAATGATCCAAGCTGAACTGGTGACTAATTTTGATTTGGAGACAGCCTCTGCCCGAAGAGCAGCAGCTGCCATGACCCTTAGGAGGGTCACACTCTGCTTGTCACACCTGTTGGTTTGTTTCCACCAGGAACGAGCCTTTGGGAGGTTTCCTGGTTGGTTCCTCTCCTCTCACCTCCCTGCATCCCCCTTCTCTGCTCCAAGCCAGGGAAGCTGAGGCCTGTGGACGGAGGCACCTGGGTCCGCCCACCGGCTGGCGTCCTGCAGGTTCAGCCAATGGGAGGCCTGAAGGAGAGAGGAGGCTGGGAGCGGAGAAACGTGGGTTCTGATCTTCCCCAATCTTTACTGCCCTTGATGCCACAGTCCTGACTCGGGATGCATCTGGCTGCTCTGACAGTCCCAGCTGGGCGCTCTTGCCTCCACACTCTCAACCCACCCTGGAGGCTGGAGGAAACACTCACGATTTCCTCTCCAACCCCACCAGGCCTAGAAGTTGCAATGACTTCCCACTGTGGCTCGTCCCTGGGTGCCCCAACCTCCCTTGTTGGGTTCCTGATTGTCTTGGCTGATTAATTCAGTTTATCAGAATCAATGCATGACCATCAACCATTCCCGGCAGCCTTTACTACTATTCTGCTAAACACCCACACCCCAAACATCCCTACAGAGGAAGGCCCAGAACCTCGCTCAGTGTTAAAACCTGGTTCCCTGGTAAACTGATCACCAACATGCAGGGTCCATGAGCTGAGGAGATGGTGAGGGAATTCGGTGGCAAAAAGCTTCCATTCCTGGAAGGAGGAAAGAAAACAGCAACCCAGACAGGGCATGACCTTGACTATGGCTGCTGCTGCTTTCTCTCCTTTTTTTTGATTCCCTAGAAAAGATATCCCTTTGCGGCCCCTTGATCTGACCTTTCACTCTGCTTTGGAATTTGAGCACAAAAACTGTCCAGAGGCTTCCCAGGGACCAAGTCCTAGGCGTCTGCTACTGCTGGTTTAATGCTAACGACCACAGTCACCTGGCAGAGCGTCAGGGGCACAGAGACCGTCTGCGTGGGCTTGCTGCCGAGTGCCGGCCATGGCATGAAGAGCTTCAGGTTACCTCATTTAACCACTGAGAACCTTGTAGGGCGAGTAGTAGAGCCCCAGCTATGTAAGTAAGGGAACAGGAACTCAGGATTAAGGAGGTTGGCCATGGTCTCCAAGCTCAAAGGCGCTCGCCTTCCACTCTGTCCATCATCCTAAGCTGTGTCCCGGTCGTGGCCCTGCTCCCCAAGAGTCTGCTGTGGACAGATTTAAGGTCTACCATCCTGGGACTTCCCTGGCGGTCCAGTGGCTAAGGCTCTGCACTCCCAGCGCAGGGGGCCAGGATTCGATCCCTGGTCAGGGAACCAGATCCCACATGCACCTAAAGATCCTGTATGCCTCAACTGAGACCCAGCACAGCCAAATAAAAAATAATGAAAATAAAATATTTTATAAAAAGATCTACCATCCTCCCTAGATTATCCGTCACCACCCTCTCTCGCCCCTGCCTGCCACCCCCTAACTGTTCCTCCCTGACCATCACGCTTGCCTCACTGTGGGCAGGTAGGGCTGCTTCCCCGACCAGCTGGCCCAGCGTCACACCCATGCCTCATCCCTCCAGCACAGGCGAACTGTGCCCACTGGTCCTGTGTCCATCCGTGGAGCAAGAAACCTCCCCAGGTTGTTTTGAAGTTTTGCAGCGATGGCCAGAGGCTCACAGCCACACCCCGGCCTTTACCCAGCAGGGCACTCCTGGGGAGGGGAGGGGGCAGGGCGGCCGCCAGCCGGTCCGGCATCTACAACCCCAGGCCCTTTCGCCTACTGGGCAGGTTCTGAGGAACCAAGACTCCCTCTCTGCCCTCCAACAGCAACGGGCGTGATCCCTTGAAGATAACAGTGTCTCCTTCAACATGTTAGATTGCTGAAAATCCTCCAGGGAGGAAGGAGCATTTCAGCTGAGGACTTTAGACTTCATGGGAAAACAGTTTGGAGACCTAAGGTAGTAAATGAATTATGAAAACCCGGGCGACAGACGGCCTTTCCCACCTTCTCAGTCCCAGCCTAAAGGTCCTTCTCCTGGAGGCCCTCCCAGTGGCCCCCATCCCTCTCTGAGGGAAGAGGTCATGTCTTATGATAATTACAAAAACAATAATAATAATAGCTACAAGTGTCTGCTGGGCTTCCCAGATGGCAAAGGGGGTAAGGAATCCACCTGCCAATGGATTAATGCTAGAGACGCAGGAGACACGTTTTGACCCCTGGGTCAGGAAGATCCCCTGGAGAAGGAAATGGCAACCCACTCCAGTATTCTTGCCTGAAAAATCCCATGGACAGAGGAGCCTGGCGGGCTACAGTCCATGGGGTTGCAAAGAGTTGGACGCGACTAAGCACGCACAAGCGCCAGGTCTGGACGAGGCACCAGCCAGGTCATTCCGAACACTTAGGAGGCAGGTATTATCCCATTTGAAACTGTGTCGAGTGGCAACTTTGTTGCTGTTGTTCAGCAACTTGCATACTATAATCATATTTAACAATATTCTTATAGCTCTCTCCAGTTTATAAAGTACTTTATCTTTTTTTTAGGATTCTTTTTTTTGATGTGGATGATATTTTAGGCCTTTATTGAGTTTGTTATAATATTGTTTTATGGTTTTGGCTGCGAAGCACATGGGATCTATTGGAAGGTGAAGTCTTAACCACTGGCCGCCAGGCAAGTTCCTAAAGTACTTTAATGGACACTCTCATTGGGCTTCCCTGGTGGTTCATCTGGTAAAGAATCTGCCTGCAGTGTGGGAAACCTGGGTTTGATCCCTGGGTTGGGAAGATCCCCTGGAGAAGGGAAAGGCTACCCACTCCTGTATTCTGGCCTGAAAAAGTCCAGGATCGCAAAGAGTCAGACATGACTAAGTAACTTTCACTTTCAGACACTCTCATTTGCTACTAACAGGAACCCTGACTAGGCGAACGGCCAGCATCTTCGCAGATTCATTTTCGAGACAAGGAGAACGGCCTTTCTGGCCCCATCTGCCCCCACCTCAGTGCCGCCTCCTGACCTCCCTGCCGCCTCAGTGTTCTGTCCTGCAGCCCTTACCATTTTTACTCACTGCACCAGCGTCCCAGGAGCTGGAGCTTTGGCAGGATAAAGGGGAAAAACAGCCAGGGTCTGGGGGCAAGGGGGAGTGGGTGACAGTTGGGTGACGTTAGGCAGAAGCCTCCCCGCATTGAGGGCAGAGCCCTGACGAAGTGAAGGCAAGGGCCACACACCCTCACGCCACCAGCTGTGGCCCTACACCACGTGATTCCACGGGGAGGGCAAGGTCTGACAGTCAGAAAACTCAGGTTCCATTTCGAGCTTCGCCACCATATAACCTGGAGGATCAATTCACCTCTCAGCACCTGTGTGATACTGTAATCTATAAGAATCACATAACCTTGGTGGGGTTTTTTTTGTTTTTTTTTTTTTCCATGTTCCAGAGGGCAGAGCTCCTAAAAGCCCCTGGAATTTCCTGAGTGGCAGGGGAGACAGGAGCAACTTTTCTCATTCATAATTAGCTCCGCTCAATCACACCTGGGATTATGCTAATACGGTGACTCCTGGGGAGCCCCTAGACAGTGTCAGGATGGGGGCTGGTTGCCAGAGGAATCAACCCTGTGATGAGAAGTTTGGAACTTTCAGCCCTACTCCCCTACATGGAGGGGAGGGACTGGCCACCAGACCTGTGTAAGGGAACCTCCATAAAGACTCCAAGCGATGGACTTCAGAGAACTTCCAGGTTGGTGAATCCACCCATGTGCCAAGGGGTGGTACACCCCCATCCGTGGGGACGGAAGCCCCTGCACCCCGGATCCTTCCAGATCTTGCCCTATGTATGTCCTATCTACCTCTTTATCTGACTGTTCACAGTATCCTTTATAGTAAAACTGCTAATAGCAAAGTACTTGTCTCAATTCTGTGACCAGGAACCTGAGGAGGAGTCAGGGGGCTCTGATGCACAGCTGGCTGGCGGGAAGTCCCGGAAGCCAGCCTTAGAGTTAGAGTCTGAAGCAGGGGCTGTGTGTGGAACTGAGGGCTTCACCTGTGGCACTGCACCAACTCTCCGTGTCAGAACTGATTCAGCGTCAGAACTGAACTGAAAGGGAGGATACCTAGCTGATGTCTGCAGAGAACTGGAGAACTGGTTGGTGCGGGGGGAAAACCCACATAGTCAATGTCAGAAGTGTTATGAGTGAAAAGCAGTTCACACCCGTCAGCCCACCTATAAAGCAGGCTTACCTGCCCAACAAAGAGCAGACTCACATAGAAAAGACCCTGATGCCGGGAAAGATTGAAGGCAGAAGGGGATGACAGAGGATGAGATGGTTGGATGACATCACTGACTCAATGGACATGAGCTTGAGCAAGCTCTGGGAGATGGTGAAGGACAGGGAAGCTTGGCGTGCTGCAGTCCATGGGGTCGCAAAGAGTCAGACACGACTGAACAACAGCAATCTGTCCGACACAGAGGGCTGATGAGTGAGTGACCTGTTGTATCGGAAACTGCAGACCATCCTTTCGGTTTCATAAACTGTAAACTGCAAAACGTCCTCAGTGATTAGATTTCATACAATCAGAGCCATCAAGTGTTTATCAAGCACTGATTGCCTGTAACACATACTTGATGAACAGAGGATAATATAGAACATGACCTGTGTCTTCAAGAAACTTTCGGTCTGGTGAGGAGACAAGACCAGTACATTTGAAATATAAGAACTATTTAACACCTGGTGTACGCAAAGGAGGTGGCGGAAGGCAGCTGAGGAGAGCTGGGTACGGTGTCATGGGGAGGGGATTTGACTCGTACTCAGAGGAAGGATCCACTCAAGAGGTCCTAGCAGGTTGCAACACCGGGCACATGGGGTGTTGGTGGGCGGGTGGGCAGTGAGAGGCAGGGGCCTCCTCTTCCTGCAAGCCTGACTGGTTTAGGGTCAGGGTCAGGGTCAGGCGTCACCAAGTAGATGCTGATCAAGTGAAAAGTCTGGTATGGAATCAACAGAAAATGAAGTTGGAGAGGTTCAGTGAAATGAGAAGCAAAGAAAAGGCACTCATTCATCCATCCACTCATTTGCTATTGATTGAGCGTTTGTAACACGCCAGGCACTTGGACAGAGAGAAGAGGTCCCTGCCCTCATGAAACGGACACTTCATTCCAGTCAGAAGGAGACCAAATACACAAATAAGATTGTTCCAGATCCATCCAGATTAGTAAGTACTGACAGCCTCATCTCTGACTTCCTCCTCCTGACAGGCGTCTCTTCGAGTTGCCTGACCGCGAATAAAGTCAGAGGTACCACATCCCTTCATGCCTGGTCCAGGACACTAGGGAGAAAAGGCACATTCCTTATCAACTTCTGCTCCTGGGAAGTTTGGGACAAAACAAAGGGAACTGCATGTCCACCCCCTTCATCTGTTCCTTGAAACACAAACACACCACACACGGCCAGTCTCTCCCTTCTCCTTGAATCTTTATCCCGTGACCTGGAGGAGAGTTTGGCCTGTTTGCCGTTGAAGATAAGAACCAGAAGCCATCTGGGGCCCGTTTCTGTTTTTCCTCCCCGTAAACTGAGGGAAAGGTTTTCTTCTAAGCAAATGGGAGAAGTCCTCCCTGCTTACACCTGAACTGTGAGTCTGCTCAAATCCCAGAAAGCTGGCCTCCCAGGAGGCGGTGCCACCTGCTTTCCATTCACTGCTGTCTAGGATACAATCACAGACTCACGTCCGGAGGAGAGCTGATCTTTCCCAGGCTCCTAAGGGAGAGCCAGGCCTTCCGGCTCGGGGCTCCAGCGCACTTCATCCAGACCCGAGTGAGCCAAGGACGTGCATCTCAGCACGTGTCCGCTTCAGGCCCCTGGCCTGGTGCTGTGCTCAGAGCAGACGCTCCCCCTGACTGCCGCCAGCTGCACCATCTCCACAAGGGAGCCCAGGAAAGGAACCAGGTGGCCTTTCCCCTAAATGCCGCGACCGCACAAAGTCATTCTGGCCCAGAGCTCCAGGACCCACGGCCCATCTTCCTCTGTCCCCAGGTCTTGGGCAGAACCCCTTCTGACCGTCAGGTAGGGTTTGTCTTCCTTGGGCTCCTCAGTTTTGCCCACCCCTGACCAGTGTCCCCACTGGCCTGTAAGCAATGGTCCAGCCCAGCCCTCTGAGGTTCCTGCCCCAGAATCCCCCTGCCGTCTCCTTTCCCAAGTATGAGAAGGCTGCCAACTTCCAGAGAGGAGAGAAACGGCGGCCACACTGCGTGCATGCCCCCCCAGGAGAGCAACCTGGAGGCGCTGAGGGTGGTCCCCTTACCGCGGCAGCTGGTCCGCAGGGCCCAGGGAGGCCACGCTGTCCTCGGTGCCGGAGCAAACACCCAAGTCTGGGCCCTCTGCCGGCTGCCTGTTTGTAAGTGACGTTCTGGGTTAAGCCTCTGTCAATGACTTTCCAGAACTGCCCCCTCCCTTACGGCTCAGGGGAGAGAGAGGCTGCTTGTGAGCCAATCTCCAACTCACGACTAGACCTTGAACAGACTGTTTGAGAAAAGGCAAAAAACACAAAATCAGGTCAGGGGTGAGTTGGGAGGAGGCGGTGAAAAGCCGCTGCCCGAGGGTTCTGGCGGAAGGATTAAAGGGCAGTGTGTTTGGGTTTTACAGGGGGCGGAGGAGCAGGCCAGGGATGGAGAGCTGGGCAGGAGAGAGACCTTCTGGCCTAAGAAAAGGAGCAGAGGATCCCACGGGAGCAGAAAAACTGAGGCATCTAATTTCGTCCTCCTGTTGAGTCCTCAGGATGTCTCAGGCTGCCCCCTGGGAACAGGTGACATCATGGGGCCAGGAGACTGGATTCCTCGCAAGGGCAGATGTCACCTCGTGGCTCTTACGGGCTGTTGACCTGGTGTGAGCAAGGGTTTTATTTTGTTAATTTAACTTTTGGCCACACTGTGCAGCTTGCCCCCGACCAGGGATTGAACCTGGGCAACGGCAGTGAAAGCGCCGAATCCTAACCACTAGACCACCAGGGAACTCCCTTAGCAAGGTTTTAAAATGCTTGCCCACACTACTGAGCCCACCCAGGCCAGTTCATTTAAGGTACTGTTCTCCCAAAGACCAGGCCACTCAAGAACAGGAATAGAGCGCCCACCCACTGGGTGCCACCCGCTACCACCAAAACAAAAGACAAACCGGCCTCAGCCCTGACGCGTTCTTGGAGGAGGCAGAGTCAATAACTCACTGTCCTAACACTTTGCTTAGTGTCCAGAACCGTCAGAGAGGGCTTTCTCTGGCTCCACATGTCCAACTGACATGGCAAGTGGTGCCCAGTTAAGTTGGTGTGCTGAGCCTGCTAATGAAATGGGGGCACGCCTGGCCCCTAAGTCAGGCAGAGGTCCACATCACAGGAGCCTCCGGGAGCCCACAAATTAAGTGAAAGCACAGTGGGGCAGGGAGCTTGCTCACTCCTCTAATATCCAGATCCTGACCCACACAGGTACTGCTGTTTCCACCTCTTCTCCATCTTTCTCCAGAGCAGACAACAGGTAGCCTCGTGACTCCCCTCCGGCCCACCAAGGCAGGGTGAGAACCACTCCTAGACCCTGCAAATTATAGGCAGCTGGAGATCCTGGGAGATGAGGCCAGAATGACATTCCAGTGAAAAGCTCTGTCTGGGAACAGAAAAATGGTTTGTCATCTGTAAAACGGGGATTAACAATACATACGTTGCACAGTTGTTTGTTGGGGCTCAAAGGATCTGGTTATTATGAATAGCCACGTTCTATTCAACAGCAGCAGGAAAGGGATCCAGAGATAACCCTGGAGGCTAAGGAAGAGGCTGACAGGTGGCCTGGCAGGGAAGCAGGAAGAAGTGTTCCAGGAAGAGGGAGCATTGTGACAGGGAGGCCACCTGGCTTTATGAGTTCACAAGCCACGCGTGGCTTGGTGTGGCTGGGACACCAGTTGCCACAACAAGGCTGGAGAAAAAGGCAGGCTCCCCACCCCTCACCTGCACCACAGAGACACGAAATCATCCTTCCTGCTGTTTTCAGTCTAAGCAGAACAGAACTTCCAGCACTGGAAATTGCGGCAACTAACTTCCTATGCAGTTGTGAACCACCACCAAGGCCACCAATTACTGCTTCTTCACGGCTGTTTTCTTTAACTTATGAAACAGAAGTGGAGGAGGGGAGGAAGGGTCTGCCTCAGGTAAACTGATGGCAAAGTTACTCACTGCTGCTCTGGTTCATAAGGGTTGCTTGGATATGGAAACAACGCTGTTGCCCACAGGTATGAGAGAAAGACTTCCCATCAGGGACTCTACAGAGGAAAGACACTAGTCTGCACTCGGCTCTCTGGATGGGGAAAGGTGGGCAACGAGAGGCAGATCCTGCTTCCGTCCCAAGCCTCTTGTCCCGTACCACCAGAGCAGCTGGGCCCCTCTATGGCTAATGGCCTCAGTCCCCTGTTCTCTACCAAATAGAGCCACAGAGGCATTGCAAGTCTGCGACTCCTATGGAGCAAAAACAAGCAGACAGACTGTCTTCCATTTATTCAAAGAGGAAGGTCGGGTCATGTACACACTGCTATTTTCAAAATGGGTAACAACAAGGACCTACTGGATAGTGCAGGGAACTCTGCTTACTGTTATATGGCAGCTTGGATGGAAGGGAAGTTTGGGGGAGAATGGATACACGTGAGTCCCTTTGCTGTTCACCTAGAACTACCAAGACATAGTTAATTGGCTATACCCCAACACAAAACAAAAAGTTTAAAGTTTGGAAGAAAAAAAGAGAGAGAGCTTATAAGGAATGCCCACCAGGTAACAGAAACAGTGCTACGTGCTATGGAGAAACCAAGATAGAAGGTGATGACCCTTGCACTTTAAGAATTCACCATGCGGAAGGTAGAGGCAAGACCTACACGCGGCAAACGAGCTTCCACCATCAGAGTTAATCACCACAGGGCAAAAGATCCCAGGGGCTTTTTCCAGGCCTCTGTAAGCTCCCCATCACCGGCGGAAGGATTCGACAAACCCACCACTTTGAGATGTCAGTTCTAGGCCAATGAGCAAATGTTTCCGGATTGACCTAACCCAACACTAGAGCCTCACAATTTCCAGGAAACCCGCATTCTCCTCCTCCTCCACTGCGCACACCGTCCAGCGCCACACCCTGAGCTCTGGGAACTGTGCTGAGCTGCAGCTCCAGCACGTAATTCCCGCTTTGACTTAAAAGTTGACATGACCCTTTGAACCTTAGTTTCCTCATCTATAAAATGCAGAATGTTCTGAGTCATCTTATAAAGCTGCTCTGAGAGCTTAATGAGGTCATGGGTTTTTGAAATCCCTAGAGAGCCTGGCACATTAGAGATGCCCAGAAAAGTGATCCCAAGGGTCAGTCCTTGTAATATCAGAGTTAATCCTTCTCTCTTCTCCTCACGTCCTGGGGCTCAAGATAAAAGAAGCAGTGACATGGAAACAAGCCTGGGAGCCAAGAACAGAGCGTCAATCTCACACAGGATGATGACTGGAAGGAGCTGTGAGTGAGAAAAACCCTGGTCCTCCCTCTGCTACCTTTAACAGTGTTGGGCTGAGAGTCACTTTGCACACCAGGCTTCAGTTTCTTCAACCAATTAGGCCAGGGATAGTAATAACCATGCCTCCTTCACACAGGCAGTGTGGATTTTAAAAAATAATAAACCATAAAACCTTTACTGCAGTGCACTAGGCTACCCAAGTGCCAGGCTCTATGGAGACTCAGCCTAGTTGAGAGGAGAGAGTGGGGATGAGGGGTAAACAAGATAAAGGTAAATCAATACACAGTAAGACAAGTATCAAAAAGAATAAAATTCAGAGGAACAAATTTAATGAAAGAAATGCAGGCTGGTTTGCTGAAAACTAAAAAAGTATCATTGAATGGCTGTCAGTTCAGTTCAGTTCAGTCGCTCAGTCGTGTCCAACTCTTTGCGACCCCATGAATCGCAGCACACCAGGCCTCCCCGTCCATCACCATCTCCCGGAGTTCACTCAAGACTCACGTCCATCGAGTTCGTGATGCCATCCAGCCATCTCATCCTGGGTCGTCCCCTTCTCCTCCTGCCCCCAATCTCTCCCAGCATCAGAGTCTTTTCCAGTGAGTCAGCTCTTCGCATGAGGTGGCCAAAGTACTGGAGCTTCAGCTTTAGCATCTTTCCTTCCAAAGAAACCCCAGGGTTGATTAATCTCCTTCAGAATGGACTGGTTGGATCTCCTTGCAGTCCAAGGGACTCTCAAGAGTCTTCTCCAACACTACAGTTCAAACGCATCAATTCTTCGGCGCTCAGCCTTCTTCACAGTCCAACTCTCACATTCACACATGACCACAGGAAAAACCATAGCCTTGACTAGACGGACCTTAGTCGGCAAAGTAATGTCTCTGCTTTTGAATATACTATCTAGGTTGGTCATAACTTTTCTTCCAAGGAGTAAGCGTCTTTTAATTTCATGGCTGCAGTCACCATCTGCGTAGAGACCTAATCAAAAGGAAAAACTCCTCACGTTCATGGATCAGAGACTTAAGTGTTAAAATGGCAATACTCCCCCAGTTGATCTACAGTTTCAATGCCTGCCATCTCTATCAAAAACTACAGCTGACTTTATTGGAAATTGACAAGATGATTAGAAAATCTACATTAGGGGACTTTCCTGGTGGTCCGGTGGTTAACACTTCGCCTTCCAACACAGGGAGTGCAAGAGTCTGATCCCTGGTTGGGAAGCTAGGATCCCACATGCTGCTTGGCTAAAAAATAAAAAACAAAAACAATATTGTAACAAATTCAAATCAAGTCTTTAAAAAAATTGTTATTGTTCAGTTTCTAAGTCATGTCTGACTCTTTTGTGACCCCACAGACTGCAGCATGCCAGGCTTCCCTGTCCTTCACTATCTCCCTGAGTTTGCTTAAACTCATATCCATTGAGTCAGTGATGCTATCCAACCATCTCATCCTCTGTTGCCCCCTTCTCCCGCCCTCAATTTTTCCCAACATCAGGGTCTTTTCCAATGAGTCAGCTCTTCACATCAGGTGGCCAAAATACTGGATCTTCAGCTTCAGCATTAGTCCTTCCAATGAATATTTAGAGTTGATTTCCTTTAGGATTGACTGGTTTGTTCTCCTTGCAGTCCAAGGAACTCTCAAGAGTCTTCTCCAACACCACAGTTCAAAAGCATCAATTCTTCGGTGCTCAGCCTTCTTTATTGTCCAACTGTCACATCCATAAATGACTACTGGAAAAACCAAAGGACTACAGACCTTTGTCAGCAAAGCAATGTCTCTACTTTTTAATACATTGTCTGGGTTTGTCATAGCTTTTCTTACAAGGAGCAAGTGTCTTTTAATTTCATGGCTGCAATCACCATCTGCAGTGATTTTGGAGCCCAAGAAAATAAAATTTGCCACTGTTTCCACTGTTTCCCCATCTATTTCCCATAAAGTGATGGGACCAGATGCCATGATCTTCATTTTCTGAATGTTGAGCTTTAAGCCAACTTTTTCACTCTCCTCTTTCACTTTCATCAAGAGGCTTTTTAGTTCCTCTTCACTTTCTGCCATAAGGGTGGTGTCATCTGCATATCTGAGGTGATTGATATTTCTCCCAGCAATCTTGATTCCAGCTTGTGTTTCTTCCAGTCCAGCGTTTCTCATGATGTACTCTGCATAGAAGTTAAATAAGCAGGGTGACAATATACAGCCTTGACGTACTCCTTTTCCTATTTGGAACAAGTCTGTTGTTCCATGTCCAGTTCAAACTGTTGCTTCCTGACCTGCATACAGATTTCTCAAGAGGCAGGTCAGATGGTCTGGTATTCCCATCTCTTTCAGAATTTTCCACGTTTATTGTGATCCACACAGTCAAAGGCTTTGGCATAGTCAATAAAGCAGAAATAGATGTTTTTCTGGAACTCTCTTGCTTTTTCCATGATCCAGCGGATGTTGGTTCCGCTGCCTTTTCTAAAACCAGCTTGAACATCAGGAAGTTCACAGTTCACGTACTGCTGAAGTCTGGCTTGGAGAATTTTGAGCATTACTTTACTAGTGTGTGAGATGAGTGCAATTGTGCGGTAGTCTTAAGAATGGGAGTAATTTCCTTTTTTAGGAAGTAATATTTTCATATTCTAGAACTAACATCAAAAAAAGATGTTCTTTTTATAAAAAGGGAACTGGAATGCAGAAGCAGGAAGGCCAGACATACCTGGACTAACAGGCAAGTTTGGCCTTGGAGTACAAAATGAAGCAGTGCAAAGGCTAACAGAGTTTTTGCCAAGAGAGACACACTAGTCATAGCAAACACCCTCTTCCAACAACATAAAAGACGACTCTACACATGGATATCACCAGATAGTCAATACTGGTGAAATCAGACTGAAATCATACTGATTATATTCTTTGCAATACAGGCAGCTGACTGTGGCTCAGATCATGAACTCATTATTGCAAAATTCAGACTTAAATTGAAGAAAGTAGGGAAAACCACTAGCCCATTCAGGTATGACCTAAATCAAATCCCTTACGATTATACAGTGAAGTGACAAATAGATTCAAGGGATTAAAATAGAGTGCCTGAAGAACTATGGACAGAGGTTCGTAACATTGTACAGGAGGTGGTGATCAAAACCATTCTCAAGAAAAAGAAATGCAAAAGGCAAAATGGGTACAAATAGCTGAGAAAAGAAGAGAAGCAAAAGGCAAAGGAGAAAAGGGAAGACATATCCATCTGAATACAGAGTTCAAAGAATAACAAAGAAAGATAAGAAAGCCTTTCTAAGTGAACAATCCAAAGAAATAGAGGAAAACAATAAAACAGGAAAGACTAGGCCATCTTTTCATGAAAATTTGAAATACCATGGAACATTTCATGCAAAGATGGGCACAATAAAGGACAGAAACGGTATGGACCTAACAGATGCAGAAGAGATTAAGAAAAAGTGGCAAGAACACACAGAAGAACTATACAGAAAAGATCTTCATGACCCAGATAACTACGATGGTGTGATTACTCACCTAGAGCCAGACATCTTGGAATGCGAAGTCAAGTGGGCTTCAGGAAGCATCACTACGAACAAAGCTAGAGGAGGTGACAGAATTCCAGCCGAGTTATGTCAAACTGTAAAGGATGATGCTGTGAAAGTGCTGCACTCAACAAGCCAGCAAATTTGGAAAACTGAGCAGTGGCCACGGGACTGGAAAAGGTCAGTTTTCGTTCCAATCCTAAAGAAATGCAATGCCAAAGAATGCTCAAACTATGGTACAGTTGCACTCATTTCACATACTAGCAAGGTAATGTTCAAAATTCTCCAAGCTAGGCTTCAACAGAAAGTTAACTGAGAACTCCCAGGTGTTCAAGCTGGATTTAGAAAAGGCAGAGGAACCAGAGATCAAATTGCCAACATCCGCTGGATCATAAAAAAAGGAAGAGAATTCCAAAAAACATCTACTTCTGCTTCACTGACTATGCTAATGAGCCAACTCATTAGAAACGACCCTGATGCTCGGAACGATTGAAGTCAGGAGAAAGGGATGACAGAGGATGAGATGGTTGGATGGCTTCACCGACTCAATGGACGTGAGTTTGAGCAAGCTCCGGGAGATGATGAAGGACAGGGAAGCCTGGCGTGCTGCAGTCCACGGGGTCACAAAGAGTCGGACATTACTGAGCGACTGAACAACAACAATAGCAATATTTTCATAGCTTTTTCAGACAACTGTGGATACCACTGTTTGGTACTATATCAAAACTTGCCAAATACTAAATTATAGTGTGAAATATGAAACCCTATGAACTTTACTCTACTGTTATGTTAAGATCCATCGGCCTTTCTTAAATTCCAAGTGGGCCTCTTCCCAACATAATTTTGTAACTTCATATCCTGGTCATTTGGAAAATCAGTTTACTGAATTATGCTGATCTTCAAGATGTTGGCACACTTTATAATAAAATGCCAAGATGTCATAGGTGTCATATCACCAATCTCATCAGGAAACTTTTAAGTATTGAGAAGCTGTCAAGCTCAAGAGGATGGATATAAGCTTTCCAAAATTCTAATTTTGGCTTGAAAGCTCTAATTTTACCATTGGCAACAAATACTGGTAGTTGTTTTCTTTGAAGCAACAGACTCACTACATTCATTTTCAAGAGAAAGTTTGTCAGGTACCCAAGTCTGAATAACCATGGCTACTAGTTATTTGCAAGTAAAAATAGCATCTCCTGGAAAAAGGGGTTTTTGAGTTCAGCTTGTAACTCAAAAACCCCCAGAAGTGCTTTCCCTTGAGCCAACCAATACAGTTCATTTATTTCCCATCTCAACACACAGAATGTCAAAGACCTGCACACAAGCATACAGAGTTAATAAAATGTGTTCATTTTACTGCTTCATCAAGGCCAGTGTTAACTAAAGCTGGCTTTTTTTTTGGCCATGCCACCTTGCATGTGGGATCTTAGTTCTCTGACCAGCAATCAAACCCGCACCTCTGCATTGAAAATGCAAAGCCTTAACCACTGGATTGCCAGGGAAGTCCCGTAAGCTGGCTCTTTTGAACTGCAAGTGTGTGGAGGTGAAGAGATCCACCCCAATTCCTCTCAAGCTGCCAGCCATTTGCCCACCATTTCTTATACACCATTGGTGCAAACGTGAACACAGTGAAAAAGGCAAGTAGTTTCCTAGTATTATATGAAAATCTGACTTAGGGGCCCCTTTGAGGACCTGCAGGGACCCAGGGACCCCACCTGAGGAACCAGGTTTAGGAGGCCACTCCCTGTGGACTGAGAGAAGGAAAAACAACTTTAAAATCAAGTAAACAGGATTCTTCACTTTGTGACGGGGGAGGCAGCGGAGGTGAGCGCAGTGCTGTGATTCCCGCACTGGGTCAGGGCAGGTGGCCTGACCTCAGCACCCTATATTTAACAGGCTTAAAGGGCCAAAGCGTTTCAGCTGAGCAGATTGCTTCCTGTGGTTTCAAAGTATTATAGACAAACTCTCTGCTTGTTTTCTCTCAGCCCCACACCACTTTTCCATTCCTTTGCCCTCGACACAAAAGAGCCCCTTCAGTCTCAAGATTGTTCTCCAGCTCAGCACTAGACTGGGTGAAGCAGGATGCGTGCGGCTGGGGAAGGATGGCAGGAGGCAAAGAAGAAAGCCAAGAGGGCAGCAAGTGCATCACCATGGCTGCCCAGCTGCCCTCAGTCCCAGCTCACCTGGCAGGGGGCCTTCCTACCAGTTCTCTGCATCCCACCCAGCCCCTTCCTCCAGTCAGAGCTAGCCTAGATTCCTACCAACCAGCCCCTTAGGTCAAAGTGAACAGAAGGGTTTTCTCCCTTTTCCTTTCTTCAAACTAAGGTCTCTTGGTAGGAAAGGCCCCTCTCTCAGCACCTTAGCTATCAGCTCCCACCCAGCAGCGACCAACACAAGACTCCATGTTGGCTCAAAGCCTTATCCTCCCAGGATCCCAGCAGAACAATGTGAAGTCAGGGTGGGAACGGATTTCTCGTTTGTGACTAGACTGTTACAACTGCAGCTGGCCTGGGAGCTGAAAGAAGAAACAGAGCGCCATTCAGGCCTGAGGGACGAACAATAGGCCTTTATCCTATTTTCCAGTCCAGGCCGAGGGCAGCTAGGCAGAGCTGGAAGCCCCGAGGGGAAGCCCCTGGACAGGGCTGCCCTAGCATACGTGGAGTCCCAGGCAAATGCTTGGAGGGGGGCAGGGGAAATCCCCACACCTAATAAAAAACTTGAGTCACTCAAAAGGAGTTATGTCAACACCATTTTGGCCACACAACCTAACACAATCCTACATACGAGATACTGTGGTTAGCAGTGGAAGCTGCCCTCCTAGAATGGAGACTGGACTGCGGGCCCAGGGACAACCCCACAGGACATCTGGTTGTCCCTGCACAGGGTAGAGGGTTGAGAGCACCCCAAAGGGACTGATGTGGATCCCAGTCTGGGTTCAGAATGTTACCTCATGGAGAACAATTCCTCGAGAGGCACTGGGCCAAGTACTAAGGCTTCCATGACAGATATCCCAAAGTCTCTGCTAAAGGACCAGAGAAGGCCATCAGGTGGAATGGCCCCTTGCTCCTCGCTAGAGTCACAGCAGGGAACCAGAAAGACACCCTGATCTCCTGTCCTCAGGGAGACAGACAGAAGGCCAGCTGCTGTGTAACTGCAGCCTTGATGTAAGGAGAGTACCTTCACACGATACCATGGCAGTGGTACTGTGAGCTGGTTAGGAGCGGTACCACCCGGGATCCTAAAGGGCTCACCTGGAAGACAGATCAGAAATCAGGCCAGACAGAGAAGGGGCGTGGCTCCAGCCAAGGAGGGCGTGGCTGCCATAGCTCCTCCCACCCCCACTCCGGTTCACTGAGAGTTTGAGCCACGAAACAGTTCTCGGCATTCTGCGAAGATCCGCACCCAGCCGCCGCCTGCTGGGAAGCAGATAACAGCACAGCAGGGGAGGCTTCTCCTGGCCCTCTCAGGTGAAGGTACTCTCCTTACATCCAGGCTGCAGTTACACAGCAGCTGGCCTTCTGTCTCCCTGAGGACAGGAGATCAGGGTTGTCTTTCTGGTTCCCTGCTGTGACTCCAGCAAGTAGCAAGGGGCCAAGAAGAGGCTGAGCACTCGGTAAATGGTTGGGTAGCAAGTTCCAGTGTCTCTGAGCTATACAGTGGCCCCTGCAGTTGGGGCTCGCTGCTGACAACTCAGGGCCCAGTGCAGGGGTCCTCCCCTCCATGGGGGCTGGTGGGAAAGGGGCAGTAGGCCTCAGCTGGCCTCGTGGGGAACAGTTCTTCGAGAGGCACTGGCTAGGTTCTGAGGCTTTCTGTGACAAATATACTGACGTCTCTTGCTAAAGCAGTAGAGTGAGTGATCAGGTGGGATTTCCTGACCTTGAGGAGTGAGCACAGGGGAGGGGGAAGGATGGTTCCGGTCCACCAAGACCCCAGATTCAGCTCACTCTCCTTTCTCAGCCTTCGCCTAGGCACCAGCTATTGCTTCATCTTTCAGCATTTCAAGCTAAGTGCTAACTACCCTTCCTCCCCATAGCAGCTCAGCCTCTCCCAGATGCTCTCATACCAGCAGCCATCCACCTCTGCTCCAGTCGCTCCTGGTCCTCATCCCCTAAACTAACACAGCAACCAGCACTGCTTTTAGCCACCAATAGATTCTGCTAGAACTCCCTCTACTGCTGGTGGGACAGACTAAAACCAATGAGCTTTCTGAGGGGCCCAGACCGCCTCCTTCGCTCTCCCGGCAGCCCCCAGGCTTTCTGTGCATGGGCCCTGCTTTCCAGGGAAGGCACCCAGATCTCATTCACTGAATCCTTCCTGAGTGCCCCCACCATCCCACCCAGCCCACTGTCTTTCCCTAGCGATGAGCAGGCCAGGTTCATGGCTATGGATGGAACACTTGTTCTGCTGGTTGCCAAGCACATTTATTCATGCAGTCTGTGCTCCAAAGACAGTTAAGTGGAGCCTGACACCCAACTGATGTGGCTGTTCAGAGGCAGCAAGTAGCTCCCTACACAGCCAGGCCTGAGACCATGGCTTACTAATCTTGGCATCCCAAACCCAGTTCAGTTCAGTTCAGTCACTCAGTCGTGTCCGACTCTTTGCGACCCCATGAATCGCAGTACGCCAGGCCTCCCTGTCCATCACCAACTCCCGGAGTTCACTCAGACTTGCGTCCATCGAGTCAATGATGCCATCCAGCCATCTCATCCTGGGTCGTCCCCTTCTCCTCCTGCCCCCAATCCCTCCCAGCATCAAAGTCTTTTCCAATGAGTCAACTTTTCGCATGAAGTGGCCAAAGTACTGGAGTTTCAGCTTTAGCATCATTCCTTCCAAAGAAATCCCAGGGTTGATCTCCTTCGGAATGGACTGGTTGGATCTCCTTGCAGTCCAAGGGACTCTCAAGAGTCTTCTCCAACACCACAGTTTAAACGCATCAATTCTTCGGCGCTCAGCCTTCTTCACAGTCCAACTCTCACATCCATACATGACTACTGGAAAAACCACAGCCTTGACTAGATGGACCTTAGTCGGCAAAGTAATGTCTCTGCTTCTGAATATGCTATCTAGGTTGGTCATAACTTTTCTTCCAAGGAGTAAGTGTCTTTTAGTTTCATGGCTGCAATCACCATCTGCAGTGATTTTGGAGCCAAAAAAACTAAAGTCTGACACTGTTTCCACTGTTTCTCCATCTATTTCCCATGGAGTGATGGGACCAGATGCCATGATCTTTGTTTCTGAATGTTGAGCTTGAAGCCAACTTTTTCACTCTCCTCTCACTTTCATCAAGAGACTCTTTAGTTCCTCTTCACTTTCTGCCATAAGGGTGGTGTCATCTCCATATCTGAGGTTATTGATATTTCTCCCGGCAATCTTGATTCCAGCTTGTGTTTCTTCCAGTCCAGCGTTTCTCATGATGTACTCTGCATAGAAGTTAAATAAGCAGGGTGACAATATACAGCCTTGACATACTCCTTTTCCTATTTGGAACAAGTCTGCTGTTCCATGTCCAGTTCTAACTGTTGCTTCTTGACCTGCATACAGATTTCTCAAGAGGCAGGTCAGGTGGTCTGGTATTCCCATCTCTTTCAGAATTTTCCCCAGTTGATTGTGATCCACACAGTCAAAGGCTTTGGCATAGTCAATAAAGCAGAAATAGATGTTTTTCTGGAACTCTCTTGCTTTTTCCATGATCCAGTGGATGTTGGCAATTTGATCTCTGGTTCCTCTGCCTTTTCTAAAACCAGCTTGAACATCAGGAAGTTCATGGTCACGTATTGCTGAAGCCTGGCTTGGAAAATTTTGAGCATTACTTTATTAGCATGTGAAATGAGTGCAATTGTGTGGTAGTTTGAGCATTCTTTGGCATTGCCTTTCTTTCGGATTGGAATGAAAACTGACCTTTTCCAGTCCTGTGGTCATTGCTGAGTTTTCCAAATTTGCTGGCATATTGAGTGCAGCACTTTCACAGCATCATCTTTCAGGATTTGAAATAGCTCAACTGGAATTCCATCACCTCCACTAGCTTTGGTCGTAGTGATGCTTTCTAAGGCCCACTTGACTTCACATTCCAAGATGTCTGGCTCTAGATGAGTGATCACACCATCGTGATTATCCGGGTCGTGAAGATCCTTTCTGTACAGTTCTTCTATGTATTCTTGCCATCTCTTCTTAATATCTTCTGCTTCTGTTAGTTCCATACAATTTCTGTCCTTTATCGAGCCCATCTTTGCATGAAATGTTCCCTTGGTATCTCTCATTTTCTTGAAGAGATCTCTAGTCTTTCCCATTCTGTTCTTTTCCTCTATTTCTTTGCACTGATCGCTGAGGAAAGTTTTCTTATCTCTTCTTGCTGTTCTTTGGAACTCTGCATTCAGATGCTTGTATCTTTCCTTTTCTCCTTTGTTTTTCGCTTCTCTTCTTTTCACAGCTATTTGGTAAGGCTTCCCCAGACAGCCATTTTGCTATTTTGCATTTCTTTTCCATGGGGATGGTCTTGATCCCTGTCTCCTGTACAATGTCACGAACCTCATTCCATAGTTCATCAGGCACTCTATCTATCAGATCTAGGCCCTTAAATCTATTTCTCATTTCCACTGTATAATCATAAGGGATTTGATTTAGGTCATACCTGAATGGTCTAGCGGTTTTCCCTGCTTTCTTCAATTTCAGTCTGAATTTGGTAATAAAGAGTTCATGGTCTGAGCCACAGTCAGCTCCTGGTCTTGTTTTTGTTGACTGTATAGAGCTTCTCCATCTTTTGCTGCAGAGAATATAATCAATCTGATTTTGGTGTTGACCATCTGGTGATGTCCATGTGTAGAGTCTTTTCTTGTGTTGTTGGAAGAGGGTGTTTGCTGTGACCAGTGCATTATCTTGGCAAAACTCTATTAGTCTTTGCCCTGCTTCATTCCGCATTCCAAGGCCAAATTTGCCTATTACTCCAGGTGTTTCTTGACTTCCTACTTTTGCATTCCAGTCCCCTATAATGAAAAGGACATCCCAAGCCCAGCAGGGCAGAAACCGGGGCAGGCACTGGCTAAATGTTTAGAGAACAAACAAACCCTGAAGAAACTGCACTCCACAGGGTGGCAGAACACCAGGGCCCCAGGCCCGGCTCTCTGTGACCTCGGGCAACCCGTCTGCAAGATGAGCTCCCTGACCCCCTGAGGAGTGTAATGTCCCCTGCTTACAGTAAAGGCCAACTCAAACCAGTGTGATTTCCAGAGAAGGCCCCTCCCCCTTTCCTACCTGGGATAAGGAGTTCCAGGATGTGGAAAATTGATAAGCCAAGAAAAGAGGTCAGGTCTGAAATTCCAGAAGTAAGCTCCAAGGAAAACAGGAACCAGGCCTGCAGGGGCTGATCCCATTTTCTAGTGGTTGCTGTGTCTGTCGCTTTGTACATTGTTCTCGGGCTTTGTCTGGTATGTCTGTGTTTTGCCTAAGCTAGACCTAAGCTTCAGAGTAATCTAACACCTACATTAATGCATGTCAACTGCTCTGAAATAAGGAAGTTGCTGACAAAGGGAAAGGGTCTGGAAAGCTGTTGGCATTCTGTATAACCAGGGAAAGATGATTTTTTGGCCGGAACTTGGGTGACCTGGGGCACCCCAGCCCCCACCCCCACCCCCGCCTCAGCCTTCCAGGCAACAGCAGTACTCACAGACCAGGGCGAGCAGTGGGGAAGGTCGGTGGAAGGGCTGCCTAGAGCCTGGGACCGTCTGAGGACCTCCTGTCACAGGGAGAGGAGAAACTGGACTCCAGGCATCTCTCCCCTAAGTTAGCACGTGTTCCTGTCCACCTTTGAGTGCCCAGCCTCCTCTGAAAAAACTTGAGTCAAAATGTCCCAGTCTCTAAAGCCTATGAGCTCTCTAGGTGGTAAGGAAAACAGCAAGTAGAATCTTCTTTCCTCCTCCTGAGTACTTCTCCATTAAAGGAAAATTCTCGTGAAGGCAATCAGAACTCCTGTCTCCACCTGCAGCTCCTGCAGAAAGGAGGTAAATAAACCACCAGGCCCGAGTCTACAAAAGCCTGCTCTGCTGTTAATACTTCTAGTGTCTTTCGGGGATGGAGAGATGTGATGGGTGAGAAGATGAGAGGCAAAATAACAAGTAAATAAGAGTGTGAATAAAAGCCCTCCCGGCCCCCTAAACCTCCACATGTTCTGCTCACCCTGGCCTCAGAGCAGAGCCCCCGCCACGTGGAGAGCACCCAGGACAAGAGGAGAGCAACACTCGGGTCTTCTTCCTGAAGCTCTCCGGTCCAGAAGTGCGTCTAAGTTCAGAGAGGAGCGAGGCCGAGCCCCGCAAGCCTCCAGCACCCACATGGGCCTCCAGCACCCACATGGGCCTCCAGCACCCACAGAAACCAGAAAGCTTCAGGAGAGTCCCTGGGAAAGACTCAGACAATGTTGGCATCATGGGTCCAAGTGGACTGTTTCAAGCCACCAGGTAAAATAAATGAATGGCGGGATTTCCCCAGTGGTCCAGTGGTTAAGACTCTGAGCTCCCAGTGCAGGGGCCTGGGTTCTGTTCCTGGTTGGCACACTAGATCCCACATGCGCAATGAATATCCTGTGTGCCCCAGCTAACACGGGGCATAGCCAAAACAAAAACGAAACTGCTAACCCTTCACAGATAAACACATGGAGACTCTTTTCCTATTTTCAGACTCCCCCTTCACTCACACCCTTCAAGAGCATCTTTGCAGAACCCTGGATGAGTCAGGGACTCTCCAGAGACCTCCAAGAGCTGGGCAAGGTGGGAAGGAAGGAGGAGCCATTGCCTGGGGGGAGGAGCGAGGGGCGGGGGACACGGTAAGGACAACAGCCCAACGGGCTCCTGGCCAGAGGCAGTGGACGGGCCGATCCTGAGGACCACTGCTAGGAAAAAGAGACAGGTGAAGGCGGAGGGAGGCCCTAACTCCCACCATGGAGAAAACAACGAGACGGCAGCCGGGGGCCTGGTCCCAGCTCCCCCTGGAGTTGAGGTCAAAATTGAAATCTAGGCCTCAGCCCTTTGGAGAAGAAAGACTGTGTCACTCATGAGGAAAATGAATTTATAAAACAGGCATTAGGTCAAAGACCGATCGGTGACCCAAACTTCCACATGTGATACTGAATTGATCACATCAGATACAGCCGTGAGGACGTAGGTTACCACAGTGCCTGGCGCTAGTTGAATGAATAATACTATGTGGGGAATGAATTCGGATGGAGGCTGGTTTTGTCTGGAATAGTCAGAGCAGCAGAGGCAGAAAGAAGGTGTGTATGCAGAATTATCAGGGGCAACTAAGCTTATTTTACCATGGAGCCAGGACCCCCACGCCCCTAGGCCCGCAGCTAGGGCATGGAGTGAAGGGCAGGAGGTGGGGGAAACGCAAGGGAGAGATGCTCTTGGGCTCTACCTGCCAACAAGGTGAACCCCAGCTGGCTCAGGAGACGTCCTGAAAAGAGATGCCCGGCTGCACACCAGCAGGGCCGTCAGCCCCAGCTCTGGGAGTATGGGGCTGGGACAAGTACGAGAGACTGGCAGAAATGGCACGGACCTAAAACCACGTGCATAAAAGTGGCAGTCACCAGAAGGCCTGTCCCCCAGCTTCAGAGAAGGCACAGGGCCGCTCTAAGCAATGGCTTCCTGTCAATCCCGGCCTCTCAGAGCCCCTCCTGTCTTCATCCCACCTGCAGGCAGCCTGGCCCAGCTGGGTCAGAATTCCGACCTCCTCAGGGATGGCCTCAGGCTCACATTTACTGTGCTCAGAGCAGAGAAATGAGACAGAGGAAATGTGGGCAGGATGCCTCGTACTGAGTCTTAGGCACTGCCCCTCACCTGCATCCACTTATACACCTGTCTCCTCTGCTTCTGAGGAAGATGACCCCCGGGACATCGAGGACCATGGCCACCATGAACCTAGCTGGAAACCTCAGCTGCTTGCTAAGAAAATTTCTCCCCTCCGTTTCTTCAAGCCCTCGGGCAGGATTATCTTTATCTTGGCCTTAAAGAAGCATTCCAGAAAGGAAACAAAAGCAAAAGAGAACAGAGGTCAAGGATCATCTTGTAAAAGAGATGAGAACCAAGATGTTTGAGCAGAGAACCCTGCTTTAGGACCCCAGGCATCACTCAGAGGCTGGGGCGGCTGGGGAGGAAAAATAAGAGAAAGCCACAGGCTTTGTGAAGGACTCAAAGCACAGCAAGGATCCAGGGAAACACACCAAGCGCAGCACGCCACGGCAGGGGGTGTTGTGTCCTGTTGGCAGTGCCCAGCGCCAGGGCACGGCTTGGGTAACGGGCAGAGAGGCGAGGCTGAACCTGGGCTCTGCCGCTTCGTGGCTGGACAACTTTGGGCAAGTGGTTCACCCCCTGGAGCCCTAGTTTCCTGAAGGTAACACCTTCTACCTCCAGAAGAGAGCACAGCAGAATGAACGGAGCTGCTATTACTACTTCACTGTTGTATTCTTTTATATAAATTTAGTTCTAAATGGGGAAAAAACAATCAACCCGCAGATACAAATCACCCGAGAATTCTGACCTCATTTTGCCCACACTTAGGAACTCTCCCTGAGAGTTTTAGCCTGACAAGGCTCCACAAAGAGAAAGTCACCTCCCCCTACATCACTCACAAAGGGGGTTGTTCCCTAACCCCCAGCTCAGTTAAATAGGAAAAAAAGAGACCCACCATCTCCTTAATTATAATTTCTCTGTGCTTGTGAATGAGGTTGGGGGTCCTTTTGTCTGCATAAAGCCCACCCAGCATCTACAATCCCAGAATAGACTTTCTGAAGAAAAAGGACCTCAGACAGTATTAATTTAACTCAGAGGGGAGAGGACAGAAATAGGCTTTGGGGCTTGAAATCTAAATAAACAAAATAATGACAAGAAGGACAGAGAGGCAGCTATAGAGAGATGTATTTTCATTCAAAAAACAACTGCTTCATCCTACAATTAAAACGTCCTCTTGCTCACCAGCTCAGGTAGGAAAAGCAGTGGCCATCAGCTCTGCTAGCCTTGCATCTACACCTACAGGGGGAAATGCCTGGTCTTCTCTGCTCTGCCCTCTCACCTCCTGTCTCTGGCTCACATTCCCACCTGGCTGCAGGTGACATAGGCATGAGTCATTTACTGTCCCCAGGAAGCCAAGAGCCGCTGGCCTCTCCATCACTGAGACCTGTTAGTTTCACTCCAGGTCCTGGGCTCTCCCCTCACTCTGAGGAACTGTCCTGCCCAAGTTTGCTGTTATCTACAAAGGGCGTTTCAGACAAGGATGCAGAGAGTATGACAGCATCCTCACTCCTGGAAAATAACTCCCAAGAGAAAAGCAAGGCACGAGCTTTTTTAAAGCAATGGCATTAGCTTCACAGACAAAATGGCCAGTCACTGCTACCAGGTCTCAGCTCGAGGCTGCTGGGCTACGAGTGCAATGGGGCAAGGGGACCAGCTGCCACCGGGAAGGCAGACCGGTGAGCGTCTCCGCCGTGCACAGAAGGAAAAGGAGGTGTCTTAGAAGCCTACCACTTCCTTTCCGCAAGAGCTATGTCATAGGTGAAGGTTTTACATGGGGCACAGAAAAGCACACAGTTTTGGAATTCAGAAAATGACGAGGCCAAAAAAAAAAGTGAGAGACAGAAAAAAGTTAGGAATTAAAGGGGTGTTGACTTAGCAGGACAAACGGCTAACACTCTTCTCCCTTCTTATTTGCAAACAAGATAGACGAGCTATTTGGACAAGATGCATCCTAGGCTCCTGCCTTGGAGAAGGTGACCGAGAAGTTTCGGCAGGAAATGATGAAAGCCAAGCAAACTCCAGATGCGGGGAAGATGATGAAAACGATAGGGCAAAGAGACTTCGAAAACGAAGCTCCTGGGCTTCCTCGGTGGCTCAGTGGTAAAGAATCCTCCTGCAGATGCAGGAGGGCCGGGTTTGATCTCTGGTCCAGAAAGATCCCACATGCTCTGGAACAACTTTGCCCATGCGCTACAACTACTGAGTCCATGCTCTAGGGCCCAGGAGCCGCAGCTACTGAGCCCGGGTGCTTCAACTACTGAAGCCGACACTCCTAGAGCCCGTGCTCCACAACAGGAGAAGCAAAGAGAAGCCCGTGGACCTCAGCAAGAGCAGGCCCGGCTCACCGCAGCTAGAGAAAAGTCTGCACACCAATGAAGACCCAGCACAGCCATAAATAAATAAACAAATAACATGTTTTTAAAAAGCAGCAGCTCCTTTGCAGATATATGGAATTGTTTGGAGGCCTCTAAAAGCTAAAGGCCACAGTCCGGGCAAGACCATGATATGAATTTCTTATCATTAGATACTACCTTTGTGATCAGAAAAGGCAAGCCAGGAAAAAAAAATATACACAGCTTACAAATGTAACGTGTAGAGCTCTTACTGAAAGGCTCATACTTTAGGGAATATTATATTGTGAAACAATCTGGAACAATAGGTAATTATAGCTAACCTGCAAATGCCCACACTAATGAAGCAGGAATAGCGAGCATAGGTAATTCAACAAATATTTATAGCATACTTCTTAAGTGCCTGGCAAGGTAGGGGAAGTAGAATTTTTTTTAAAAAATTGTATTGAATCATGGTAAACTGAAATGATCAGAGACAGTACATGACCAAAGAGAACTGTTTAGCACGTGAGCCTGAAAATGTACATAAAAAGTAAGTACAAGCATGTATAAAGCATACAGGTGCACTGACAAACAGCAGAGATCAGTCTAATGTGATGGGAATAAACTTTCAGTTTGCTACTTTAGAACTATTCCTTAGTTTTCTGTCCCTATTGTAACCACTTTAAAGTATACACCTCGGTGGTTTTTAGTATTTTCAAAAGGTTGTGCAACCAGAACATATTCATCACCCACAAAGAAATCTGGTACCATTTACCCCAATTCTCCCCAAATCCCCACCTCCTAGCAACCACCAATCTACTTGCTGTCTCTATAAATTTGCCTATTCTGGACATTTCATATAAATTTCATACAGTATGTAGTCTTTTGTGTCTGACCTCTTTAATGTAGCATAATGTTTACATGTTCATCCATGGTTGTAACAAGTATCATTCCTTTCTTTGGCTGAATACCATTCCATCAGTTCTGGATAGACACATTTATTTATCCACTCATCACCTGATAAACATTCAGGCTGTTTCCACTTTGGGGCTACTATGAATAATGCTACTATGAACGCTCATGCATATGTGACATTTTAAAATACATTTTAAAGACATTTTAACCATCCATGCTGGCCTCCCTGCAGCTGCTGCTGCTAAGTCGCTTCAGTCGTATACGACTCTGTGCGACCCCACAGACGGGAGCCCACCAGGCTCCACCGTCCCTGGGATTCTCCAGGCAAGAACACTGGAGTGGGTTGCCATTTCCTTCTCCAATGCATGAAAGTGAAAAGTGAAAGTGAAGTCGCTCAGTCGTGTCCGACTCTTCTCGACCTCATGGACTGCAGCCTTCCAGTCTCCTCCGTCCATGGGATTTTCCAGGCAAGAGTACTGACTCCCTAGTTATGCTTTAATTAGTCAAGAAATTGAACCCTATAGTCACTCCAGAGTTTGGCTCCCAATCACACCACTGTACTCCTTCATTTTCATTCTCTGATGTAGAAGGTAACAGCAATCCAGAAATGGGCTAGCTGGCAGACGAAAGCCTCGGAAATTTAAAAGCCATTGTCAACGATCTACAAACATGAAGAACCACAGCATGGCTAGAAAACCACTTGATTGTACTCCTTCCTATCCCCACAACCCAACAGAATGGAGTTTACAGATAATCGATGGTAAACTCCACAGGCTGACCTTTTAGGTCCTCTGATAAAACAGTGATGCTGTTCTGTGCATTCATGCTGCTGTGAGGCTAAATGAAACAAGGACTGGCAGGTGGGCAAGTGCTTACTCAACCTCCAGCACACAACAGGCTGTCAGTAAAGGTTCATCTGTTCATATAATGAAGTATAGAATTTAGGGTGCTAACTTTGGGTTCTGCTCTGCCCACGTGAAAGAGTTGGATGTCGTCAAACCTACTTAAGATGAAAGAGTGGTGAGGAAGGCAGGAAACCAGAGCACGAAAAAATAGAAATGTCTGTAGAATTAGTACTCACAGAAAGAACAGAAGGAAGTTACATGAAGAAACCGGAAGCAGAAAGCCTAAGAGAATGACGACAAACATGAGGATCTATGTCCAAATGGCCCAGAGGACAGACTGATGGCATGTGGTGAGCACAGCAGCCAGCACAGCAGACATCAAGGGGACTAAAGAGGACCCCTGCAGAAGGGACAGAACCGCTGACGAGAGCTTCCAGGGCCTCTCCCTGCCAGGGGGCGGGAGCCAGAGAGCTGAGACCCAGCGGGAGAATGAGACCCTCTGCAGGCAGGACAAGGGAGAGGGACCTGATGACGCTGAAAAAAGCTGACGCTCCACAGCACGGAACATGCCAGAAACGTGATGCCACAACTGTGAAACTCGGAAGGCAATTTATAGAACTGAGGCAATAAAAAATGCAAAATTCATGTGAAGAAAGTGGGAGGCGGATAAAGGAGCATGAATAAAGGAGAATATGAAAAAGAAACAGGTATTTCAGAGCAAAGTTGTCTTTTAATTTTTTAATATAAAGTGGAGTTCTACAGAAAGTAATATAAATGTGGGAAATAATACCTGTATACCTATGAACAGACCAGTACGAGATGGGAACATTCCCAGGATCCTCCTCATTTTCTTTTGTATACATACAGGGTAAACTGCAGTTAGATTTGGTCAGACTCTTGATCATATGCGTGCGGCATGTGTGCTTAGCTGCTCAGTCATGTCTGACTCTTTGATACTCCCATGGACTGTAGTCTACCAGGCTCCTCTGTCCATGGATTTTTTTCCAGGCAAAAATATTGCAGTGTGTAGCCATTTCCTCCTCCAGGGGATCTTCCTGACCCAGGGGTCGAACCGAATCTCTTGTTGCTGTTCGGTTGCTCATCGTGTCCAGCTCATTGTGACTCCATGGACTGCAGCATGCTTGGCTTCCCTGTCATTCACTATCTCCCAGAGTTTTCTCAAACTCTTGTCAATTGAATTGGTGATTCCATTCAACCATCTCATTCTCTGTTGCCCCCTTCTCTTGCACTCAATTTTCCCCAGCATCAGAGTCTTTTCCAATGAGTCAGCTTTTTGCATCAGGTGGCCAAAGTACTGGAGCTTCAGCTTCAGTATCCAATGAATATTCAAGGTTGATTTCCTTTAGGATTGACTGGTTGGATATCCTTGCTGTCCAAGGGACTCTTAAGTCTTCTCCAGCACCAGTTTGAAGGCATCAATTCTTTGGCGTTCAGCCTTTTTTGTCGTCCAGCTCTCATATCTGTATGTGACCACTGAAAAAAACCATAGCTTTGACTATAGACATTTGTCAGCAAAGTAATGTCTCTGCTTTTTAATATAATGTCTACATTTGTCATTGCTTTTCTTCTAAGGAACAAGCATCCTTTAATTTCATGGCTGCATCTACTGTCCACAGTGATTTTGGAGCCCAAGAAAATAAAAGTCTCTCACTGTTTCCATTTTTACCCCATCTATTTCCCATGAAGTGATGGGGCCAGATGCCATGATCTTAAGTTTTTTGAATGTTGAGTTTTAAGCCAGCTTTTTCATTCTCCTCTTTTACCTTCATCAAGAAGCTCTTTAGTTCCTCTTCGCTTTCTGCCATAAGGGTGGTGTCATCTGCATATCTGAGGTTATTGATATTTCTCCCGGCAATCTTGATTCCAGCTTGTGCTTCGTCCAGCCCAGCGTTTTTCATAATGTTCTCTGCATGTAAGTTAAATAAGCAGGGTGACAATATACAGCCTTGACGTCCTCCTTTCCCAGTTTGGAACCAGTCCATGTTCTATGTCCAGTTCTAACTGTTGCTTCTTGACCTGCATAGAGGTTTTGCAAGAGGCAGGTAAGGTGGTCTGGTATTCCCAACTCTTGAAGAATTTTTCAGTTTGTTGTGATCCACAAAGACAAAGGCTAAAGCGTAGTAAATGAAGCAGATGTTTTTCTGGAATTCTCTAGCTTTTCTACAATCCGATAGATGTTGGTCTTTGCTGAGCCATTGGGAAAGCCCAATTGTGGTGAATTTCAGCTCCTAGCACAGTAGCATCTACCCACCCCAAAAGCAGGCAACTGTGCCATTGTTCTTGCAGTACCTTGCACAGAGCTTGTGGAGTCAAGGTGGGTAGAAAGCACTCTGTCCTCCAAACACTGAGGACAGGACAATTACGATTGCTGCTTCTTATCACAGAGGTGCAGGCTAAGAAGCAGACAGCCATTGCCGTTGCATCCCCCCTCCCACGGGGCCCAACCCTGCCCCACTGCTACAAGCCCCGCCTCTTCCAGCTGAAATGACTGCCAGGGAATTTTAAAGAGCCCGCACCATCTTTTCTCCTACTTCATTTTTGGTTCTTTCTTCTTTTGGGAGCCAGACATTGAATACTAGGAAATTTTTAAAACTGCATGTACAGAAAAAATAGAAAGTGATTGTGCATGCCCAGGGAAAGGGCTTTTCCAGGGAAAACATCTGGAAAGACCTTTGGTTTACACCTAAGGCTGATGTTTGGCACAGAGACAGCCCACAACAATCAAACAAATAAAAACAGAAAACTCTGGGAAAAGGGGAGAAAGATTTCCAGAGTTACTACATTAGTAGAATCAACTGTCTGGTGTTCAAAAAAAAAAATCACAAGGCATACAGAGAAACAAGAAAGTATGACCCATTCAAAGGGGAAAAAACTAATAAAACCTGTCACTGAAAAAGATGTAAACATGTACATACAAACTAGACAAAGACTTTAAAACAAGTGTCTTAAAGATGCTCAAAGAACTAATAGAATATGTGGAGAAAGCCAAAAAATAAATGAAAATACCATATCAAGAAAGACAGAAAAGCTTAAAAGAAACAAAAAAAGTCTGGAGCACCATAACTGAAATGAAAAATTCACTAGAGGAATCCAAAGTAGATTTCAGCAGACAGAGGACAGAATCTGAAATTGAAGGTAAAACAAAAGAAATTATCAAGCCTGATGAACAGGAAGAATAAATAAAGACTGAATAAAGGTGAACAGAGGCTAAGGAACCTGTGGGACCTCATCAAGCATACCAAAATACACACTGTAGGCATCTCAGAAGGAAGAGAGAAAAGGACAGAGACAATATCTGAAGAAATAATATCTGTACATGTCCTAAACTTGATGAAAAACATAAACACTCAAGAAGCTCAACAAGCTCCAAATAAGATGAAGAAGTCAAAGAGACCCATACCAAGACACATTATAATCAAATTTTCAAAAAGCAAAGAGAACTCTGAAAGCAGCAAGAGAGAAGCAAACTGTCGCATACAAAGTATTATCAATAAGATTAACTGCAGATTTCTCATACAGAAACTTTGGATGCCAAAAAGCAGTCGTCAATACATTCGAAGAGCTAACAAAACAAAACAAACCTATCAACCATAAATCCCATATCCAGCAAAACTGTCCTTTAAAAATGAGGGGGAAATTAAGATATTCCCAGATAAATGAAAGCTGGAAAAGTCTGTGACCACTGGAGCTGCCTTGCAAGAAATGCTCAAGGAAATCCTACAAGATGAAACAAAAGTATACTAGACAGTAACTCAAAGTCATATGAAGAAATCAAGATCTCAATAAAGTTAAGAACACTGGCAATTATAAATCTAGTACTATTGTAACAACAGTTTGTGACTATACTTTTCTTTTTCTACATAATTTAAGAGACTGCAATGGACCCTGAACAACACGGGTTTGAACTGTATGGGTCCAGTTATATAAAAATATTTTTCAATAGTAAAAACTACAATATTACACAGTCCATGGTTGGCTGAATCATGGATACAAAGGAACCAGAGAGACAAAGGGCCAGCTTTAAGTTACACATGGGTTAATCTCCATACTGTTCAAGGGTCAACTGTAATACATTTTAAGAAAGAAAATTATTAGTGAAAAAAAGCTAGTATTACTGTAACTCTGTAACTTCAAATCTTGTTTTCTACATAATTTAGTAGACAAATTCAATTACAAAATTATTAGTTTAAGTTTGGGGGCAGACAACATATAAAAGTGTAATCTTATGACAAGCCAACTAAAAGTGGTAGAAGGGAGCTATAAAGGAGCAGTTTTTGTACGGTGTTGAAGTTAAACTGGTATAAATTCAAATTAATGTTACAACTTTAGGATCTTAAATGTAATCTCCATGGTAACCATAAACAAAATAGACACAGAATATACACAAAAGCAAATGAGTTAGGAATTTCAACATTTCACTACCAAAAAGCTACTAAATACTAAACAAAACAGTAACACAGGAAATGAGGGGCAAACAAGGTATAAGTCATATAGAGAACAGACAGCACAATGATAGAAATTTAAGTCCCTCCTTATGAGTAATTTCTTTAAAGGTACGTGCATTAAACTCTTCAATCAAAAGACTGGAATTGGCAGAATGGATTAAAAACACACAGTCCAACTGTATGCGGCCTATAAGAGAGTCACTTGAGATCCAAAGACACAAACATGTTCAAAGTGACAGGATGGGAACAAGATATGTCATGCATAGTAACCAAAACACAACAGAAGGAGCTATTCTAATATCAGACAAAACAGACTCTAAATTTTAAAAAAAAGTTGAGAGAGACAAAGAAGGACATTATATGTTAATAAAAAGTATAGCAAGGAAATATAACAATTATAAACATTTACACAGCTAATAAGAGACCATCAAAATATGTGAAGCAAAAACTGACAAAACTGAAGAGGTACGTAGACAGTTCTAGAATAATAGTTAGAGACTTCAGTACCAGCAATAGATAAAACAACCAAACAGAGGAAATAAAGGACTTACACAGCACAATAAACCAGGCAGATCTAAGGCATAAAAATCATACTACCCAACAACAACATAATACACATCTCTCTCAAGCGTACATGCGCCGTCTTCCAGGACACACCATGTATTACGACTCTGATTAAGTCTCAACTGATTTATACTCAGTTAATACCTGAGTATAATTTATACTCAGTTAATAACTCATACAAAGTTATTTTCTCCTACCATAACAAGATGGATGTTAAAAATAACAAAAGGGAAACTGGAAAACTCACAAATTTATGGAAATTAAACAACATACTTTTAAACAATCCATTATTCAAAGAAGAAATCACAAAGGAAATAAAATGCGCAGAGACGAAACCAAAACCATGACATACCGAAACTTATGTGATGCAGTGAAAGCAGTACTGGGGGGAAATGTGTATCTATAAATGCTTACGATAAAGAACAAGACCAGCTTCCCTGGAAGCTCAGTGGCAGAGAATCCAGCTGCCAATGCAAGAAACCCGGGTTCAATCCCTGATCCAGGAAGATCCCACATGCCACGAAGCAAGTAAGCCTATGCACCATTATAGCTGAGCCTGGGGACCACAACTACTGAGACCACGTACTGAAACCAACAAAGCCCAAGCCCCTGGAGCCCACGCTCTACAATAAGAAAATACACCACAACGAGAGGTCTGTGCACTGCAGCAAAGAGTAGCTCCTGCTTGCTGCAAAGAGAGAAAAGCCCGAGTGCAGCAAGCAAGACCCAGCACAGCCAAAAATAAATAAACAAAATTATTTCAAAAAACACAAAACAAGAAAGACCTCCATCAACAACCTAACTGTATAACTTGCTGCTGCTGCTGCTAAGTCACTTCAGTCGTGTCTGACTCTGTGCAACCCCATAGACGGCAGCTCACCAGGCTCTCCCATCCCTGAGATTCTCCGGGCAAGAATACTGGAGTGGGTTGCCATTTCCTTCTCCAATGCACGAAAGTGAAAAGTAAAGTGAAGTCGCTCAGTTGTGTCCAACTCTTAGCGACCCCATGGACTGCAGCCCACGAGGCTCCTCCATCCAAGGGATTTTCCAGGCAAGAGTACTGCAGTGGGTTGCCATTGCCTTCTCCGACTGTATAACTTATGGAACAACAAAAAAAGAAGAGCAGCTAAGCCCAAAGCCAGCAGAAGAAAGAAAATAATAAAGATTAAAAGCAGAGATAAATGAAATCGATAACAGAAAAACAATAAAGAAAATCAATGAAACCAAAAGTTGCTTCCTAGAAAAAGATCAATGAAATTAACAAACCTTTAGCTAGATGAACTGAGAAAAAGTAAAAAGATTCAAATTATTTGAAATCGGAAATGAAAAGGGGGACATTACTACCAATTCTACAGAATTAAAGAGGATTGTGACAGATAACTATGAACAACAGTACACCAACAAACCAAATCACCTAGATGACATGGATAAATTCCTAGAAACATAAAGTCATCAAGATTAAATCACAAAGAAACAGAAAATCTGCACTGACCTATAACTAGTAAGGAGACTGACTCAGTATTCCAAAATCTCCAACAAAAAAATCCTGGGTCTGATGGCTTCACTGGTGAATTCTACCAAACATTTAAAGAAGGAATACCAAACATTTAAAGAAGGAATACCAATCCACCTAAAACTTTCCAAAAAATTGAAGAGGAGGGGACACTTCCTAACTCATTCTATGAGGCTAGCACAATCCTAAAAACAAAGTCAAAAAAGACCCTACAAGAAAAGAAAACTACAGATCAATATCCCTTATGAACACTGATGTAAAAATCCTCGAAAAATATTAGCAAACAGAATTTGGAGGCATATTAAAAGGATCATACACCAGAACACAGTAGGATTTACTCCTGGAATGTAAGGATGGTTCAGCACATATAAAGATATATCAATGTAATATGCCACATTAACAAAAAGGAAGAAAAGCCACATGATCATCTCAATTGATGCAAAAAAGCATTTACTAAAATTCAATACCCTTTCAGAGTAAAAAACACTCAACAAAATAGTAATAGAAGTAAAATACCACCACAAAATAAAATCTATTCATGACAAAACCACAGCAAATACAATGCACAATGGTGAAAGACTTAAAGCTTTTCCTAAAATCAAGGATGCCACTTTCTCCACCCTCTTCAACATAGTTACTAGGAGTTCTAGCCACAGCATTTAGGAAAGAAAGAAAAATTAAAGGCCTCCAAATTGGAAAGGAAGAAGATCTGTTTGCAGATATGATCTTACATACAAAAATTCAAAAGATTCTACCAAAAAACTGTTAGAGCTAATAAAGGAATTCCGCAAAGTATCAGGTTACAAAGTCAGCACACAAAAGACAGTTGTATTTGTATACATGAACAATTAATAATCTAAAAAGAAAATTACAAAACCAATTCCATTTACAATAGCATCCAGGAGAATAAAACACTTAGGAATTAACCAAGGAGGTGAAAGACTGGTACAATGGAAACTATAAAACATTGCTGAAAGAAATTAAAGAAGACAGAAATCAATGGAAACTCATCCCATGTTCAGGGGTTGAAACACTTTTGTTGTTGTTGTTCAGTTGCTCAGTTGTGTCTGACTCTGACTCCAAGGACAGCAACACACCAGGCTTCCCTGTCCTTCACCATCTCCTGGTGAAGAGACTTATGTCCACTGAGTCGGTGATGCCACCCAACCATCTCATTCTCAAGACTTAATATTGTTAAAATGTTAACACTACCCAAAGCAATCTACATATTCAAAGCAATCCCTACCAAAGTCCTAATGGCATATTTTTTGGTAAAAATAGAAAAACCCATCCTAACGGTATCTCAAGTGACCACAAATAGCCAACACAATCTTGAAAAAGAATAAAACTGGCCTATCACAAAAGCTATAGTAACCAATTACAGTGTGGTACTGGCATAAAGATAGACATATAGACCAATGGAAGGGAATAGAGAGCTCAGAAATAAATTCTCACATGTATGGTCAAATGATTTTTGACAAGGCTGTCCCAAGAGTGTTAATCAGGGAAAGGCAGTCTTTTCAACTAACAGTGTGAGGAAAACTGGATTTCCACATCCCAAAGGATGACGTTAGACCCTTAGCCATACCATATATGGATCAAGGACCTAAATGTAAAACCCAAAACAACACAACTCTAAGAAAACAGGACAAAAGCTTCATAATTTTGGACATTGGGTTCTCTGATACGACATCAAACTCACAAATAACAAAAGAAAAAACAAACTCAACTTCATGAAAATTTTAAAATTTTGTGTATCAGGAGACATTGTTCACAGAATAAAAAGGCAACCCACAGAAAGGTAGACAATATTTGCAAATCATATATCTGATAAAGGGTTAATAATCAGATGGTTCGGTGGTAAAGAATCCACCTGCCAGTGCAGGAGACACAGAAGACGTGGGTTAGCTCCCTGGGTCAGGAAGGCCCCCTGGAGTAGGCAACTCACTCCAGGATTTTTGCCAGGAAAATTGGACCGAGGAGCCTGCAAGCTGCAATCCATGGGGTCTCAAAGAGACAGGACTGGGCACGCATGCAACCAGAATACAGAGAGAAACTCCTAAAACTCAACAACAGCAAAAAACAAACAAGTCAATTCAAAAATGGGTAAAGGACTTGGATAGACATCTATTCAAAGTAGATGAATAAATGGCCAATGAGCACATGAAAAGACAGAAAGTACAATGATAGTTGTCAGGGCCTGGCAGGGAGGGGAAAATGAAAGTTATTGTTTAATGGAGAGAGTTTCTGTTTTACAAGATGAAAAGAGTTAATGGGGAGAGACTGTGAGGTCGGTTGCACAACAATGTGAAATGGACTTAATACCACTGAACTTTATACTTAAAAATGGGTGGGAGGGTAAAGTTTGTGTATATTTTACCACAATAAAAAAAAAAGGAAAAATAAATAAGTAGCCTTATTCAGACAACCTAGTGTGTGTTAGTCCCTCAGTCGCGTCTGACTTTGCGACCCCATGGACTGTAGCCTGGCTGTCCATGGAATTCTCCAGGTAAGAATACTAGAGTGGGTTGCCATTTCCTTCTCCATGGATCTTCCTGACCCAGAGATCAAACCCGGGTATCCCGCACTGCAAGCAAATTCTTTACCATCTGAGCCATCAGGGAAACCCCAGGCAACAAAAGGACAATATTTAAAAGGTTTTTAAGAAATACAAAAACAAACAAGAATCAGGTCAGCCTGAAAGATCAATTTGGCAGTTGCAGAATGACAGCAGGATATTCAGTCTCCCCAGGAATGCAAAAAATGTGTGAACTATGGGCAATTTCAGAAATCGAAAGGCCAAAATATTTAGAAAAAGATCTATGTGAAAGTAGGAATCTGCAGCCAGAGTCAAAGGGGACCAAGGACTGAAATAGGATAATTTCATTTTGAAAATCACTGAACACATTGTGCTATTAATAACTGTGCTATTAATAACTGTGCTATTCTGCCCTCAAAAGCAGCTCTATCTACATCGTGAATGCTAGAGTGGACCTAGCCCCTGCAAGACCCACCTGGTACAGATGTTGCTGTCCAGTTGCTCAGTCGTATCCGACTCTTTGCAACACCATGGACTGCAGCACGCCAGAGTTCCCTGTCCATCACCAACTCCCGGAGCTTGCTCAAACTCATGCCCATAGAATCGGTGATGCCATCCAACCATCTCATCCTCTGTCATCCCCTTCTCCTTCTGCTTTCAATCCTTCCCAGCATCAGGGTCTTTTCCAATGAGTCGACTCTTGGCATCAGGTGGCCAAAGTATTGGAGCTTCAGCATCAGTCCTTCCAATGAATATTCAGGGTTGATTTCCTTTTCAGATTGACTGTTTTGATCTCCTTGCAGTCCAAGGGACCCTCAAGAGTCTTCAACACCACAGTTCAAAAGCATCAATTCTTCAGCACTCAGACTTCTTTATGGTCCAACTCTCACATCTATACATGACTACTGGGAAAAACCAGAGCTTTGACTAGACAGACACTTGTTGGCAAAGTAATATCTCTGCTTTTTTAATATGCTGTCTAGGTTGGTCGTAGCTTTTCTTCCAAGGAGTAAGCGTCTTTTAATTTCATAGCTGCAGTCACCTTCTGCAGTGATTCTGCAGCCCAAGAAAATAAAGTCTGTCACTGTTTCCAATGTTTCCCCATCTATTTGCCATGAAGTGATGGGACCAGATGCCATGATCTTTGTTTTTTGAATGTTGAGTTTTAAGCCAGCTTTTTCACTCCTCTTTTCCACCTTCCTCAAGGCTCTCTACTTCCTCTTCACTTTCTGCCATAAGGGTGGTGTTATCTGTATATCTAAGGTTATTGATATTTCTCCCGGCAATGTTGATTCTGACTTAAGCTCCATCCAGCCCAGTGTTTCTCATGATGTACTTTGCATATAAGTTAAATAAGCAGGGTAACAATATACAGCCTTAATCCACTCCTTCCCAATTTTGAACCAGTCTGTTGTTCCATGTCCAGTTCTAACTTTTGCTTCTTGACCTGCATCCAGGTTTCTCAGCAGGCAGGTAAGGTAGTCTGGTATTCTCATCTCTTTAAGAATTTCCCACAGATTGTTGTGATCCACAGTCAAAGGCTTTAGTGTAGTCAATGAAGCAGAAGTAGATGTTTTTTCTGGAATCCTCTTGCTTTTTCTATGATCCAACGGATGTTGACAATTTGATCTCTGGTTCAAATGTCTACAAAACCAGGAGGGGCAGACCCCAGGGATCCCATCGTCCATTATAAACTCACAAAGTGGCCTCTTGGACAAATCAGGGTCATGTGAGTTTCAAATGAGTGAGTCAGATTACCTGGCCGGACCCCAGCATCAATGTACTGCAATTCTGATGAAACGGCCCAAACCGCCTCCAAAATATCACTGTGATGCTGGTGGTCTTATTCTCAAATGTGAAACCTGAAGACCCACGAGAATGGAAGCCATATCCCTAGGGACTCCATCTCAGAACCACTACTTTAAACAAGAGATTTTCTACCTGGGCTAGATAACCATTCATCTCTCCTGCTAAAAACAACTAAAAATGCTAAATAAAATACCTTTTATCTAAAGGTCTAAAGGTATCTAAAATACCTTTATGTATATACATTTAATTTTTATTTCTTAAAAGCATAGACAAGTTAGCAAGAACCTAAGGAACACCACTTGGACCAAAATCTGAACAGAGACAGAAACCCAGTCAGGCAAGTCAACACTGATATTTTGCCCTGAGGGCGCTGGCAGAAGCAAGGCAAACCTGTGACTCAGCTTTCAAAGCTTCAAAGGGCACATGGACAGAGCCCAGAGCCCACCCAAGGTGGGAGGTCCAAGAAGACCTTACCTCCAGTGGAGGTGGGACTTCCAAGGATGCTCCCTCAGAAAATGAGTCAAGCAGAAATAAATCTGATCTACTTCTCCTCACCCCCAAAAGCTACCTGCACGAAAAATCAAGTGTCTCTCTCTTGGGCACTGAGCAGTTGGAGAAACGAAAAGCTCACCCTAAGAAGTTGCAATCACAAGGCAACCAGCACAGATTTGTGGTTCAAATTCCCACCACACGGGTGGTCAGAAAACAATGCTCTATACTGTTGGTGGGAAGAAGGATAAATTAGTACAACCACATTCAAATAGAGTTTTGCATAACCAGGAAGAGTTAGACATGGCAGAAATTCCACTTCTAGTTTACAACTTGGAGAAATGCATAAAAATGTGCACACCAGGGTTATTTCTAAGAGCAAACACATGGAAGCGGTCGACAGGCTTCCTGGCAGCAGAAAGGGGTAGGCACACTGTGGCGCCTTCATTCAGGAAAGCTGCATGGCAGTGAAAACTAAAGGAGTCACACACGTGTTCCTGGACGTGGATCCAAATGAAACGCAAAGCGAGCCACAGAAAACCACAGTACAACTCCACGTCTATGATGTTCAAAGCCAGGCACAGCTGAATAATACATTATCTAGAAATTGTTCGTGAGTGGCAGAACTAGCGAGAAGATCAAAAGAATGATTACTACAAAAGCAGAACAGTTGTGGGCGTCAGGGCACTTAGGGGACGTCTATGGTCATAACCTTTTATTCCTTAACTTGGAGGAAGGAAACATATATGTTCATTTTATTATTTTGTTGTGTGTGTGTGTGACTTGTTTAACATATGTCTTCTGGGGACTTCCCTAGTGGTTTGGTGCTTAAGACTGTATTTCCAATGCAGGGGATGTGGGTTCCATCCCTATTTGGGGAATCAAGATCCCACATGCCCAGTGGTGCAGCCAAAAAAAACAACAAAAAAAGTCTTCTGTGTGATATATTTTGCAATAAACATATGGCAAAAAGAAAAAAAAAACAACTATGGAATGCTACACAGCTGTTAAAGAATGAGGCAGACATCTGATCTGATATGGGAAGATCTCCAAGATACACTGATTAATGAAAAGCACACAGGCAAAGAGAGGACATAGGAGGAAAAAAGAACGGAAATATACTCTATTTTAAATGGCCACATCATCTCTAAAAGGATAAGACACTTTACCCTGCTCTAAGGAGCTGAACTGGGTTATAAGGAAGAGAAAGCAAAAGGAGATTTTTGTACATTTAGACATTTGTACCAGGCGCAAGTAGTACTGAGCTTTAAAGTCAAGTCCTAATCCTTTGGGTTGCTGCTTGGTGACCTGTTAAAAACTCCACCAGGTTCGAGTGTGGTGCCTCTAAGGCTGTTACCTGGCTCATACCTCGGCTTCCTTCGCCTTTTCAGTAACTGTTTCATCAAATCTCAGGTTTCAGAGTGGAAGGTCCTCTGTCATCTCACAAGATTTCACGGCAAGGGTACAACTCCAGCCCATCCAAGCCCAGAATCCTACAAAGACCCTGTGATGTTGTGATATAATAAGAAATACATATTTGGCCTTTGTCCTAGGTTCCTGGCGCAAGAGTTTCTAAAACCCTTGGAATTTCTTGCATGATGAGGTGAGAGGAGCATCTTTTGTTATTTGCAAAACTTCTTTCCAACCACCTGCATTTATGCTAACACACTGACTCTAGGTGAGCCCCTAGATACAGCTTCAGGATGGAGGCAGGTTGCCAGAGGAAGCAACCATGTGATTAGAGGATTGGAATTTTCCGCCCTACCTCCAGACTTCTACGAAGGGAGAGGAACTGGAGATTGAGTTAAGCACCAATGGCTGATGATGCCCACACAATGGAATCTCCATAAATACCCTAAACAACAGGGTTCTGGGAACTTCCTGGTTGGCGACTGCCAGAAGGGTGAGGCACCCCAGCTCCATGGGGACAGAAAATCCTATGCCTGGATCCTTCCAGACCTCACCTAAAGTACCCCTTTATCTGGCAGTTTATTTGTAACCTTTAAATTAAATCAGTAAATATAAGTAAGGTGCTTTTCTGAGTTCTATGAGCCATTACAGAGGAGAAGGGGACGACAGAGGATGAGGTGGTTGAATGGCATTGAAGGAGGAAACAGACAGAGCTGGAGCCCATCGTAGGCCAGGCTGCGAGGATTAGGCTACACGCATGGTCACCCTCCCAGTGGACTCTGAACTTTGTGCCCGGTGTCTATAGAAATGGCACACCAATGGAAAACCAGAACCCCAGATAAAAGAGCCTTCAGGACTTGTACTTGCACTCTTCGTTGCCTAAAAGGATACGCTAATTATCTCTGTAACAGAACAAAGTCATAAATTCCATTATGTTTACCAGGATACGAGCACAGGCCTATTGATAAATATCCACTGTTTATTTAGTCTTGTGACACATGAATCATGGGTTAACTTTGATCATATCTCTCTTTTACCTTGTCCAGACTAGTTTCAAGGAATTTGGGGAGATGGGTTTGAGCAAGTACACTTAGGGTATATAAGGTTTTCACAAAAACTGGTCGAGATCCTTGGCTAAGAGGAGACTCTGCCTTGCGCCCGCCGGTGTAATAAACTGCACTCCACTGTCTGCATTGTCCTTCTGAGTGAGTTTGTTCCCCGGAACTCTGAGCAAGCTCGGGGAGTTGGTGATGGACAGGGAAGCCTGGCATGCTGCAGTCCATGCAGCTGCAAAGAGTCGGACATGACTGAGTGACTAAACTAAACTGATGAGCCATTATAGCAAATTATCAAACCTAGGTGGGAATCCCCTATTTATAACCGGTTGGTCAGAAGTATAGGTAGTAGTAACTATACAGGCAGCTGAAGTAGGGACAGCCTTCCGGGACTGAACCCTTAACCTCTGGTACCTGCACTAACTCCAGGTAGGTAGTATCAGAACCAAACTCAAGTGTAGATCACCCAGTTGATGTCAGAGAGTTTGTTGGCATTGGAAAACACAGCACACATTTGGTGTCTGAAATGTTGTAGGTTAAAAACACCATCAAAGACCCCTGACTGCGATCCCATCACCCACTTGAGTTTACTCTGCTGGGCTGGCTGATCTGGGACAAAAATCTCAAAAAGGCAGTGACTGAATCATCCCTCTGGGGCCATGAGGCTGCTAGGAATGGCTACATTCCAAATCCAAAACCCTCTGCCCCAGAAACGTCCTTCATCCACCCACCGGAGAGAAAGCCTCTTTAAGCTGTGTGCGCTCTCCAACTGGAGAAGCGAGCCATGAAGGGAAAGAAAACTGACTAGGGTTGTAAAAACTTCAGAAACAGGCCAACCACAGGACTAGACCTAGGCCTTTTCTAGAGGGTAGAGCAGACCATCCCCTAACTTGTGACTTCAGGCTCCATGTACTTCCCTCTCATCAGCAGGCACGCCACTCCCCACCCTGTCTATTCTAGTGTTTTCTCCAGGTAAGTTTTCTCAAGATTAACCACTCTGGTCTCAAGAAAACTCAGTCTGCTCAGGGAATTCTGAGTTGGGCTTAACAGTCCATCTCCAAAGATGGCACCCCATTCCAACTCCCTATTTCTACACCTTTCCACTTCCCCTGCAGAGGATGAGATGTTGGAGGGCATCATCGACTCCGTGGACATGAGTTTGAGCAAACTCTGGGAGACAGTAAAGGAGAGGGAAGCCTGGTGTGCTGCAATCCATGGGAACGCAAAGAACTGAACATGACTGACTGAACTAATAACCACTTCCCCTGACGTCAGTCCTTTGACTATATGAATGGGTTACTTTTCCTGCTCAGCATTTCAGGATGGAGGCAGAATTGCAAATTTGAGCTCTCCAAGTCCTCTCTCCACTCTGCCCCATGACAACCATTCTTTTGTGTTCACTTCCTCCTTCCCATCGCCACCCCTTCCCTGGCCCACGCACGTAGCAACAGCAGGTCTGAATTGCAGCAATGGCCTCTCAGAGCTGGTTCCCCCCCCGACCTCTTGCCTCTCCTCATGCCAAGTCAACCGGTCCACTGCCGCCAGAGTTTTCTCAAAACCCCATTCACCTTTGGCGGGGGGTGGGGGTGGAGTGGAGGTGGGCAGGAGTCGCCAGCTCAAGCATCTCCAAGGAAATGCCTCCTAAAATGCCAACAGGCAGCTAGACACACACAGAACCCCCCAGCCCTGATGCTCACTACTCCCCAACAGCATCCGTTCTGTCAACTAAGTGCCAGGGTCCTGCGGGTTCAGCGGAAAACAAAGCAGACACAAATCTCCATCCTCACAGATCATCCATCACCTGCCTCCTGCCAGTGAGGCTGGGGCATCATCCCTTCAAAGCCCGCTTCGCTCAGCACATGACTTTGCTCCATATGCCACTGCCTGGGTGCCGTGGCCTCCTCTCTGCCAACCCAGATGTGACTCTGCGCCAGTTCTCCCAAGGCATCCTTCCTGACCAGTCCTCCTCCCACCCAGTCGCCCCAACCTGCAGGCCCCTGGCCTCACGTGCTCTGCTTTCCACAGTGAATCCTCCCGGAACTGTCCTCCACGGGCCCCATCCAGTCACCACGAGGACGTGTCCACTAAGTACCAGTTCATGGTATTTCACAATATCCCTCCAATAAGCCCCCTGAGGAAGGTCTTTTTTTTTTCCTCTCAAGCTTTAAACTTTTCATTTTGTTTTGGGAAGTAGCTGATTAACAATGCTGTGGTACTTTCAGGTGAACGGCGAAGGGACTCATCCATATGTACACATGTATCCATTCTCCCCGAAATCCCCCTCCCATCCAGGCTGGTACATAACATTGAGCAGAGTTCTCTGTGCTATACGCTAGGTCCTTGTTGGTTATCCATTTTGAATACAGCGGTGTGTATATGACCTTCCCAAACCTCCTAACTATCCCTTCTCTTGGCAACCATAAGTTCATTTTCTAAGTCTATGAGTTTCTTTCTGTTTCATAAGTTAATTTGCATCATTTTTTTTTAAGATTCCACATATAAGGGATGTCACACATTTCTCCTTCTCTTTCTCACTTACCGGGCTCAGTATGACCCTCTCTAGGTCCCTCCGAGTTGCTGCAAATGGCATTATTTCATTCTTTCTAAGGGTTAATATTCTATTGTATATTTATGTGTCACATGCTCTTTATCCACTCCTCTGTCAGTGACATTTTAGGCTGCTTCCATTTCTTGGCTATTGTAAAACAGTGCTGCAGTGAACAGTGGGGTGCGTGCATCCTTTTGGCTCATGATTTTCTCCAGATATATATGCCCAGGAGTGGGACTGCAGGGTCATATCGTAGCTCTATTTTTAGTTTTCTAAGGATTCTCTATACTGTTTTCCACAGTGGTTGTACCAATTTACATTCCCACCAACAGCCCATAAGGAAGGTCTTACTGCCCCTATTTTCTAGATGAGTAAACCAAAGTTCACAGAGCCTAAGGAACTTGCCAGGAGTGAGAGGCTAAGTGGTAAAAGGCTAAGCCTGAGCTCCCCGACTCAACCATGGCTATACCATTTCCCTGGCAATTTTCTACACTCATTTTTGCATTTAGCATCTCACTGGCCACAGAAACCGTGCTCAGTAAATGGCAACCGTGACCGTTCTCCTCAACCAGTCACCATGAGAGTGAGCGTGAGTTCTGTACCGGCACACACATCCTTGTCTCCTCAACCACAGGACAAGCCACCTTGGCCGGGGCCACGTCGCCAGATGCTCTGTGGCCTTACAGCACCCAGCAGCTGTGCCTGCCACAGATGCTCAGCAAAGGCTTGAGGAGGGAACAAACGGTTCCTTGGAAGAATGCACAGTAGCAACTTTCGCCTTTCTTAAACCATTCAGTCAGTTGCAAAAAGTCAGGATTAGATCACGGGAGATTTATTCTGCCAAATACTGAAATTGCCATTTAAGAATACCAGAAGTAAAAAGGGATGGAAAAATGTTTCGGATCAGCAAAAAACAAAAACAGCTGTTTAGTAACCGACTAGAATAAAATAGTCAAAATCCAGAAAGGCTGAGGAAAGCCGTAAGGTCTTCGGCAACATGGCAGGGGAGAGAGCCCTGCCCTGAGTGAAGACTCCCACAAGCCCAAGTGACAACAAATGGCATTGGGGCCAAAGCAGCCAACACCAATCAGATCAAATAGGAAGTCGGAGAGTTTCAGGTTGGTCTTTTCAGACCTGTGTGCAGGGACACTGAGACATCACACTCTGATATTCTGTTGGGACAGCAGGAAGAACTCAAGGCCAGGAATCGGAATTGCTGCTTCCCAAACATGGCTCTGCCTCTTACAGAAGTCTCTGGACATCCCCTGCACCTCTGATCCATCATCCCTGACAATGAAATCATGACCTTAACCTGTCCTGGGGAGAAATGTCCAATAAAGAATAAAACTATAAGGAATATTATTAACAAAAGCAACAGAACATCAGCAGTTGGTTCCATAGCATCCCGGGGTATGCTAGTTGAGATCAGACCCCAGTATCTGTTGAAACCTGATGGCCAACATGTAGGAGTGAGGCTGTTATTAGCAGATGATAGTAGCTGTTCCATTTTTCTAGAGGTAAAGGTTGAATTCACCTTTATGGGAAAAAAAAAAAACCTTTCGTTTTCTTTCCTGTGTTGTAATTCTATTCTGCTATTCCCAAGCATCCAGTAAAACTTTGTGAAATATCTGATAGTATTTTCAAAAGATGTACTTTGAGAAGTTATGCGATAGATCTGTTTGTGTCGATCTGAAGGCAAAATATCAACAGTATGAGGAAAGAGGCCACAGCTCTGAGACACGCAGAACTAGGTTACATGAAGAAGAGCAAATAGACAGCTGGCCACAAAAATAAGTAATCCAGGTAGATTTCATTCAACAAATATTTTTTGAGCCCCAACTATGTCCCAGGTTTGGTGGAATACACAACAAGCACTCCTTAGGTATTTCTAAAAGTACTTGCAGAGGGATCTTGGTAAAATAATTCCTACAGGTTAAGTATGAAAGTAGCTTGAATAATTGTCATTTAGTGGCTCAGAGATTAAAGCATCTGCCTGGAATGCGGGAGACCCGGGTTCGATCCCTGGGTCGGGAAGATCCCCTGGAGAGGGAAATGGCAACCCACTCCAGTACTCTTGCCTGGAGAATCCCATGGAGGAAGGAGCCCGGTAGGCTACAGTCCATGGGGTCTCAAAGAGTCGGACATGACTGAGCGACTTCACACCTTCACACCAGGGACTATATAGACATGCCCTATGGTCAGGAAACTAAGGTCCCACATGCTGTGGAATGACGACAAAATGTTTTTTAATTAAAGTGGTTGTATCATTAAAAAAAAAAAGCCCTTCTGATGAACTGCTTATCTCTTTCTGCTTTCAAGATTCTTTGATCATGGCATGTCTATGTGTGAATCTCTTTAATTTTATCCTACTTGGAGTTCACTGAACTTCTTGGGTATCTAAATTATTATTTTTCATCAAATTTGAGAAGTTTGGGGCTGTTATTTCTTCAAACTTCGTTCTGCTCCTTTTTCTCTACCCTCTTTCTAAGACTCCCATCACGTGTATGTTGTAGATGTCCGAGGCTCTGTTTGTTTTCCTTCACTCTTTTTTCCTTTTGTTCGTCACTGTTTGATCTCAATACACCTATCCTCAAGTTTGCTGATCCTAAGAGTTCCCTGGTGGTCCAGTGGTTAGGACTCCACGCTGAAAATTTCACTGCTAAGGGTGTGGGTTCAGTCCTTGGTCAGGGAACCAAGGTCCCACAAGCCTCATGGCAAAAAGAAAAACAAAAGGGGGGGGCGGCGCAAAACAAAGTTTGTCATTTCTTCTACTTGCCCAACTCTGCTGTTGAGCTTCTCTAGTGATTTTTTTTCACATTAGTTATCATAATTTTCAACTCCAGAATTTTTTTTATAATTTCTATCACTTACTGATCATGTTTGGTGAGGCACTGTTCTCATACTTTTTTTAGTTCTTTAAACATAATTTCAGCAGATGATTTAAAATCTTCTGCTTAAAGTCCAACGTCTGAGTTTCCTCAAGGGATGGTTTCTACCGATTGCATGTTTTCCTGTTGTACATGCCATTCTTTCTTGTTTTTACATGCCTCATAATTTTTTGTTGAAAACAAGATTCAGCCATTTTTCTTGAATAATTTTTCTTGGGTTGCTGCAAGCCTTTGGTTAATTCACAGAGTTCTGAACAAGTTGTTTTTGCCAGTTTTCTTTTCTTATACAGAGGAGTATCCTTCAGAAGTCCTTATTACACCATTCCACAGGAATCTAAATCTCACATGGCATTTAAAAAGAGGTTTTCATCCCCCTAAACAACTTTTTGAAATATATATGGGTAAAAGAATGCTGATACTTAAATACTCTGTACTTGACCTTAACCTCCAAATAGTGTTATAAATGCCACACTGCTCTAAATTTTTCAAAACTCTGATTTAAAAGACACAGCAAATTTTTTTAATAATCCCAGCATCCAGAAAAAAAAAATTGGAATAACATTTCCAAAGAACAAATGAGGTGTTACCATTCCCAGATAACCAAAATTAAGGTGCTTTACACCTTGTTTTACCTTTCTCAAGTAAAAGCGTTGTGGCTCTCGTTCTGTGGGAACAGATCAGAGCCACAGTTTGATGAGGTATGTGGGCTATTTTTAAAGCTGCACTGTATGATAAAAGATTACATATGTTGCAATCCTTTTCTCATGTACATTTTAGTGGCTTCACTTTTTTTTAAAAGAGTTACTTATTTACTTTATCCATGGGCTGTGCTGGGTCTCCATTGCTGCACATGGGCTTTCTCTAGTTGTGCGGGGCAAGGGCTGCTCTCTAGTTGCAGTGGGTGGGCTTCTCACTGGGGCAGGCTCCATGGCTGTGGCACACAGGCTTAACTGCTCCATAGCATGTAGAGTCTTCCCGGACCAGGGATTGAACTGGTGTCCCTTGTCACCTGCAGGCAGATTCTTGATCTCTGAGCTACTAGGGAAGCCCTTAAGAGTCTTTTTTTTTTTGGCTGCATGGCATGTTGGATCTTCATTCCCCAACCAGGATTTGAACCTGCAACCCCTGCATTGGAAGCGTAGTATCTTAACCATTGGACCACCAGGGAAGTACCAGTTTCACATTTCTTTTTGCCATAAAAATGCTGGTCCGAACAGCCAAGTATGTTTGCGTGCTTGTCCCATTATACCTGAGGCGACATTTTTAGAGCTGAAATTGCCATGTCAAATGTTTGTTTTTAAGGCTTAGGTTTCAACTATCCTCTGCCACTTAATGCCCTGCCCTGTAGCGTAGCACATTTTCCTCTCTTAAGTTGGAATTTTACTGTTTAAAATCAGTATTAGCAGATGACAAGTAAGCATATGAAAAGATGCTCAACATCATTAGTCACCAGAGAAATTCAAATTGAAACCACCATGAGATACTACTACATACCTTTTAAAATGGCTAAAATGAAAAACATTGACCATCTCCAGAGTTGGTGAGGATGGAGGGACCAGTTCACTCGCTGCAGGTAGGAATGTAAAATGACACAAGCACTTTGGAAAATGGCTCAGCAGTTTAAGTTAAACACACACCTACCATACAGCCACTTTACTCCTATGCCTGTGCCCAAGAGAAAGGAAGTATATGACCATACAAAGACTTGTACACAGAGGGTCAGAGCAGCTTTATTTAAAATTGCCAAAAACTGGAAACAACTAAAATGACCCACAACAGGTGAACAGACAAATCGTGGGCTATCCACTAACGGAATATTTCTCAGCCATTGAAAGAACTGTTGATACATGCAACACGGGCAAACCTCAAAATAATTCTGCTGAGTGAATGAAGCCAGACAAAAAAGGAACACATATGATACAAGTTCACTTACATAATATTCCAGAAAGTGCCAACTAATTTATAATAACAGAAAGCAGTTAGTGATTACTTAGAGATGGGGGAAGCAGAGAGGAGTGAGTGGGAGGGATAACCAAGGGACACTTTTGGACAATCACTATCTTAACTGTGGTCATGATTTCACAAGAGTATGCATATGTCAAAATATAAATTGTACACTTCAAATATGTGCAATTTTTATGTTAAAAATACCTCAATCAAGCTGTGTAAAAAAGAGAAGATAAAACAGTATAGGAATGTATAAGAAAATTTAAGAGTCAGTTTATTAGATTTACAGGACTATGGAAGATTTTATTAATCAGAAAACTGCAGTAACTGAAGGAAGCTGAATATAATTCATAAACTCAATTTAAAATCTTCATATGAGTTAAGATTGCAAATGGATCAAGTGTTAATCCAAAGGCCCCTTAAAATGATTGTGAACATTTTCTAGAATCACAAATAGAACAGAAAGATTTGTAGGCTACACTTAAAAGTTAGATGTAAAAAAGACTGGCCCTTAAAGGAAGAATGAGATTTTTGAGTCTGTGACTTAAACAAACTGAAACTCAATTTTTTCAACCAAAGTTACTTCTGAAAAATCTTTGCATTACACAGAAATCCAGGGTAAGGGGATAAAAAAATCTCACCCCAAAACTCACCAAGTCACTTAGTCTCTCCAAACTTCAGTTTCCTCATTCATGAGAGGAATGTTTTCCAGGATAAAGAATCTACTTATTATGAATGATTTAAGATTAATAAATTTTGTATTGGTAAAACAGCACGTTAGAAAAAGCACTCAGAGAAGCATACAGTGATGGGCAAATCGAAAAGATTAGCAACACAGATCTCAGTCTATAGTAACTGCAGCCAGACCCTGGGCTGACCAGTGACAGGCGTTGCAAAGGTGACGTACACATCCTCAGAGACAAAGCATGACTCAGCACAGCCAGACCGTGGAATTTTCCCCAGGCTGTCAGGAATTTTCAGCCAGGATGTCAATAAGGAGAGGAGCTGCAGCATGTGGCATCTGGCCCCACTGCAACACACAGCTGGTGGAAATGTACTCGAAGCAGCCCCACCCTCCCCCTGGCCTGCAGGCAAATCAGGATGAGTGGGTGAGGAATGGCAGCAATGTGGCAAGTTGAGATGACCAGGAATTATGCCTTCTGGCATTAAAAAAAAAAAAAAGCTACATCCACCTTCCTCCAGGATCACCAAGGAGATGGAGAGGAGGACAAGGGAGGGCAGGAAGCTTCAGTGGCAGAATCTTAGTTACGGTAACTAAGCAAAGCTCTGGGGACTCAGGAAGGATGCAGGAGCTGAGAAGCCAAGGAAGCTTGAACAAATCAGATGATCCGGGAGAAGAAGGCCCTTCCTGGCGACTAACTTTCCTCTCCAATGGATGGATTTGGGGAAAACACACAATAAAACATGACACTCTGGTAGGGGTTTGGAAGGGGAGAAAAGGGGTCGGAATCTTGGATTTTGCTCATTAGCTTCCTCGGGGGCCCAGTTTCTCAGTTCCAGAAGGCAGGTGGTTTGGGACCGTCACCCAACTGCCCCTCTTCTCCTCACAGGGATGCCAGTAAGAGTGACAACATTCAACTCTGTCAGCCAAGACGGGAGGCCGAGAGCAGAGAGGACAGGCCAGTGGAAGTTTGTGGAGGGTGGAGTCTGTCAAAGGTGCAGGGGCATTTCCACTCATACCGTCTGCCTGTACGCTCGGCCCGCTTTCCCAAGCAAATGCCATCTCAGGGTGAAAAACAGCCACTGCTGGCCAAAGACCTAGGACATGTGAGGACATGGGAAAATCTCAGGATGGAGAACAGCTCATGGGTCTTGAAGGGTCATCTGAGAAAAATCCCCGGGCAAAGGAATCCCCGCACTGAGCGCTGGCCTGAGCTCTGGGCAATGCGGTCCCTGACCCAGGAACCTGGCTGCGAAATGGGGGCAGCGGCTGGCTGGCCTCTGGGTGGAGCGGGGAGGCATATCAGCGTCTGAATGCAGGCGGGCCGCTGCACGGAGCCAGGACCATGCCAGGGCGCCTTCTCAGACCATCAGGGGCGCCCCTGCCGGAATTCAGGCTGAGGAGAGGAGCCAGGGTTGGTGCAATCAGTGGCGTTTCCTGCGGGAGGGGCAACCTCAAGAGCAGGAGGCTGTCCAGGGCCGTGCTGCCACACGGAGGGCCACGGGGGAAGAGGGGCAAGTCCATCGCCCCCGCCTGCATCGTTTTGGGGACACGCATCCAGTGCTGTTTCAGCCAGCCGACAGAGCCACCCCCTGCACTAGGGTGCAGCCTCCCCTGGTCCCTCCGCTCAGCTGCCTGCCCTCCACATGGACTCAAGGGGTCTCCTCAGAGGCTGCCTGGCCCTACAGGGGGCTTCCTGAGGTCCTGAGGAGCCACACTCCTCTCCCCCTGACAGGCCTCCCAAGCCACACCCTTCCAGAAGTTGGGCCTCCTGCTGAGGCGGGCTAGCTGCCAACTGGGGCCAGCAGGGAGCCCGACACCACGGTCTTGTGAAAACCAAGAAAACCAAGAGCGCTGGGAACAGACAAAGACTGCTTATAGTTTCCAAAAATCGGACTGCTTGGCCTTTTTTATTGATTGAGCTTGATCACTGACACGCCAGGGCTGCTAAAATCTACAGCGGCTGCTTCTGGAGACGACCCACGCACATCCCACTGACCTGGATCCAGGCACAGGACTTACCCTCAGTGTTTTGTCGGCTCTCGGGAGGTAGGCACTATCTAAATAAAAGAAGAAGACAGTGTTACCCCATTTCTCTCCAAGTGCTCCCCAGAGAACCCAGGAGAGACAGGAGCACACACTTAGAACCCAGAGCAGGCCTGCTGTGGCTCTGCACCTCCCCAGGCCCACCCCCTGATCTCAGGGAGAGGTACCTGGGGGCGGGCGGGGTTGGGGGGGAACACCAGGCCACACAGGGCTGAGAGCACCCGCGCTCTGCCGTCCAACTGTCTGGGCTCCACTGCCTGGCCACCCACTCCCAGGACCACTCAAGGCTTGTCTCCTCCTCCGTGAAATGGGAGTGACACCTCCACCAGGTCGGAGGGCTGCTGAGGAGGCCACACATGCTCCAAGAGCTGGCACCCCGCCTGGTACAGAGGACATGCTCAGACCTTAGCTGATGGGCCCAGTAAGAAGCATTTAAGTAAAGCTCTTTTCTGGCACCCCCTACACAAGAACAAGAAGTTCTAAAACTTCTCTTCTTTGATCTGAAGTGCCTGGTCCTCCTGCCCACTCCATCTAGCCCCAGGCCTATCTTCTCTGCAGAGCCTTCTCTAATCCTTAGGCGCTGCCTCCTGTCCGGTTCTCTGAGCCTGCTTCCTGTCTCTCTCTGCAACCTGACCCACAAACGAAGAAGCCATCGTGTCTCCTATTTCACTGACTACGTCCTCAGATCCTTTCCTGCAGAGAGCAGCACCCCTCCCCCGCCCACTCCACACACACGAAGAGCATACCCTGTGTTTGGGCCCATGGGAGCCCAGACAGTGGCTCCTGACCACTTTCTGGAGTTTACAGACTGACCGCTTGATTTTGAATGACCACACCTGCCCGTCAGCTTTAACTACTGGTCAGGAAAGAGCAATATGCAGACACAGGCCAATGCACCATCAGATGAACTAAGTCCGTATTCTGAGAAAAGCAACCGCCTTGGCAGATTAGGTCAAGACTGAAAATGAATGTTTGGGGCATTCAATTCATTAAAATACTTCTTGAGCACATACCCTGTATAGGCCCCGTACCAGAAGGCACAGGCTCTGCTCCCCAAGTGCCAAAAAGCAGGTTGCTGGGGGCGAGCTAAGAGAGGTTAACAACAGGATAACACACGAGAGGGACCCAAGCAGGTACCCTGAGCCTGACAGTGTGCGGCAGACCCCAGCTGCGCCCTCCGCCAGCTGTGCGACTCTGGGGGAGTTATGCACCCACAGTTCCTCATCTGTAAACAAGGAGCTAACAGTACTTTTGTTGTAGGGTTGCTGTGATAAATAATACATAAAAGGGGCTTAGCAAGGTCCCTGTCACCTCACAGTAAGAGCTCAACAAAGGCTGGCTTTTATTATAACAAGAAATCATTATTTATAATCATTATGATTAAAAGAGAGAACCCAGGTCCAACTCAATAGATTCAGCAAGGCTTAATGCAGAAAAGTCTGAAGAGTAATTTCGCCAGGACAAGATAAGAGGAAAAGGCCTGCAGAGAACAAGGTCACAAGGAATAAGAGCAAAGGAGGGGGCAACAGCGAGTCGTCTCAGATGAACCTGAAGCAGAAGAGGGTACCTGTGGGGCCAAGTGGAAGAAAAAGCCCAGGAGTTGGGGTCCCACCTTTCCCTTCGGTAAGAGGACATGGTTTTCTCTTTTCGTCATCTTCCCATCCTCCACTATCAGGCCCCACTCCTTTGACAGTTTGGCAAAGTTTTCAGAGCTGAGACTAGAGGCAGTTAGGACAGAAGGGAAGACAGGGTCAAGCGGGCCCAGGTGAAGCTTCAAAGAGTAGGCAAAACGCCCCACTTCCGTGAAGGATGTCTCCGGAAGAGAAACTAGCTCCCGAACAGGCACACTTTCCAGATGGGGGGAGGAGGCCTCGCTCAGAAGAGCAAGATGCTCCTGAGAGGCAGCCAGAGAGAAGGCCCATACTAGTCCTCAAGGGCAACGCCGAGGTGCGTGAGGTGTCCCGCTCACACAGAAGGGTGCTGGAGAGGGATGTGGACGGCCCGGGACTAACCCGGGCCCTCCGCCCAGACCCTCTGAATTGTGACAATCATTCTTGCAGCACCGGAACGGGCTGCAACTTGGAACGTGACCTCGGTCTGCAGTTCCGCAGTGCCCTCGTCCCCACGCCCCGGGGAGCAGTGTCAGGACAGACATCTAGCACAGCACCCAGGGCTCTGGAAGTGAGACAGAAGAAAACAAGGCAGCGGATGAGAAAGAAAGAAAAAGGCAAGCCGCCTGTACAGGCGCATCAAAGGCAGGAGGGGGCCACCAGGCTCACAACCCCATGGCAGACCCCTCTGAGGGGTGATACCGGCGGTGAGAGTCGATCGAGCTGGATCAGGCTTCAGTAGAGAAAGAGAGAGATAAGGCACAGAGGGGACTTGGGGTAAACTGGGGAAGTATGAATGGCCGTCTAATTTAAACAACAGATATTGAGCAACTACAGTGAACAAAGCCCTTTCCTTCAGGACAGGCAGAGCAGCCACTAAGAAACTTCTCACAAGGACACCTGCTCACAGGTTGCTTATTAGGATACAAACATAGCAAACTGTAGCTCAGGCCTGCTGCTTCTGGGCCCTCAGAGCCCAACCAAGCCCCCTGGCGCCTCTGGACCCAACCTCACTTCTGACTTAGCGAGTGCCCTCGCCTTGTTCCGTCTCCTGCAGAGGTCTCTGCTCGGGGACCAACTGAACGTCTCACTCTACTGGGAACCCCTACCTGTTTCCTCCACATTCTCCTTCCACCTTCCTCAGCCTTCCTCCAGTAGCCTCTAGTTACTTAAAACTCACTTCTACTTCATTGTAAAACCCTGGCCACTCGAATCCATCACTGCTTCTTCACTGCTGGCCCCAGCGAAATCAAAAGGCTCGCAATTCACCGCTTCCATGGAGCTTTCCCCAATCCATGCCCATCCAGCCCCCAGCCAGTCCAGTTCTCCTCTCCCTGGCCTTGCTGTCTCTCACCCTGATGTGCCAGCCTCTACAAAACCTCCTCCTCCACGTCCTCCTTGGGCCATACCTCGCCCACACCCACTCTGCACAAACATCTACGGCATGCTGACTGGCTGCTTACGATCTGTTTCTTTTCCTCTCCCCCAACCAGTTTGTTGGCAGTCTGGGGCACCTCATCTCCCAGGTCTTGGTTCATGCAGCACCCAGTCTAGGGCTCTGAACATGACAAGTGTTCAGAGAATGCGAGCAAGGGATCAAGAGTTCAGATGAAGAGCAGGCAAGCAGAAAAGCCGTAGCTGTGAGCAGATAGAAATGCTGAGCACATCCATCCCAGAGCAAGTGTTTGCAACACAGGCAGGGGAAGAGTGAGGGGGAAGCCAAGGCTGCGGGTGCAGGGGGTAAGGGAGCAAGGGGAAGGCTGACCTCTTGGTAAAGACTGGGGAGGCTCTGGTTATGATCTGGCAAATATTGGCACCTCTGTGAGCCTCAGTTTTCTCAGCTAAAGAATGGGGATCCCTGGCCTACTCTTTCTCTCTTAAAAATCAGATTTTTAAGAATTTCAAAGGTGCCAGGGGCCAAGGGACCTGACCTGGCCCCAGCACTTGTGAAATGAGGAAAGGAACCCCCAGAAGTGAAAGAACTCACTCAGAGTACACAATTCAAGACAAGCTGGAGAAACCTGTATGGCAGGTCCTCCCCGACTGGGCTTCAGCCTGCATGCCCAGGAGGACATTTCCCCAGGCCCAGCTGCTACTCACTGCACTTCGTAAACTGCTAAAAGCTGTAGAAATAACGGACTGAGCCCAGACCCACCTCCTCCTAATCACTGCTCCTGGGCGCCCCAGGCTTTCACCTCTGCAACTAAGTGGAATTATAAGAATGCCCCCCAGGGGTTACTAGGAGGATCCTACGGGAAGCAGAGTGCAGGCACTCGGAACACGGAAAACCCTCTCCTTACACGCCGCGGCTTTCTTCGGAGCTGAGCAACTTCCAGTATGATGGGGGACACTTGGGCTCCGGACTCTGACAGACCTGGGTTCGAACCCTCAGGGACCTCGCGCGAGGCATCTGAGGGCTCCGTGCCCTCAGCTTCTCCATCTGCAAAATGGGCCCGAGAGCAGGAATAAGGCCGCCAGCAGGCCCCCTGGACGCGGGGCGGATGAGGCCGGGCGGTGCCCGCGCGGGGAGGATGCTCGCCGGCTGGCGGGCCGGGAGGAGTGGGGCGAGGGATCCGCGAGGAGGGGTCCCAGGGCGGGGCGGAGGGCTCGCGCAGGCAGTCCCCCGCCGGAGGGGGAGGGGAGGGGAGGGGCGGCGCACGTCGCGCCGCGTCGCGCGCCGCCCGCCGCCGTCTCTTGCAGCCGTCACTCGTGGAGCCCGCGCCGCCTTGGCGCGCGCGACCCTTACATAAGCGTCCCCCGCGGCAGCGCCGGCGCACGCCCACCCGCTCCGACCCGCTGCGAGAAGCGGGAGATGCACAGCGCCGGCGGCACTCACCTCCTCGCTGCCGCCGCAAGTCGTCGCCACCGCCTCTACGGCCGCTGTCTCCACTGACAGGGAACAGCTGCGGTCTCCGCGCAACCGAACTTGCTGCAGTCCCAGTCCCGCCTTACGGACTTCCTATTGGCTCAGGCAGCCCAACCCCTCCTATTATTGGACAGCTCCCTCCGTCACTCACCGCTCCCTTCCCAGGACTCCTCCCTACGCCCGCCCGCCCGTCACGTTTAAGCCTTGGCGCCCCACGTTAGCCCCGCCCCCCTAGTCCCCGGCGGGGCACTTGATTGGTGACGAGGCTGGGGATGTCCGCCCCTGGTATACCACCGCCTACTCCCTTGTCTCCAGAGCCCCACGTGGGCCGCAAGGCCCCCGCCTTGTCCCGCAATAGGCGGAAGTGGCCGTGCTTTGACAGGCCGTGATTGGCTGTCGGCGGGGGTGGGGCCATGCGATTCATTCACTCGAGTAGCACGTGTCTCCCAAAGCCGCAAGCATAACAGATAGCAACTGGGCTCGGGGTTCGGGTACACTCAGATATGCGCTAGTGGGTGGAGGAGAAGTCGGAGAAAAAGGGTTTGCGAAGGGCAGGAGGAAGGAAATGGCGCTTGTGCCACACGACTTGATGTGATTGTGTCTTTTAGGAGCTGCGGTGGGGGGGGGGAGTGATGGTGATGGGGAGGAATCTCGGTGTGACCTTGGACAAGAGACTTCCCTTCTCTGAGCCTCAGTTTCCTAGTCTGCAAATCGAGGCCACTCAGGACCTAGAGAGTTTAGAAGGCTTGGTTGAACGGAAAGTTTCCAAAATGGGGCTCTGTGCCAACCAGAGGATGCAGAGGTGGCCAAAACAAACCAAAATTACTGCCTCCCAGTGAAAGAAGATAGACGATTTTAAAAAAGAAAACAATGCGGCCCTGAACAGGTCTCAGCAATGATGCTCTTAAGGGTGCAAACACTGTTATCAGGTAAGAGAATTAACAGCAAAGATAATAAATCAGTTGTAAACTTCCACTTTTGTTTCAATGATAAAGATTAGCATAAAGCACTTTGCTGAGCTATTTTGCAGGATTTAACACCTCACCGCCTCCCCCACCCCACCCCAGGTGCTCAACCAATAGATCAACTGAAAGCTGTCAACTTTTGCCCCAATTCTATGCTGAATTCCCCTCCATTCAAGCCCCTTCATGAACATGCATATACGACCCAAGCCAGTTCATGAATATGTATGCACCCTTAGCTTAAAAGCTTCCCCAATTTTGCTGTTCAGTGATACATCACTCTGAGAAAAATCCCCAGTGTTCTCGTTACTTGCTGCAAGGAATTAATTCTTCCTTCTCCTGATTTTTTGGCTGAACCAAGAGATGGACCCCGTTTTCAGGAACATGGGCTCAGTGCTGGCTGGTCTCTATGAAATTGAGTCTGGTGGCTTCACTCAGGTTCAGGTGAATCTCATGTCAATACCACCAGGTGGAGGTCTGAACAAAGAAATTAATTGAGAACTAGATATGGACTGCTGTGAACAAAGTGAAAGTGTTAATTGCTCAGTCGTGTCTGACTCTTTGCGACCCCATGGACCTGCCAGGCTCCTCTGGCATTCTCCAAGCAAGAATACTGGAGTGGGTTGCCATTCCCTTCTCCAGGGGATCTTCCAGACCCAGGGATTGAACCCAGTTTCCTGCCTTGTAGGCTAGATTCTTTACCATCTGAGCCCCCAGGAAAGCACTATTTTCAGAAAATGGACTGCTGTGAACAAAAGTAGTATGGATTTTGGAAGTTAGCTCAGACATATAAATTAGTTGAAGTCTGATTAGGAAGCAAGACATTCCTCCATCCAGGTTCTCTCCTATCTCCGGGCTGAGTTCCCCTGGAGGCTGAAGTTGGAAGGGGTATTCTACCTCAGATAGAGAATACTACGCAGCCAAAACCCTGGGTGGGAAGTCCAACGTGGCTAGAAAATGCATTCCTCTGTGCGGGCATCTGTAATGCTAGAGACAGAGTCTAACTGGGACAAGGTTCTGGTGGGAACACAGATTGCTGAACCCCTACCTCCCCTCCCACCCCAGACTGTTCTTACGCGTATTAACCACCAACTCAGAGGTCTTAGAACCACCAGCACGATATTACTATCAACCGAAAAAAGATGCACAGAGTGAGAGTTGTGTGTGAAGTTTTATTTGGAGCAAACTGAGGACTGCAGCCCAGAAGACAGCACCCCACACAGCTCTGAGAAACTGCTCCAAAGAATTAGTAGGGGAAGGTCAATATATAAGTGTCAACTACAAGCTGGCACTTACCAAGAGCACTGCCAAGGACTGAACAACAAAGGCCTTTGCCATCTGCCTCTATGGAGATTGAACCCCACTCTGCTCTAGCTGTTGACCTTCAATAACCCCTGAGGGAGTTGAGGGTGGAGTGAGGCACTCTGTGCTCCAGGGAATCTGGTGGACAGGTCTTTAGATAGTTGGATGTTTTTAGAAATGGATTTTATGACCTCAATCCTTGCATCTCTTCATATTTAGAGAAGCACTAAATCCCTTCATGATGACATCAGATCCTCAAGACTAACAAAGAAACCTTTTGTAAATTGAGTGCTTCATGGTGTCTTCACCAAAACCTTACATGCTGACTTTCCCCCACTGCCGCTTTGGAGCAGTCTCTCAGAGCTATCTGAGATGCTGCCTCCTGGGCACCAGTCCTCATTTTGCCCCAAATAAAACTTAACTCACAACTCTCAAGTTATACATCTTTTTTTTTAGTCAACTTAAGATTTTGGTGAATAGGGAGTTCAATGCAATCAAGCACTTATCTTACAAAAAGTTTTCTGCTTGTCATGAAGAGCTGATGTCATCATGAAGGGATTTAGTGCTTTTCTAGATATGATAAGCTCCCCTGCAGGCTCAGACAGTAAAGAATCTGCCTCCAATGCAGGAGACCTTGGTTTGATCCCTGGGTTGGGAAGATCCCCTGGAGTGGGGAATGACTACCCATCCCGTATTCTTGCCTGGAGAATTCCATGGACAGAAGATTCTGGTGGGCGACAGTCCATGGGGTTGCAAAAAGTCAGACACAGCTGAGTGACCAACACACACAGATATGAGGAGATGCAAGGATTGGGGTCATGAAATCACTTCCTGAAAGTATCTATCTAAAGACCTGTTTATTAGACCTGATAGAGTGCCTGAAGAACTATGGACAGAGGTTTGTGACATTGTACAAGGAGGCAGGGATCAAGACTATCCCCAAGAAAAAGAAATGCAAAAAGGCAAAATAATTGTCTGAGGAGGCCTTACAAATAACTGTGAAAAGAAGAGAAGCAAAAGGCAAAGGAGAAAAGGAAAGATATACCCATTTGAGTGCAGAGTTCCAAAGAATAGCAAGGAGAGATTAAGAAGCCTTCCTCCGTGATCAATGCAAAGAAATAGAGGAAAATAATAGAATGGGAAAGTCTAGAGATCTCTTCAAGAAAATCAGAGATACCAAGGGAATATTTCATGCAAAGATGGGCTCAATAAAGGACAGAAATGGCATGGACCTAACAGAAAGAAGATACTAAGAAGAGGTGGCAAGAATACACAGAAGAACTATACAAAAAATATACAAAAAAGATCTTCACGACCCAGATAATCACGATGGTGTGATCAGTCACCTAGAGCCAGACATCCTGGAATGTGAAGTCAAGAGGGCCTTAAGAAGCATCACTACAAAAAAAAACCAGTTGGAGGTGCTGGAATTCTAGTTGAGCTATTTCAAATCTTAAAAGATGATCCTGTGAAGGTGCTGCACTCAATATGCCAGCAAATTTGAAAAACTCAGCAGTGGCTAAAGGACTGGAAAAGGTCAGTTTTCATTCCAATTGCTAAGAAAGGCAATGCCAAAGAATGCTCAAACTACCACACAATTGCACTCATCTCACATGCTAGTAAAGTAATGCTCAAAATTCTCCAAGCCAGGCTGCAACAGTACATGAACCATGAACTTCGAGATGTTCAAGCTAGATTTAGAAAAGGCAGAGGAACCAGAGATCAAATTGCCAACATCCACCTGACCATCGAAAAAGCAAGAGAATACCAGAAAAACATCTACTTCTGCTTTATTGTCTATGCCAAAGCCTTTGACTGTGTGGATCACAACAAATTGTGGAAAATTCTTCAAGAGATTGGAATACCAGACCACCTGACATGCCTCCTGAGAAATCTGTATGGAGGTCAGGAAGCCACAGTTAGAACTGGACATGGAACAACAGACTGATTCCAAATCAGAGAGGAGTACCTCAAGGCTGTACACTGTCACCCTGCTTATTTGGGCTGCCCTGGTGGCTCAGATGGTAAAGCGTCTGCCCGCAATGCAGGAGAACTGGGTTCGATTCCTGGGTCGGGAAGATCCTGGAGAAGGAAATGCCAATCCACTCCAGCACTCTTGCCTGGAAAATCCCATGGATGGAGGAGTCTGATAAGCTACAGTCCATGGGACCCGCAAAGAGTCGGACACGACTGAGTGACTTTATTTTACTGCTTATTTAACTTATATGCAGAGTACATCATAAGAAATGCGGGACTGGATGAAGCACAAATTGGAATCAAGATTGCCGGGAGAAATCCATAACCTCAGATATGCAGATGACACCACTCTTATGGCAGAAAGCAAAGAAGAACTAAAGAGTATCTTGATGAAAGTGAAAGAGGAGAGTGAAAAAGTTGGCATAAAACTTAACATTCAGAAAACTAAGATCATGACATCTGGTTCCATCACTTCATGGCAAATAGATGGGGAAACAATGGAAACAGTGACAGACTTTATTTTGGGGGGCTCCAAAATCACTGCAGATGGTGACTGCAGCCATGAAATTAAAAGACGCTTACTCCTTGGAAGAAAAGTTATGACCAACCTAGACAGCATATTAAAAAGCAGAGACATTACTTTGCCAACAAAGGTCCATCTAGTCAAAGCTACGATTTTTCCAGTAGTCATGTATGGATGTGAGAGTTGGACTATAAAGAAAGTTGAATGCCGAAGAATTGATGCTTTTGAAGTGTGATGTTGGAGAAAACTCTTGAGAGTCCCTTGGACAGCAAGAAGATCAAACCAGTCCATCATAAAGGAACTCAATCCTGAATATTCATTGGAAGTACTGATGCTGAAGCTGAAACTCCAGTACTTTGGCCACCTGATTCGAAGAACTGACTCATTTGAAAAAACTCTGAATGCCAAAGAATGCTCAAACTACCGCACAATTGCACTCATCTCACATGCTAGTAAAGTAAGGCTCAAAATTATCCAAGCCAGGCTTCAGCAATACGTGAACCGTGAACTTCCTGATGTTCAAGCTGGTTTTAGAAAAGGCAGAGGAACCAGAGATCAAATTGCCAACATCCGCTGGATCATGGAAAAAGCAAGAGAGTTCCGGAAAAACATTTCTACTTTATTGACTATGCCAAAGCCTTTGACTGTGTGGATCACAATAAACTGGAAAATTCTGAAAGAGATGGGAATACCAGACCACCTGACCTGCCTCTTGAGAAACCTATATGCAGGTCAGGAAGCAACAGTTAGAATTGGACATGAACAACAGGCTGGTTCCAAATAGCAAAAGGAGTACGTCAAGGCTGTATATTGTCACCCTGCTTATTTAGCTTCTATGCAGAGTACATCATGAGAAACGCTGGACTGGAAGAAACACAAGCTGGAATCAAGATTGCCGGGAGAAATATCAATAACCTCAGATATGCAGATGACACCACCCTTATGGCAGAAAGTGAAGAGGAACTAAAAAGCCTCTTGATGAAAGTGAAAGAGGAGAGTTAAAGTTGGCTTAAAGCTCAACATTCAGAAACAAAGATCATGGCATCTGGTCCCATCACTTCATGGGAAATAGATGCGGAAACAGTGGAAACGGTGTCAGACTTTATTTTGGGGGGCTCCAAAATCACTGCAGATGGTGACTGCAGCCATGAAATTAAAAGACGCTTACTCCTTGGAAGAAAAGTTATGACCAACCTAGATAGCATATTCAGAAGCAGAGACATTACTTTGCCGACTAAGGTCCGTCTAGTCAAGGCTATGGTTTTTCCAGTGGTCATGTATGGATGTGAGAGTTGGACTGTGAAGAAGGCTGAGCACCGAAGAATTGATGCTTTTGAACTATGGCGTTGGAGAAGACTCTTGAGAGTCCCTTGGACTGCAAGAAGATCCAACCAGTCCATTCAGAAGGAGATCAACCCTGGGATTTCTTTGGAAGGAATGATGCTAAAGCTGAACCTCCAGTACTTTGGCCACCTCACGCGAAGAGTTGACTCATTGGAAAAGACTCTGATGCTGGGAGGGATTGCGAGCAGGAGGGGAAGGGAATGACAGAGGATGAGATGGCTGGATGGCATCACTGACTCAATGGATGTGAATCTGAGTGAACTCCAGGAGCTGGTGATGGACAGGGAGGCCTGGCGTGCTGCGATTCATGGGGTTGCAATGAGTCGGACACGACTGAGCGACTGAACTGAACTGAACTGAACTGATGCTGGGAAAGATTGAAGGCAGGAGGAGAGGGGGACGACAGAGGATGAGATGGCTGGATGGCATCACCGACTCAATGGACATGAGTTTGAGTGAGCTCTGGGAATTGGTGATGGACTGGGAAGCCTGGCATGCTGCAGTCCATGGGGTCACAAATTGTCAGACACGACTGAGAGATTGAATTGAACTGAACTGAACTGAAAGACCTGTTACACCAGTTTTCCTGGAGCACAAAGTGCCTTATTCTCCACACTGAACTCCTTTCAGGGCATGTCGATGGTCAACAGCTGCAGCCACATGGGATTCAGTGGCAAATGCCCTTGGCAAGCACCAGTCCGTAGTTGACACCACTTAAGTCCCTCTCTAGGGAATGGAATCCTCTATATTGCATTGCTAGTATTAGAAGCTCTCCAAATGGCTCTAATGTGGGTCAGTGTTGAGACTTGCAGAGAGACCTAGAGAAGTTATTACCCAGACTTCCCTGGTGATAAGAATCCCCTGGGGCTCTTTAAAAATAAAAGGGATTCCTGGACCCCAGTCCTCTCTGGATTCTGAGTCACAGGGTGGGACCCAAGAATCTATTTAGTTTATTTTTTTAAACAAACCTCAACCTGTGAAATTGATTCTTGAGGCCCAGGAAGCTTGGGGAACTTGGCTGAGTTCCTGGGAGATGCAGGGGAAGATGATATGGGAGAGACAGGCTGAGACCAGCCTGTGGAGTGCTGGCCGGGAGGCGCACAGGTCTCTGGAGGGAGTGGTCCCGGGGCAACTGCAGAGCAGCTCAAGGCTTCTATTAGTCTGGGAGTGTGTCTGCTTCGGCGTTTGTTTGTTTTTAATTTAAAATTTATTTTTTTATTAATTTATGGCGGTGCTGGGTCTTCATTGCCACAGGGGCTTTCTCTAGTTGCAATGCGTGGGTTTCTCGTTGCAGTGCTTTCTCTTGTTGCATGGACTCAAGGGGCACAGGGTTAGTTGCTCCCTACATGTGGGATCTTCCTGGATCAAAGATCGAACCCATGTCCCTGGCATTGGCAGGCAGATTCTTAACCAGCGAACCACCAGGAAATCGCTTGCTTTAGTGCTCCTAAGTAACTGTTACTTTGGGGAAAGTTCTTGGTTTTTATCTTCTGTACTCCCATCCCCTCCTCACACTTGAACATCACTTCTACAAAAGATGAGTTTGGCACACTGTAGGTGCTTAATATATAGCTTGCAAATGAAGGAATGGAAATCACCAGCCCACACGTAGTGTTTGAAACTACAGAGTGAATGGGACCATCTGCAGAGGCTGAGTAGGGTCCGGTAGAGAGGGGAGTCCAGACGGCACCACACTTAAGGGGAAGGGGAAAGTTAAACAGAGGGAGGCATGGGCTGACAGGGAGGAGGGAGGTGTCAACAGGGCCAGGAAGGAAAATGAGGTGATGGGGACAGTCCGATTCCTTCACTCCACAGTCATTTTAGCTGCACCAAGAGACATACAGTGAGAACAAGGTATTTTCCCGTTCCCTGGCTGCTCCCAGACCAGTGAAGGTACACAAAACTCAAAGCACTCCATTTCAGAACAGTGTGGTGCTATGCTAGAGATAATGGTCAGAGTGCTATGACCATCCAAAGAACTTACTCCATGAGAGGGGAGTAAGTCCTCCTTGGAGGACTTCCTGGGGGAGGCAAAGTTGATAGATAGACAGATACATACACACAGAAACCAAGCATTTATCAGATGAAGATATTGATAAAAAGGACCCCACACATGGCCCAAGCAAAGGTGAGGGGCAGCATGTTGGGGTCAAGGCATGGAGAGGGTCAGCAAGGACAGCTCGCCAGCAAGTGCAACCTGAGAGGGGCTGTGGGGAAGGCCAAGAGAAGGACTGAGAAGGCTTGGGTAAGCAGAAGCATCCAGGGCAGTGGGGGCTCCCAGATTAAGCCATGAACCCTTGTAGCAGTCACTGTAAACCCAGAAACAGCCCACCCCTCTGTGTTTTCTATTCAGAAAGCCAGAGTTGCCCTGAGAGCTCACAAGGACAACCTAGATGTCCCAGATCGCCTGTCCTGAGATGACACAAGAAAATCACTTTTTTTTTTTTTAAATTAATCAAATTCTAGCAGTTCAAGCTGAAACCCAGCCTCACAGCTGGTGGGATCTCAGGATAAACTCTCACTGATGGAAAGACAGGGTAGGGGACTAGGCTGTGGTGAACATGTCCCCTCACTGCCTGGAGAACACCCTTCTCTGCAGGCTGGATCATGTCTTCTTTCTAAGCAGCAGGGAACCCTCAATGGGCTGGGGACGGTTCAGGAGTAGCTCTTCTGTTCTTCTTTGTAAGTTTCCCTCCCCTCCCCACCCCCACATCCTCGAGGGGTCCAGGCCACTCCACCCACGCTTTTGTGATGAATCCCCCAGACACAAGTCCATCCCATCATAGAGTCTCTACAAGTCGGGCAGACCTTCCACTTGCCAAGGTAGATCCAGGTCTAGCAACTCTCCAGGTCCATATCAAGGGCTCTGCCCATAGGTTGAGGCAGAGAAGGGTAAGGTCCTCCTCCTAGCTCTGAGCCATAGCTCCCCTGGACCTCCCACCATCCCTGAACAGGTACACTGTACCCATTTTTCAGGTGTGGACACTGAGGCTCAGAGAAACAAACTGATGCCTCTCTGGATCACAGAGTTATTCAGGGGCAGAGCTGGGACTGAACCTCCAGTTCACTGACCCCAAGATTGTGCTCTTTCTGCTCCACTGGCCACCTCGGTATAAAACAGAAGACAGGAATGTTTATAGACTTCAGATTTCAGAGGAAGAACTTTGGTTTGAAATTTGACTCCTAAGATCACAGTCCTCAGAGGTGGGAGGGGCTTGAGCAATAATATTTCCAAGACTTCCCAGGAGAAACAGATCTCCTGGAATGTGACTGTACAGACAGCTTTTCAGGCCACTGCCCAGACCTGTCTATGCCAGGGGCTTGTGATGGGGCTCAGCAGCTGGTGTTTTTTTAACAAGGGAAGTTTGGGGTTCCCTAGCTAGACCCGCCCAGCTCCATTTTACAGACCAGGAGACAGGCTCAGACAGGAGAAGGGGCAGATCCACCACCGATAGTCATCATGTCCTACATATTTGGAGAAAAAAATGCAAGAGCACCCGTGTGACCAGCGCTGGGACCCTGCAATTATTGATACATGCTTTGTCTAAAGTAAGACTAGGGGCTTCCCTGGTGGCTCAGTGGTAAAGAATCCACCTGGCCATGCAGGAGACACAGGTACCATCCCTGATCCGGGAAGACCCCCCCAACTGCAGAGCAACTAAGGCTGTGCGCCACCACTCAGCCTGCGCTCAGCGCCCGGGATCTGCAGCTACTGAGCCCACATGTTCCAGAGCCTGCGCCGAGAGAAGCTACTGCAGTGAGCAAATGCCCTGCAGCTGGAGAGTAGCCCCTGCTCGCCACAGCTAGGGAAAAGCTTACCCAGCAACGAAGACCCAGCAAAGACAAAATAAATAAATAAAATTGTAAACTGAGATTAATCCTCCCCTGATTTCTCAGAGTGCTGCCAGGACCACATACACAAAGCCCTAAGCACGATGCCTGGCTCAGAGCGTAGGAGCTTTTGTAAGCGTTTTTACTGTTAGGTAAGATGGTACAGAGAATCCCGAATGAACTTTTTGGCCAACCTAATATTTGTCCTTCCCTTTCTCTGATTTCTCCAAGTGCTAAGTTGACCAGAATCTCTTGTTGAACCTGACACCCTGGCATTTCAGCTTCCTCTGGAGAAATGAAGACCAAAACAATAGACCATTGTTCTGAAGTAAAAGGACTAGTTCCCCCTCAAATGTACTGTATTACAAGACCTGCTCAGGCAAAGAAATAATTTATATTATCAGTTGAAACACATGCAAACAATTAAAATTAAATATGTGTATCTGTGGGCTTCCCAGGTGGCTCAGTGGTAAAGAATTTGCCTGCCAGTGCAGGCGTCACAGTTCGGTCCCTGGGTCAAGAAGATGCCCTTGGAGAAGGAAATGTATTCCTTCTAATTCTTCTTGTCTGGGAAATCCCATGGACAGAGGAGCCTGGCAGGCTGTAATCCATGGGGTCGCAAAAGAGTCGGACATGGCTTAGCAATTAAAACAACAAGCAAACAAGTGTATATCTGCACAGCCCCTGCCCTGTTTCTGGTGGGAATCATATTTTCAAGGAAAATTCTAGTGGCACTAACCACTAGGCTCACGGTTCTGTCTGATCACCCTGAAGGGTGCCTGAAGACGGGTGAAAAATGGGGGCGGATGGGGGTGGAACGCACGTTTGCTGAGGACTCTGTTTGCTGACCTAACTCTGCGGGACTGCACTCAAGGCCCACTACTGACTGTGTCTCATTGGGTAAGTTTCTTCACTTCTCTGAGCCTCTGTTATTTCACCTGAAAACGTGATCACAGAGGTAAGGCTCCCAGAGTGGAGGGCCCACTCCATCCCCGTTGTCTTCAGGATCAGTCAGATTCTTCTTCCTGGCCCTGGAAGGAAGAGCGACAGCCAGTCTGCCTTTCCAGTCTTTTCCCACTCAAAGGGCGACTCTTTCTTCTGTTCCCAGGCTTTGGTCGCCCACAGGAGCCTGCCCCCATCTCTACTGCAACAGTCCTCCACGCCCTTGAGGCTGGGCTCCAACGCCACCTCCTCCAGGGAGCCTGCCAGGATTCTCCCAAACCAGATAGAGTCTCCCATTCTCTTCTGTGCTCCCTCAGCACTGGGTGTCTGTTTTAAGGTACCTTCCTTGATGTACCTAAGAATTCCTCCTTTTCTGGGGGTGGAGTTTCTACCCTGCTCCCCTTGGCCTTCCTTCTAGCCTAGATATCATCAGAACAAGATCTTGCTCACAGTGTGTAGGTTTGGAGCAATTTCACTGGATCAGTAGTAAGAAAGAACTGGGCAGCCTGCCCCAGTTTGCAGCCTTCCGTGTAAGCAACCTTAAATGACACCAGACATTTAAGTCTCGGACCACCTTAGGGAAGACTGTTTCATTCATGTTAAGGCGTACATTGTGCACCCCCCCCCCCTACAACACACACACTTCAACCTCTGAAACGGGGCTATATCTTCAATGAATGGGCAGTGGATATCCATCAGCACCTTCTTAGATTTGATGAGATAAAATAGCATCCCTTTTAATAGCTGAGTAAGTCTAGGCGCGTGAGGTTAAGCTGCTCACTCAAAGCATCTAGCAGGACTTCCCTGGTGGTCCAGTAGTTGAGAATCTGCCTTCCAATTCAAGGGACGTGAGCTTGACCCCTAGTCGGGGAAGTAAGATCCAACACGCCAAGGGGCGACGAAGCCCCTTTGCCTCAAGGAAGAGTCCGTGTATCGCAACTAAGACCCGATGCAGCCAAATAAATAAACAGTTTTTTAAAAAAGCACATAGCTGTCACAGCCACTGTGATGACCCCTAATGACCCAGCCTCCTTGTGTTCATGCCCTTGTGGGTCCCCTCCCTTGGGTACCGACTGGACTTGGTGACTTGCCTTGGAGGAGCAGAATACGGCAAAAGTGATGGGAGGTTATTTCCAAGATTTAAATTCTGCAAAGAATCTGACCTCTGCCCACCTGCCATCTCTAGCCCTCTCACTTGCTGGCTCCCACTGAAGCCAGCTGCCATGATATGAGTTGTCCTTGGTAACTGCCAACAATCAGCAAGAAACTAAGACCCTCAGAAAAACAACTCACAAAGAAGTAGATCCACCCTCAGTCAAACCTGGACGTGACTGTAGCCTCCTGACTGAAGCCTGTGAGGGACCCTGGGTCAGAGGCCCCTGCTAAGCCATGCCTGGATCCCAAACCTATAGGAAGTGAGGTCATACCTGAGCGCTGCTTTAAGCCACCAATTTTGGGGGTAGTTACAGAGCAATAGATGCATAATAATCTCCAATATTGAAGGCCAAGCATTGTCTCTATCATGTCTTGGGGACAGAGATAAAAGAGATGTTGTTCTAGCTGTCAAGGGATATCAAGTGTATCAGGGTGTGACATTCCGGTGTGACTGCTGCTACCATGTGTATTGGGAGGGCCAGAAAGGGGGCTGCCTCCCTAACCCAGCTGAAGGGTCAGGCCCGCTTCCAGGGAGCTGCAGCCCAGCAGGTTCTGGAAAGGTGAGAGCTTACCCACCCGGTGACAAAGGCAGGGAGGCAGTGGGGAGGGAAGGAAAAGAACATATTTTCTCCTGGTCCTCCACGGGTTTGTGGATTTGGGAAATTGTTGTAAGATTACACGCTTGGCAAGAAGGTATTTGGCATCTAGAGGCGTGACGCAAGAGCGAGTGATTCACCCTGACACGTCTCAGAAGCCTGTGAGTCATCAGCAAGCTCTTCCCAGCCCAGACTGGGATGAGCGGGAGGATCTGACCTAACTGCACTGCGGGGAAGGAGCTGATGATTGTGTAATGGTTCTGTTGCTTTTTAACCAGGGTCAGGGTTGGTCTGTGGCTCAGGTGCTAGAGGTGTGGTTAGAGTTGGAGTGATGGTCACAGTCCATCTCTAAGACAGGCTGGGGCAGAGGGTCAGGGTCCCTTTTATGAATTCCCTTCACATTGGCCCTCCCTTGGCTCCTCTGGCGGGCAGTGGAGGGAAAGGGGGGAGTGAACCTGGCGGATAGCAAGAAATCCTGAATGCAAGGAAGGCCTAGAAATTCTGAGAGAGGAGAAAGAAGGAGCAATATCAGGGGTATGGGATGAGCCAACAAGAGGTCTTGCAGCCAGCACTTGCCTGACCCCAGACAGGGCACCCCGTGCTTCACCTCCGACACAGAGGACGCAGGCCATCTGCCTCTGCTACCAACACCAGGCCGGCAGAGCAGAGTGGTTGGAGGACAGGCTCTAAAGCCAGGCTGGCCAGAGCAGGAGTCCCAGCTCTGCTGAGTACTGGGTGTGCTTAATCTGAACCTCAGTTTGCCAATCTACAAAATGGGGAGCTATCAAATGAAGATAATGATTCCCATTTTGTAGGACTATCATAAGGTTTAAAGGAAATATAGGGAGGAATTAGCTCCAGAACCAGTAAAAATGCTCAAAAATTAGTGGTAAAAGCAAAAAGGAGCACGGACCAGATGTGTGAGGTCCCTCATAATCTTGAAATTCTAGGATTCGAAGGATTGGCTGGCCCAGCCCAAGTTCCTTTCTCCTCCCCACAATCTTAGGAGAAAGAGCTGCTCCTGGTAGTCTTGCCCTTGGAGGGACGTGCATTCATGATTTCATTTACTGTTCACAACAACCCACTTTACAGATGAGAAAACTGACAAAGAGGGGAAAGGATTTGCCTCAAGTACTGACTAACACTGGCTCACTTTTATTGACCACTTGCTGCAGGCCAAGCCCTGGGCTTGGCACAGCATCATCGCATTTAGTCCTCCTGACAACACATGAGTTATCCATCCCTGTTACAGACAAGGAAACCAGGGGGAGAAGGCGCCTGGCGTTGCACAGCTGTGGGTGATGGAACCACAGTTTACCTAGGAGCAGCTGGTCCTCAGAGCCTGAGCTCATAAGCCTATTCTATTGTAGAAAATTATGGGCAGAGTTAGACCTGGAAAACACCTCACACTCCAAACTTTCAGGCCCAGAACTAGCCTCTTTTTTTTTTTCTTCAAATTTCTGATTGTAGTAAAAATATACAGAAACAGAAAATGTACCATCTTAGCGATCTTTACATGTACAATTCGGGAGTGTTATATACATTCACATTGTTGTACAACCAAACTCCAGAAGTTTCTCACCTTGCAAAACTGAAGCCCTGTAGCCATTAAACAACTTACTCCCGCCCCCTATCCCCCCAGTCCTCCCACCTCCCCAGCCCACCAGGCCCTGGCAACCGCCGTGCTACTTTCTGTCCCTGTGAATTTGGCCATTCTAGGTTGGAGCTGTCCTGTTTCTTAAAAGCCCGTCTCTGTTTTGCTGTTGGGCCACCTGTTTTCACTGTCAACAAAATGTTTGGACAGCCAGAGCTACAAGAGTTCAGGGGAGGATAAGATCTTTGGGACGGTTGGTCAGGGAAGGCTGCCTGGAGGAGGAAGAAGGGGGAGGAGGAGAGGAAGCCTGTACCCACTTCCCTGAGAGGTGGAGAGGCAGTGGTGTGGTGCGTGGGTGACTCAGGGATGCTTGACCCTGGTGGCCTGCCCTTTGGTTTACGACAGCCACTCAGCAGCACCAACCTTTGTCCCCAAGGGAGCTCCTATCAGCTGGGTGGGGGCACCAGGCCATCTCAGAAGGCCAGTGGCTCGCTGAAGGGTGAAGCGGTCCCACTCCTGCAGCCTCCAGAACCATGGGGACGGGGCTACGTAGTCAGTCCTTGCGAGGACCACGGCCCTCCTACGGCAAGCTCCAGGAGCCCTGGGGAAGGCCCACGGAAGGCCGACTGCGCCGGGCACTGAGCCTCAGGCAGGGCCGTGAGAAGTCCCGGTCCTCAGTTGGAGGCCCAGAATGGCTGGACACCCCCAGTCAGGAACGGCTGCCCGGGAGCCTGGGGGACACGGAGCAGCTGATCCAAGCGGAGCAAGAAGGCAGCCAGAGGTGGCTGCGGCAGTATCAGCAGGTTTGGCTGAGGGCTGGTGGGTGGAGGGATGCGACAGGGAGGGGCAAGATCCCAAGCAGAGGGACCCAGGGAAGCAAAGGCTCAGAGGCAGAAATGGATGGGGCTATAGACCAAGAAGACAGAGAGCTGTTGGGGCAGGGGCTGCAGAGAGAGGTATTCCAGAGGAGCCTGAAGGTATTTGGGATTTATCCCGCGGGCACTGGGGAGTCAGGGATGGTTTTGGAGCTGATGGGTGATATAGTCAAAGCTGTTCTGAGATGACCAGTCTGTCAGTGTGTTGGACGGTGGATTTTGCTGGAGGCAAGAGATAAGTCAGTACAGTTTCCCCAGGGTTACATCTCGTGGTCCCTTCTCCCCCCAGAAAAGAGAAGATCAGGACCCCCTGGGTGGGTGCTGCCTTCCCGGAGAAAGGGTGCCTAGCGAAGGGGCTTCTGTCTCTGGGGTCTACCACCCCCTCCTGGCTGTAGGTGGAACAGCATCTGAAGCCCACCCCTCAGTGGAGGGACCTGGGCTCTGATCGCAACCCCTCTGTCTTCCAGAAGATCAGGAGAAGGTGGGAGAGCTTTGTCACCAGCTTCCCCAACGTGACCCTGAGCCGGTCAGCCTCCCCACAGCCCCCGCTGGGCACCACCAGCTAAGGAGGCCATGAGCGGTGGGGACCTCGCTGCCCCCGGATGAGACGGCACGCCTGCTGCAACTCTCCGTGGCCCTCTGGACTGTGAATGGGGTGACCGCCTCTCTGTGGACTGTTCCCGCCTTCCCTAGTGGCGCGCCCAGGTCTCTGCCACCAGGACAGAGCTCGGTGAAGCCAGACCCACGGCTGAGCGGCTCTGGCACATTGCCTGGTCACTGGGCCATGCCCAACCCACCCTTCTCAGCGGCTGCCAGTGGCTCACCTCCCCGACAGTGAGCCCATCCCCAGGGCAAGGACCACGTCTGGCCTGTGTCTTGTCGCGTGTTGTCGCTCTCCTCACAGTCTCCCAATGAAGGAAATCCCTCCCTGCTCGACAGAGGGGAGAACTAAGGCCCAGAGGGGGAAGGGATTGCTGCCGTTGGCATCTCCGGCCGCACCCACACCCAATGCCCAACACTGCGTTGAACACAGGAATAAAGGTTGCCGAGCTGAAGTAAATGATTTTCCTGCTGACGAACTGGCCCCCAGTGCTCTCCCAACCCCTTGGGGGCAGGTGGTGTCCAGAGCTTCCCAGACAGTGAAGCAGAAGCCCTGGGGGTGGGGCTGGTGGGGGAGGGGTGGGTCTCCAGGAGGCTGGGCCTCACCTGCCGCTTGTCTTAACCTGATTCTCCCTGTGCTGACCTCAGGCCAGCTTTGGAGGGCCGAGATCTCGCCAGCTCCCTGTCTTTGTGCTCACCCCCGAAGCAGGGCTCACCTTGAGGATCAGAGAGGGCAAGGGGCCCACTCAGGGCCACACCGAGGGGAGGGTCTGACCCCAAAGGGCCTGAGCTCCTTGAGAGACACTGGTACTTCCTGTGGGGTCCCTGGGGCTCTCCCAGATCAAGCAGATCCAAGGTCCAAGGTGAGGGAGCAGCTGTAAGCAGCCTGGGTGTGTTCTGGGGTGGAGGGGGCACCTGAGGGCCCAAGAGACAGAGGGGAGGCTTCATTGTTCCCCAGAGCCTGGAACCCTGCAGGGTCATTCAGGAACAAGACCGGTCCTGGCAAAATTTTGTCCCAGAGAGTCTCGCCCTTCCAGACCAAGCCTCCAAGCTCTCCGTCTTTCCTCATCAGCCAGCCTGATGCAGAGCATCCAATGGGACCCCAGCCAAGGCTCGGGGTGGCAGGTGGCACTGAAGTAGAGCCCCCCTTACCACTCATTTGGACCGTGATATGAATGCAAAATAAACCTTCATTGGGTTAAGCCACTGATTTGAAGACCACCTGTTACAGTCATGCCTATTAGCATCCCCTGGAAACTCGGAGAAGGCAGGACTATTCACTCACCGCCAACAGCTACACCTTATTGTAGGTCTCATGAAGCAGTTGTTGGATTATGAAACGAAGACCTGGAGGATGGGTAGGAGTGAGCCCGGCCAAGAGAGGACATGAGTGTTTCCATGGAGGAAGGGGGCTGGGCGAAGGCCTCACGGTCAGCGGGAACGCAGTGCATCTGGAGGTGCCGACCATGTGAATGGGCCAGGGCACAGCAGGTGCCCTTGGCTTCGGCTCTACACGTATTTACAGCAAGTGGTCTCCCTCCATGGCAACCCATTCCAGTATTCTTGCCAGGAAAACTCCCCAGACAGAAGAGCCTGGCAGGCTGTGGTCCATGGGGTCAGGCATGATTGAGCAACCCACTCCCATCTCCCCATCTCCCTGTCTCCCCTGATGTACCAGGCCTTGCCCATCCTGGTTTCATCAGCACAGAAGGCTTCACTATCATGGGCTGGGCAGGCCATTGGCAAGCAGACCCCAGAGGACATTGCCCACATCATGGGTATTTGTGGCGTGATGTGACTCCCCACGGAGCCCTCCCGACATGGGCAGTCATTGTGGCCCAAGCAGAGAGGGGACTCCAGAAGGGCAGAAGCCCCAGGGGCTCCGAGTCTATCCACCCTCAGGCCAGCATCTGCCCAAAGATCAAAGAAAGTCGTCCTCACCGGGGGACTTTCCTGGTGGCCCAGTGCATTGTAAGCTGATGTGGGTTCAGTCCCTTGTCTGGGAACTAAGATCCCACAAGCCTTGGAGCAGCTAAGTCCACTCGCCATAACAAAAGATCTTGCACAATGCAACAAAGACTGGAGGCAGTCAAACAATTTTTTTAAATAAAAATTTAAAAAAATATACAATATGGAAATTTTACATGGGAAAAAAATAAAAGACATCCTTGTTGAGTCAATTTCATGCTCCTTTGTTCTGTTCCCACTGCCCCCAGAGGGCAGAGCCTTCAGGCCTCTCCCATGCTCACAGGGGTCTCAGAGCCTGAGCCCGGAACTGGAGGGGTCTGATTCCTTCACCTCTATGCCCAGCTCCATTCCCTTTCCTGTTCAACATCCCTGTCACACACAGACTCTCTCTGCCTGCTCCCAGAACTGGAAGGCTCCCTGCTTGTCAAACTCTGCTCTCTCCATGTGACCTCTGCCCTCAAGGGGCTCACAGTCCTGCGGCAGAGGGAAACAGACAGACGACCGGCTGCTCTGCTTCCAAGCAGAGCTGAGTAAGTGTTCCCTGGGCTGGGTGGTGAGGCAGATTGAGCAGGAGGCCCTGATTCCTGAACCAGTGTGAAGGGCTCTGGGCTTGGCCGGATGTCTCCCCCTCAGCTTCCTGAGGCCTGCAGCCACACTAGATGGGAGGAGGCTGCAAGCAGGCAGGAAAAATTACCTTTCAGTGAAAATGGGGCGGCCACTGCACTAAAGGGGAATGCAGGGAACACTGTATCCCCAGGCACCTCTCAGAGCAAGGGCAGCGAATTCAGGCTGGAAAGGCCCTCGGGCACACAGATATCCAGGCTGTTAACCTTACAGATGAGGAAACCGAGGGCACCCCACAGCAAACTGGAGGCCAGACTTAGGCTCCCCTCTAGAACTCCCAGGCAGGAATTCTGCACCCACCTGCCGTTTGTGCTCCAAACCCCCTTCGTCAGGGTCTCCAAACTCAGCGTGTTCAGCCAGTCAGGGGGCCAGGGAAGGCCCAAGCCTTGGTGTCAAACCTGGGACCCAAGCCCCTATCCAGCAACTAACTTCCTCTGTAACCTTACTCCAGTCCTCCTCTGGCCTTGATTTTCTCCTCTGCAAAATGGGGATGATGATCTCTGTGCATTTCCTTGGGCTAAATGGCAGGTGAGGTGGCAAGTGTGCAAAATCTTTGCAAACTGAAGTGTGTGGTGTCCTGAGAGGGAATGCCAGCATCACCCTCCTCCTCAGCACCCTCATCGTCAGGCTGAGAGCAAAGCGTGTAAACGCTCTGTGGCTAAATGCCCGAGTTCTGCCACTTGCTAGCGGTGTGACCTTGGGCAAGTAGCTTAACCTCTCTGTGCTTTGGTTTCCTCATCTGTTCCACAGAAATAATAACGGTCCCGCCTCACCCAAGTTAATGCATTAAAGTACTTGAGGCAGGTAGCCCTCGGTTCTTAGTAGCAAGTTCCAGGACATTCTTCCAGTGTGACCCTTGGCAGGTCCCTTTTCTGAGCCTCAGCAGTCTCCTCTGGAAAATGAGGATGCTAATAATAGCACCTGGCTCAAGGTGTCTTGGGGATGAGATGGGTCAGAGCACACACACCCTGAGCCCAGGGCCAGGCATGGAAGCACCCTCTCCATGAGAGTCCACGGAGCCTGGTGTGTCCTCAGCTCACCTTGGCTGAGATGGACCTTGGCAGGCCTGCCGGCGTCAGGATCCAGGAACGTGGGCCCGACCGCAGACCAGACGGCCGCCCTGGGGCCTCCCAGGAGGTGGGCTCTCCTTTAGCGCCAGGGCTGAGATGGGCGTGGGAGGAGGCCCTGTCTCCTTACACACTGCACCCCACCCGCTACTGTGGCTGTTGCTGAACCCTTCCTGCCCCCACCCACCGCCAGGCTGTGGCTCCCAGCTCTGAGCACCAGGGATAAGCGATCCATTCAACCAACACTCAGCAAGGCTCACTCGGAGCCCTGCTCCCGCAAGGACGTCAGAGAGGATGACATGCATCGCCCTCCACGCCCCCCGGGGTAACAGTCGGCAGTGATCCAGCACTCCAGAGCCAGCTAGGGAGCAGAAATGCCCAGAGAAGGGCGAGGTTAGCTGTTGGAAAGTGGGCATCAGAGCCGGCTTCCTGAGTAGGGGACAGAAGAGCTGAGTGTGGTTCACCCCCGTGGAGGGTTGGACAGGGCATGCCAGGAAGAGGGAACAGCACATGTGAGGCATCGAGACCTGGGCCAGATGGAGCCTTTGGAGATCAAGGCATGACTCAGTTTTGCTGGGGAGAAAAAGGGGAGTCGGGGAAGTGAGAACAGACAGACAAGGGAGAGGGCTCAAAGGACCTGGCATGGCACTTCACCTGAGGAGCCCCAGGGAGCTGCGACAGGCTTCTCAGGAGAGGAGAGGAGATAACATAGAGACATTCCCCCGCAATCCTGGGAGGATGGGGAGGAGAGCAGACCAAATATTCCCAAATTACAGCTTAGAATCTCAGGGGTATTGGAGAGAGGGAGGTGGTTCAGACATGGACAGTATTGACACAGTCAACACAATGTAACCAGGACTTACCCGGGAGTCCAGTGGCTACAGCTCGGCGCTCCCAAAGCAGGGGGCCTGGATTTTAGGGAATTAGATGCCTACAAGCCATAACTAAGAGTTCGCATGCCGAAACTAAAGATTCTGCAGGCTGCAACGAAGATCGAAGGTTCCATGTGCTGCAACCAAAGACCCCGCAGCACAGCCAAATCAAGAAAATGTTACAAAATAAAAACAGTGTAATCAATGCATATCTAACCACAGTTCGCACTCTAACTCTATTAGGAGGGTGGTTGAGGGGTGATCAAGAAGGGCTCCTCTTCCATTGTAGAAAGCCCATGGGTGATGTCTACACTTGAAAAACCAAGAAACTTCCAGGAAAGCATGTTATCTAGAAATCCAGAGATCAATCCCAGAGGAAACACCTACTCGAGCTGAAGCTGTGTGTGTGTATGTGGGAGGGGGTCGGGGGTGGAGTGGGAGAAAGCAAAGGAATGCTCGTGTCCTCACAGGCGTGTTGTTCGGTCACTCAGTCGTGTCCAACTCTTTGTGACCCCAAGGACTGCGGCATGACAAGCTTCCCTGTGCTTCACCATCTCCCAGAGTTTGCTCAAACTCATGCCCATTGAGTCAGTGATGCTATCTAACCATTTCATCCTCTGCCGCCCTCTTCTCAATCTTTCCCAGCATCAGGGTCTTTTCCAATGAGTTGACTCTGCATCAGATGACCAAAGGATTGGAGCTTCAACTTCAGCATCAGTCCTTCCAATGAATATTCAGGGTTGATCTCCTTGCTGTCCAAGGGACTCTCAAGAGTCTTCTCCAGCACCACAGTTCAAAAGCATCAATTCTTCAGCGCTCAGCCTTCTTTATAGTCCAACTCTCTTCATAAATATAGACTTCTATTTTCTGAACTAAGTACATTTATTGCTTCAATAATAAAAAAAAATGAAATAAATGAAAAAATACATTTAATGTAGATTTCTCTTTTGACCACAGATTGAACCTGAGCCCTCAGCAGTGAAAGCTCAGAGTCCTAACTATTGGACTGCCAGGGAATTCCCTAAAATCACTTTAAAAAGTAACACAGGACAATTGGCAAATTTGGAGTATGGTCAAGATACTAGATAATAGAATGCCATCTTTGTAACATTCCCTGAATTTAATGGTGTGGCATAAGAAATATATATTTGGTCTCTGTCCCTATTTCTTGGCACAGAGCTCCTAAAACCCTAGGAATTTCCTGAGTGACAGAGGTGTTAGGAGCATCTTTTGTTATTTTTCATAAGCCCTTTTCAACCAGATTCTTTACCACTGAGCCACTTGGGAAGTCCCATATTCACTTTATTTGGATACTAATTCAAACTATACAGAAAGAAAAGATTTATGAAGCATCTGGAACTTTGAATATTAACCAAATGTTTAATGACATTAGAGAACAATTCCTTTTTTGGCGGTGAAAATGATACTATAGTTATACTGATAAAAGACTTTCCATCAAAATGATACTATAGTTATACTGATAAAAGACTTTCCATCTTTAAGATTACTCTTACCTTTTGTGGATAAAATGATACATTACTTACTTTAAAGGTGAGGGAAGTGGACAGGAATGAAGATGAAGATGAAGCAAGATCAGCCCTGAGCTGCTAATTGTGAATCGGGGTGACAGAGACTGGGTGAGGGTGGGCGTTCTGCTTAATTCTGTATATTTCAAGAGTCTTCGTAGTCAAGTTTTTGAAAAGCAGTCCTCTGTGTAAGTGGTGACCACATGGAGATGGTTAACGTACCTGAACAGCTCTGGACCCCAATTCACCCACCGGGATGCGAGGCTGGGGGCACGGTGCTAGTGACAGCCTGGTAGATGACTCTCAAAGGGGCTATGCTGGTGACAAAGACGCTGTTGTCCAAGATGTTTGGGGAGACTCTGTTCCCAAGTGTTTCATCAAATGTAAACGTTGAAAAATGTATCCAAAGCAGGATGTGACTGTTAGCTACTCTGCTATTGTTGATGATGATGGTGATGCCCGCGGTACAGGCTGGGTACAGGCTTCCCCTCCCCAACATAGTGGAAGACACATGCTACTTTCCACTAGGACCGAGACCCTGAACCTGACACCAGGAGGAGCAGGAGAGAAGGGCCGGATGTGTGGAGCTCCAGACCATCCTGGCCAAGGCAGGAGGGACCACTTATCTCTGTATATTTGGAAACCTGTGGGCGGTGTTTATTTGCTGGGAAGTCTGGGTCCCTTCCGCTGGGGGAAGCCAAGGAACACAAACTGGAGGTGGGTCTGGAGCTGGCAGCGTGGGGTGGGCGGAGGCCAGGGCAGGTCGTGGTGGGTGAGAAACAGTCGCAGACTCGGCGGGGTCGGAAATGGCTCAGGTGGTGTGGGAGGGCCTGGGCAGTGCCACCAACTTGCTGTGTGGACTCAGATAAACGTCCCCCCTTGGGACTTCAGCTTCTACATCTAAGCAGTTCTGTGCAGGGTCAGACAGACCAGGTAGGAATCCTGGTTTTGCCACTTGCTCGCTCTGGTGTGGTCTTCCCAGCTGGCACTAGTGGCAAAGAACCCCCTCACCAAGGCAGGAGACGCCTGAGACAAGGGTTCCATCCCTGGGTTGGGAAGATCCCCTGGAGGAGGGCATGGCAATCCAGTGGGGCTCATTGCAGGGATGATTCTGCTTTCTTATCCATGAAATGGAGACAATAAGGGGGCCAGCATGACAGTTTGTCCTCAGAAATTGGGGAGGTGACCTGCAGAAGCTCTTGGGATGGGCTGAGTGCTCCAGGAACGCTTGCTACATAACTATAGGCACCGTAAGCACAGTTCACAAACAAGAGTGTGTTCAGTCTCTCAGTTGTGTCTGGCTGTTTGTGACTCCATGGACTGTAACCCACCAGGGTCCTCTGTCCATGGGATTCTCCAGGTGAGAATACTGGAGTGGGTTGCCATTGTCTACTCCAGGGGATCGTCCCAGCCCAGGGATCTGACCTCTCCTGCACTGGCAGGTGGGTTCTTTACCTCTAGGGCTACAACAGATGCCACAGGAGATGTGGAAATAAAAAGTAACTTGACAGTGGAGAAGCCTGCCCAATACCATGTCATCCTCTCACCTGTCACACATGGTGCCCAGTGTTGATGAGAGTAGGGGTACACGTGGTGCTGGTAGGAGTATAAATTGGTGCAAGCTTTGGAGTAGGCAATTGGGCTGTAACTTTTTATTTATTTATTTATTTGGCTGCACTGGAGCTTCATTGCAGAGTGAGAACTCTTCTCTGCAGTACACATGCTCTCTACTTGCAGCACACACATTTACTTGAGACATGTGGGATCTTAGTTTTCTGACCAAGGATTGAACCTGGGCCCCCTTCACTGGAAGCACAGTCTCAACCGCTGGACCACCAGGGAAGTCCCTCGGGCTATAACTTTTAAAATAAAAATGCTGGTGTCCAGTGGGTTCACTGTAACACTATTTGTAATAACGAAACTTAAGAATAAATTTGACCCTTCAATAGGAGACTATGGTGCACCCATACACTGGAATATTCTGCAATAAAGAAAAAGTGTGAGAATTTCCCTGGTGGTCCAATGGTTAAGACTCTTCACTTCTAGTGCAGGGGGCTTGGGTTGGATCCCTGGTCAGAGAACTAAGATCCCACATGCCGCAACTAAGAACCCAGCGCAGCCAGACAAATAAATAAATGTTTGTTTGTTTGTTTGTTTAAGAAAAAGCATGAAGTAGACCAATTGCACATTGAGTGTAACAGTCACTGTACCAACACTGCATAGCTCATCGCATATTTGACTCTCTTAAATGTCATCTTCACAACTCTGGGTTAATTATTATGTTATTCCCATTTTACAGATGAGAAAATTGAGTCACAGAGAGATTAAGTAACTTCTTCAAGGTAACACTTGAGGAAATAGCAGAATGAGGATTTGCATCCAAGCAAGCTGGCTCTAAATGACAAATATAACAGCAGAATATATATGTACAGTCACAAATCTCTGTGCATAAGTGCATGTGTGCATGCTAACTCATTTCAGTTATGTCTGACTCTTTGCAACCCCAGGGACTGTAGCCTGCCAGGCTCCTCTGTCTGTGGGATTCTCCAGGCAAGAATCCTGGAGTGGGCTGCCACACCCTCCTCCAGGGATGGAAGCCGCGTCTCTTACATCTTCTGCACTGGCAGGCACTAGAGCCACGTGGGAAGCCTGTGCATATATGTATATGCAAACGCATAAACAAACACTTGATGGAGAGACCTACCTTCAGACAGCAGCCTGGGGGATGGGGCGAGGGAGGGACCCACTCCATCTGTGTTAGAATGTATTTTGATCCTGCAGTTGTTTTTGTTTTCCTTTTCATAAAGCTCTTCCCTTCCCCCTCCCCACCACCTCCGCACTGACCTCTGGAATTGGCTCCTTGGCACCAATTCCTGGGGGGTTTGGGGGAGGGAGGCTGGTGCAGAGGAACAAAGAAATCCTTGATCAGCTTTGGGTTTCAAATTAGACTTTACAAAACTCACAACAGAAATAATACAAGCCTCTCCCCAAAGGGGCTTTCTATTGTGGAGCTTTCTGTGGGAGAAGAGGTTTGTTGAGAAAAGAAGGGCTTCAGGCCTTGGAGGACTCACAGTAAAGTTTTCTGCAGTGGGAAAGGGGCATGAGGGTGTTCCACGTGCCCAGCAGGTAGAAAGAGCAGACCTAGGGGCCCAAGACAGGCCCCAACCCACACACACCTCCGTTGCTGCCCACCTCCCCAGCACCTGCCCCCCATCCCCGCCCCCCAGGAGAGCTGTGAGGCCTCAGGTGAAACCAGGGGGCTCCCCAGGTGGTGCAAGTGGTAAAGAACCCACCTGCCAATGCAGAAGACGTAAGAAACTCAGGTTGGACCCTTGGGTCGGGAAGATCCCCTGAGGGAGGGCCTGGCAACCCACTCCAGTATTCTTGCCTGGAGAATTCCATGGACAGAGGAGCCTGGCGGGCTGCAGTCCATAGGATCTCAAAGAATCAGACATGACTGAAGCCATTTAGCACGCACACAGGCACAAGACCAGCAAGGAGGTTGGCCTGAGCCCCTGGACCCCTTGACAGAGGCCTGGTCAGGCCCTGGTCAGCGGCAGCTAACAGGAGACAGCGGCCGAGGTCCAGGAGCTGAGGGGCAAGCCTCCCTCAAGTGGAGAGAGAAGCGTGCAAGTGGGGACCTGGCCTGCTTTTCCTGGCTCTGGAGCCGTCCCCAAACCCAGAGCTTTGCTCTGCCCGGGTGTAAGCAGATAGGCTAGAGGGTCCCCAGGGAAAGAGAACCAGTCATGGCTTTCTTGACAGAAGAGAAGCCAATTTTGGCCTAAGCCATTTTGCAATGTAAACCTGGCCACAGTGCTTGCCCTTGAGCAGCTCTCAGTAATTACTGATCTTGCGGGAACCAAGGAATGCAGAAACGGAGGAAAAGCAGTCAAAGCAGTCAAGAAACAACAGTTCAGCGATAAAAGGGTCCCAGTTCCTTCCTGAGGGCTACACAGAACAACCTGACCCTGACCTCAGGCGCCTTGGGCCTGCAGCGGCTTGGAGAGGGACTTGGGTTTCCAGCCAGAGACTGGGGCCAGGTGGTGGCAGTGTGAACGCCAGATCCCAGCCTCTAGGCCAGTGGTCAGTGACAAAGATCCTGGCCCTGCGGCTTTGCAGGAAAAAATCCCCGCAAAGATGGAAAGTAGTGAAACAAGTGAAGTATTTGTTATAAGGAAAAAAGTACAGTACGTGTGTATAGACACACACAGACTCAGGGAGAGAGAGTTGCTGAGTCACGCCTTCATGGCAGTTTGAACTACTTTTATGAGATATTTCTTCCCGGTTTCTTTTGGCCAATAATTTTGATTTGCCTGGTTCACAGTCCATACTTGGTATAACTCAGGATCCTCCCATGGTGCACAGGCATCTCTTAGCCAAGATGGATTCTACCGAAGAGGCCTGTGGGTAGCCTGGCATTAGTTAACATCACTGCCCTTTGACCCCCAAGGAGTCTTTCCGTGCATGTGTGGTCGGGGAGTTCTCCTGACTTCAGGAATGAAAAATATGTGGTCTGGGCAGGGGATAGCCTCCTGTCTTAATTCTGCTATTCTCATCTTGGAGTTTCAATCCACAGGGAATGAGCCTTCAATCCCTTTACATGGGGGATGGGAGGCATCTGTCTCCTTCCTCAATATATACTACTGTATAGCACAGGGAACTATATACAATATCCTGTGATAAGCCACGCTGAAAAAGAATATATAAAAGACTGTGTGTTTATTTTGTAAAACTGAACCACTTTGCTGTACAGCAGAAATTAACACAATATTGTAGATCAATCATACTTTAATCAAAACAAAAAAGAAAGAGAAGCAACACTCTGATATACATCTTCGAGTTGTGAACTACACACTAATACCCCAGACACCAGACTGGTGGGAATCTAAAGAATGATGACATTGACCTTCCAACAGTCAACTAAGGCTTGGACTCTGTCAACCTTTGCCTTAATTCTGTATTGAATTCTCCTCTATTCAAATGCATTCGTGAATAAGCATATGCCTTTCAAGCCCTCTTCATGAATATGCATATATGCTTAGCTTACAACTTCCCTGATTTTGCTGTTCAGGGAGATAGTGCTTTGGAAAAGATCTCTCGCGTTCTCCTCATTTGGTGCAAGTGATAAATCCTTCCTTCTCCTGATCTTTGGCTTGGCTGTGTCTTTTGACTCAATCCCCGCCAAGAGGCAAACTTGGTTTTCAGGAAACACTAGAAGTGGAAAAGAAGAGGAAAAAGGCAGGGGGAGAAACTGGCTTATTACCCGTCAGTGGTTCTTAAAATTCAGTGAGTCACACAAGACTAGAAACAAATAAAACAACACAGAAATGCATAGAAAATAGAAACAGGATAGAAAATATCAGAGAGTATCAAATCAGGTTTTATCTTATGAAACTTTTGCTCTTGATTATTGATCCAATGCTGCACGGGGTTCCAAAGTGCAATGAGTTTCCTACTGTTGACCAAGGTCAAAGATAGTAGAGAAACTTTCTCAAAGATGACAAAATCTAAGTATATATGGAAAGTGCCCAGTGGTAAACGTGACACTATTGGGGATTTTGCTGCTATTGATCAGAATTGTGAGCTAGGGAACTGAGTTCAGTTATTGCAGGGTTTTTTTGTACCAATTTTCAACTGGTATGAATTTTCCAAATTCCAATTTTCAAATCTTTTTAAAAATATATATTTATTTAACCCTACAAGGGTGTCTTAGTTGAGGCAGATGAGATCTTCAAGCTTCATTGCAGCGTGTAGGATCTTCAGTTGCAGCTGGCAAACTCTTAGTTGCAGCATGCAGGATCTAGTTCCCTGACCAGGGATCAAACCTGGGGCCCCTGCATTGGGATCTGCATTGTGAAGTCCTAGCCACTGAAGTCCCTTCAAATCTTAAACTACAGCCATTTGTTTGATTTTTGTACAGGGAGGATTTGATTTTATGTCTTCCTTAATTAAGAAAAAATAATGCATCTATTTCTTAAAGGCTATCATGACTGGAAATAAAAAGAAAAAAGGACCGAAGTCTGTAGATTATCTGGGGTTTTGACTGATTGAGTTTTTTAAAAGACACATGATTGAGAAGCCAAAAGATCAGTCTCTCATCTGACCTAGAAGTGGCCAACTCCCTCTCCATTCCAGCACGTGATCTTTCCTACACACCTCCTGGGTACAGTCAGAAAGGATCTGGGGGAAAACCATCCAAGGTGACAGGCCTAAGCCTTGCATTCAGTGGAGCTTATCATTTATTGTACCTGCTCTGTGACAACCTGTGCAAGGCACCAGGGTGAAGATGATGACAAGAGTCCCTGTCATTGCAAAGACACCTGATAGGGACTGATAGGGACTGAAAGTATTGACCACTGTGACGCGAGATGGTAGGAACTACAATGGGGTCTGAACTCCAATCAGATGGGGTCTGAACTCCAATCAGATGCCAGCCATGGGGACCGAGGGAGGTGGGCAGAAGTAGCATGCAAGGAGAGGAGGGCTCTCAGCACATTCTGAAGGTTGAGCATGAGTTAGGCAAGTAGGAGAGCACCATCCAGGCAGTTGACTAAGTCCCTGAAGAGTGTGTGTGCCCCCCTACCTGGTGGAGGAGACTGACTCCACCTTCCTCCAGGCCGGGGGAGTCCCCTAGCCCTAAAGGGTGGTAACAGACAAGATCAGGAGTAGGCTGAAAATAAAGGGACTTTCCTGGAGATCCAGTGGGTAAGACTCCACACTTCTAATGCAGGGGGCATGGGTGCCATCCCTGGTTGGGGAACTAAGAGCCCACTTGGTAGGGCCAAAAAAGGAGTAGACTGGGTAGGGCCCAGTGCTGTCCCGGGGTGAGGAATCCAAGAGAAGGTGGGCCATCACTCAGGAGGAAAGCCAGAGCCAACTCCAAGGGACAGTGTCACCAAGCAGGTCCAAGGAACAGGCATAAGGCTGTGCTCAGGCCAAGTGGCCAGGACGCAAGAAGCTCAGTGTTAGACGTGTCAGAAGGTTGTGTTAGAAAACTGGGTCTCCCAACAAGTCGTATGTGGAAGCTCTAACCCCCAATGTGACTATATTCGGAGGTAACTAAGGTTCAATGAGGTGGACCCTAATCCAAGAGGCTGGAAACCTTCAATACAGTAGCTAATATTTAATATCTATTTATTTATTTGGTGTGGGGCCCTAAATGGGAAACCTTAAAATAAAGAAGGGCTAGCTTTGCGGTGGGAAACTAAGATGGCGCCTGGCGGAAGAGATAGGGGTGTGGTCTATGTTAAAGTTTTTGATTGGCTCTCTTGATTTCTGTGCACGTGGACAGCAGGTCATCACCATAGACTCCTGTTATAATGAAGGCACATGACGATTTGACCTTTAACGTGATTGGTGCAAATATGTATGGCATATTACAATTTGACCTTTAACGTGATTGGTGCAACTATGGAAAGTCCCTTGCAAAACGCCCCTGCTTATCTATATAAACCAAGAGCTTGTGGCAATAAAGCAGAACTGCTAAGAGGGAACTCCTGTCGTGTTTGATTGTCTCTTGCTCGGTGAGGGGCTGGGTTGGCGGACAGCAGGCTTACCTCTCCTCGGACCCCGTCGGCTCTGCTGAGGGAAGTTCTACTGCCTCTCTTTTTGCGGAGCGCCCGCAGCAATTTGGCTGTGCTAGGTCTTATTGGCAGCATACAGGATCTTCACTTGCAGCATGTGAACTCAGTTGCATGTGGAATCTAGTTCCCTGATGGGGTGTCAACTGTGGACCCCTGAATTGGGAGTATGGAGTCTTAGCCACTTGAATGCCAGGAAAGTCTCTGGCACCTTTATAAGACACTAGCACATAACTGTCTCTCCATAGGCACAAGGCTACTAAGGACATAGCTAGAAGGCAGCTCTAAACATGCCAGAAAGAGGAGTTTCACGAGAAACCAACCCTGCCAACTCTTCGGTTTGAACTTAACATTTCCAGACATATGACAAAGTCAATTTCTGTTGTTTAAGTCACCCAGTCTGTGGCATTTTATTATTGCAGCCCAAGAAGACTTAGATGGATTGGGAGGAAGAGCTCAAGGTGGGGCAAGGAGAGACACGGTCCCAGCAACTTAATTTGCAGGGCCTTATGCAACACGAAAACCCTAAACTCAATTCAAAAACTATCGTGGAAAAAAAAAAAGTTATTGAGCATTTCAAGAGGCCAAAAGCTGGGCATTATACCAGGCACAAGTTATACACCCATGAAGTTGGGCCTGAAGAGAGGATCAGCATGGAGGCCTTAAAGTAACACAGGGGTGGAGGGTCAGCCTATGCTGCATGCTGGCGCCTTCCTGTGGGTTTTTACACAGAGACAGCTGCACACGCACCAACTCAGCCAGCAGAAGAACGTGATCGGAGCTTAAATGGGATTACAGAGGAAGTGCAGGAAGCACAGGCAGAGATTAATTCCTCAGGAAGAGTGAGGGTGATGAGTGAGCATGCAGCAGAGACACCTCTGCTGCGTGCTCAACACCCTTGGCTCCTCCCCTCATTCTCTGAGGGCAGGCCTCCAGCCGCCATATTTGTACCATGTGACGGCACTCCTGGCCAAAGGGATTGGAGTAGGGCTGATCACCTGATCCACAGCAGCCAATCAGAGCTCTTCCCTGAGACTGTGGCCCAGACAGAAATTCTAAAGATTCAGGTAACCGGGTAGGTGTGGGTGGGTCTTCTCCCCCATAAATGGGCTGAGAAAAGGAAGAAGAGGAAGACAGATGCTGAGCCACAGAGGGGAGCCATTAGGACTCGTGAGAAGTGTTTCAGTCTCTGATTTTTGTTCTTTATGGACTTCTGGCACCATTGATGCCCTGAGATGCCTTGAAACACTGGATCTTTTTCTTAAATTCCCCTCTTTTGCTTCCAGTAGTTTTCTTGAGTTTCTGTTGCTTGCTGGGAAAGACTTCACAGAGGAGGGGGAAGTATTCAGCTCAGCCCTGAAGGTTGAGCAAGAAGTAGGGAGTGGATGACATGATAGGAGAGTGGAGTTCCTGGTGGGGTGTTCTGCTGAGCAGTTCCTTCACACTCCTTCAGGTTTGCTATTTTTACATGAGAGTTCTCAGTTCCGGAGTGGGAGGCAATAATAGGAGGGAGTCAGAGAAGGAAGCATGTATTTCTTTATTAGAAGATTTGGATCAAAAGGTTTCTCTGTATGTCTGAAGGGGACTGCTTCGCCCGGGTCCTGAGGACATCCTCTTATTTCATTTTCTACTCCTTTTGGTCCTTTTACTTGGTGTGTTCATTCATCAGCTCAGGACTTATTGTAATATTATTGCAGCTTGTTACTCTTTGGAATCCCACCTCTGCCTCTTGCTAGTGTTTGTTCTTGGTCACATTTCTTCTTTCTTTCTTCCTTCCTTCCTTTCTTTCTTTTGGTAGAAAAATTATTGCATTAGCCCCCCCACCAGATAAAAGTAGAATCTAATTATAGGAGCATCAAATACATGAATGCCTTCATCAGGTCTCATTTATATTTGTCAGAAACCATTCTGTTTCTTTAAAAATAGCTTTTCCCCAGCTTTACTGAAGTATAATTGACATATAACATTGTGCAAATTTAAGGTGTTGATTTAATACACTCATGTATTGCCAGTGATCCACAATGTCAGCTGACAACTCCATCACATCAGGTAATTACCATTTCTTTTTTGTGGTGAGAATGTTGAAGATTTATTCTCATAGCAGCTTTCAAGTATAGAATACAGTAGTATTACGTATAATCACCATGTTGTGTGTTAGACTCCCCAGAACTTACTCATCTGTAACTAAAAATGGGTACCCTTTGGCCAACATCTCCCGCTCATCCCCACCTTCTCCCAGGCCCTGGTAATCAGCACTGTATCCTCTGCTTCTATGAGTTTGACTATTTTAATTCCACACATGGTGATACCATAAAGTAGTTGTCTTTCTCTGTCTGACTCATTTCACTTAGCATAATGCCCTTGGGTTTCATACGTGTTGTCACAAATGGCAGGATTTCCTTCCTTTTCATGGCTGAATAACATTCCATTGTGTATAGGTATCACATTTCTATTCATTTATTCCTTGGTAAACACTTAGCTTATTTCCATATCTTGCTGGCCACATTTCTTAACCTCTCTATGCCTATGTTTCTGAATACACTGAGTTGGGACTGCTAAAGTAGTCCTCACTGTAGGGGAGTTCTGTGCTCAGTCACTCAGTTGTGTCCAACTCTTTGTAACCCCATGGACTGTAGCCCACCACGATTTTCTGTCCATGAAAATTTCCAGGCAGGAATACTAGAGTGGTTGCTCCCATTCCTTATGCCTACTCCCAAGGGATCTTCTAGGCCCAAGGATAGAACCCATGCCTCTTGCACCTCCTGTATTGGCAGGTGGATTCTTTACCACTAACACCAACCGGGAAGCTCCCTGTAGAGGCGCTGGAAGCTTAAGTGAGTAGACACGTGTAATGCTCCAAAATCTGCCTGGTGCCTGGCCCTGAAGACCTTTAATGTGGGTTCTTGGGACTTCCTGGTAGCCCATTGGTTAACGCTTCACCTTCTAATGCAAGGAGTGTGAGTTAGATCCCTGTTGGGGGAGCTAAGATTCCACATGCCTTGCAACCTAATAATAATAATAAATAAATAGAAAGCGATAGTGTAACAAAATCAATAAAGACTTTGAAAATGGTTCACATCAAGACATGTTTTAGAAAATATATGAGTTCTTGATTTTTAAATATTGGCAAGATTTAGGGTTAGGGTTATAGGCTGGGCCTGAAGGTTGAGAAATGACTAAGAAATGGCTTCTCCTCTTATAGTGGCCATCATCCAGTAGGGACAGGCATGGAAAGAAATACTTCCAGGAAAGATACTCTATGTCATGTGCTAGAGGGAGGGTCCAGGCACTGTGGGCAAGGAGACCGACTGACCTGCTGGCACAATCATAGAAGGCTTCACAGGACAGGGTTTTGAAGGATGAAGAGGAGTTCACATGGAGCAAAGCAAAGAGAGGGCATTTCAGGGAAAAGGAATTGGATTGAGCAAAAGCTTGGAATCAAGAAAGGGCTTGGTGTGTTTGGGAAATAGTAGGACATCATGGATGAAGCTTAAAGTGTGTGGCCTGAGGGGACAATGAGGACTAGACAAGAGGCTGAAGTGATGGGTGAGAAAATACAATGAAAGTATCTGACCTGATTTCTGCCTTACTGAGACACTTAGAGAAAATACTCTGCCACCTCCCAGGCTAAAAAAAGAAAAATCTTAAGAATTACCCTGAAGAAGAATCTTCAGTCATTCATTCCTCCCCCATGGAAGCATCCATGCCAGCTCTCTCCCAGGCTGCCTTGAGGGGGAGGGCATAGCATAGTTTTGGAGCTCTGATGTGCTGGTCTCTGAGGGGTGGGCAGGACAGGTTATAGCAAGGTGGGGAGTGGGAGCCAGTGTCCAGACAGGAGGTTTCGTGATGGAGCTGGAGGTAGACAGTGAGTGTCCAGCCCCACCTGATGCCTTCCTGGGCTCTGTGCCCAACCCTTGAGCTCATCCCCTTTCATCTCACCAGGGCGGTTCCAGTTCTCTGTTACCTTCTGCCCAGTATCCCCCTGGTGACACCTGCCACCACCTCCAAAGGCTTTCCGCAGCTGCCTCACACCCTGCTCACACTCATAATGCCCCGATGCCCCTCCCTGGGTGTTCCTCGGGGAAGGCAGCCTTGGCCACATCTCAGGGTCCTGGGGGTGGGGAGGAGCAGTGATCAAGAGATGCATTCCTGTGGTTCTTCTGCCCTATTTTTTCTTTTCTTTTCTTTTTTGGCTATGCTTGTGGGATCTGTGTTCCAGGACTTGGGATCAAACCCATGCCCTAACCATTGGACCGCCAGAGAATTCCCTCTTTTGCCCTGCATTAGCAGGGGCCTCTTGGCAATGGGCCCATACTTTTCTGGTCTCAATCCCTAGAAGAGGCTGTGAAAGTGAAAGTGAAAGTCACTCAGTCGTGTCTGACTCTTTGCGACCCCATGGACTATACAGTCCCTGCAATTCTCCAGGCCAGAATACTAGAGTGGGTAGACTTTCCCTTCTCCAGGGGATCTTCCCAACCCAGGGATTGAACCTAGGTCTCCTGCATCGCAGGCAGATTCTCTACCAACTGAGCTATGAGGGAAGCTATCTATGAGGGAAGCCTCAGAAGAGGCTGAGCCAAGACAATTCCAGGCCTGGGGAAGTGGGAAGGAGTTTGAGGACCAGGTCCATTTAAGACTCTCCTAGGCCCCAGGGCCTGTTTCTCCTGAAGGCCACATACCAACACATCATACAAAATGGGTCCACTCTTGACAGTAAACAGAATTCTTGATCATGTTGTATTGACCTGCAGTTTACTAGTTGACAAAATATTTCTGTGAGATCAAATATTAGCTTCAATTTTCTTTCCTTATTTTGAAGGGAGTAATTTTCCCAGGTGTCAGATGTTGTAGGGCCCTTGCCAAACTAGGTTGGAGGCAATAGGCTTTTTTTTTTTCCCCTATCTTTTTGGTTTCTCTGTGCAGCATGCCAGATCTTAGTCCCCTGACCAGGGATTGAACTTGTGCCTCCTGCAGTGAAAGCACAGAGTCTTAACCACTGCACCTCCAGGGAAGTACCAACCCAGGCTGTTTTTGAAGAGCCTCTCAAAGAAGCTCCCAACCCCTCAGCCTTCTGGAGCCTCCCGCTCTGAGCATCCCAGTGTCCCCTGGCACAATCCCACCCTTAGTGACCAACTTGGGAAATCAACATTCTCACTAAAAATGAGGGACTTGTCTCCCAATCTAACCCAGCACACAGTGGGTGCTTAATAAATGTACTTTGCCTGGCTTCCCTGTACCCTTTCCTCCTGGAAGAAGGTCTAGAGATGGGGAATACCTGGCCCTGAGCTGGGAGGGCTGGCCTGACCTGCCCCATGCTTCCCCAGGGCTGGGTCCTCCTTCAGGATGGTAACAACACACACTCGAGGCAGAAACCAAGATGTTCCCCTTGGGTAACAGGACTTCAGGGAATCATGTTTGGTTTTCTTGTCGTGTTTACTAGAGTTTTACAATTTTTCTCTCATGAACATGTCTGACTGCTCTAATGGTGAGGGGGGGAAATGAAAACCGTGTATAATTAGTGTGCTTTCATTCCATTTCAGATACGCCGTCTCACTGTTCCTCATGGCGAGCCTATGAGAGAGACAGGACGAGGAACACCCATTGTACAGATGGGAACACTGAGGTTCTTAGGTCAGATCCCTAGTGACAAGAAATTTATTACAGGACTTCCCTGGTGGTACAGTGGATAAGAATCTGCCTGCCAATGCAGAGGACACGGGTTCAATCCCTGGTCCGGGAAGATCCCACATGCCTCTGAGTAACTAAAGCCCGTGGGCTACAACCACTGCTGGAGTTCTAGAACCCGAGAGTTACAACCACCAGAGTCCATATGCCTGGAGCCTGTGTTTCACTACAAGAGAAGCCACCACGATGAAAAGCCGGTGCACCGCAGTGAAGAGTAGCCCCCACTCGTCACAACTAGCGAAAGCCCGTGTGAAGCAACGAAGATCCAGCACAAAGATACATAACTAATTGTTTATAAACACTTTCATGGATTTACAGAGGGTAACAACAGCAAAAACAAACAAACAAAAAATATTAAGAATAATAAGAAGAAAGAAACCTATTGCGAAAGAGAGAGCCCGCGCTGCCTCAGCAGCAAGACTGACAGTAGGGCCAAAGGCTCAGGGTCTGGGGTCTTGCTGAGAGATGGGCGCAGCACCTGGAAGGGTGCAGAGTTTCAGGGACAGGACGGGCTGAGGGGAAGCCTGGGCCCCGGGAAGGAGGACCTCGGGCTGGACAGGTCAGCAGGCTAGGGACTTGGACCTGGGGCCCAGGGACCCATGTGGATGGCAAAGCCCCCAGATCTCCATCCCACACCCCTCTACTTCCACCGTCTCACCCCAGCAGAAGGAACACTTCTGACTTGCATTTAAGCCCTTGAGATAAAAGTCTGAACTCTGGGACCCACAAGATCCTGCTTGGCCCTTCCCCTCCTCTGCAAACCCATCTGGCTCCGTTCCCTCCCCAAGTGAATTTCATTCCTTCAACAAGTATTTATGGACACCTCCCAGGTGCTGGACAGGCAAGGTTGGTCAGGTCAGACGCCCTCCCTGCTCTTCCAGAGTTTACCGCCTACCAAGCTGCAGTTCCTTGGTATCTTCGGCTTCTCCCGCTTGGGATGCCTTCTCTAGCCCCCTTTGCCTAGCCTCTACCTGATCATCTTTCAGGTTTTGGCTTAAAAGGTCACCTCCTCCAGGAAGCCCTCCCCACTCAGACTGGATGAGCCACTCTTCTTTTCAGCTCCTACAGTGCCCTCTACTCCCTTCACCACATCATCCTGTAGGTTGGTCATAAGTTGGCCTCCTCTCCCAGACTGTGATTTCCTCAAGGAAATCAACCCTGAATAGTCATTGGAAGGACTGACGCTGAAGCTCCAATATTTTGGCCACCTGATGCGAAGAGCCGACTCATTGGAAAAGACCCTGATGCTGGGAAAGATTGAGGGCAGGAGGAGAAGGGGGTGGTAGAGGATGAGAGAGTTGGATGGCATCACTGATTCAGTGGATATGAGTTTGAGCAAACTCCGGGAGATGGTGAAGGACAGGGAAGCCTGGTGTTTTGCAGTCCATGGGGTCGCAAAGAGTTGGACAGGACTGAGCCACTGAACAACAGTAACTGTATCCAATGTGATCTCATCTTGAGGTCCTTAATTACCTCAGAAAGTATATTTCCTTATTTTTCCAAATAAGGTTACCATCACAGGTACCAGGATAAGGACTTGGATATATTTCGGGTATTCTTTGGAGGGGGCACAATTCATCCCACCACATCATCTCATCAAGGGTCAGCAACGGTGTCAAGCTCACCTACACATCTCCAGAGAAAATACTCACTGGAACAGAAAAGGTGTTGGGTACAGGATTCAGTGACTGGGGATCCAAACAACGTGCCCAGAACAGACGCCTGGGGGGCTCGGCGGATGGAGTGGGTGAAAAGGGGGACCAGAGATACCGCAGGCCAGCATCCCTGCCTCCCGCAGCACCAACTTCTCTGTAGAGGACTGAGGAAAGGCCTGGCTGCCCTCTGTCTAGGCACTGAGGCTGTGCTCACAGCCCAGCCTCAGTGAAAAGGGGGACCAGAGATACCCCTGGCCCGCATCCTCTCCCCTCCCCCACCCCTTGCTGTAATTGCTCAGCCCTTTATTCTCCAGCCTGGGTGTTGCCCCCAAGGCCCCTCATTCTCACCAGGTCCCAGTTGCTGGGGACCAGGCTGTGCTCACAGCCCAGCCTCAGTGCCTAGACAGAGGGCAGCCAGGCCTTTCCTCAGTCCTCTACAGAGAAGTTGGTGCTGCGGGAGGGAGGGGGGGAGGGGAGCGGATGGGGGGAGGGGAGAGGATGGGGGGGCGGCAGCAGCAAGGCTTTTGACCTGGGATTCTAAGAACACGGAAGGGCGTAGTGTCCTCTCCTGGCGCCCACGGGCAGCTGGGACCTCGTGGCCTCCCAGCATTCCCTGGAGGCTGGGACTGCCAAAAGCAGTGATGGGAGCAATGGAGGGACCGTCTCAGCCCTTGAATGTGGACCCAGAGAGCTGATGGGCCTGGGAGTGAGGTGGGGACAGTCCCAGCACCCCTAGGCCTCTGAGCCTCAGGGGCAGGTGGACAGGTTGAGACCCAGAAGCAGAGAAGGGGCTGGCAGACAGGTCGCCCTGAGCACATGCTGGGTGGGGGCCCCTCCATCCAGAGCTGCAGCTCCTTCTGAGGTTTCCTCTGCCCTAATGCCAGTGGCAGCTTCCTCCCCAAGCAAGAAGCTCTTAGTTGCAGGTGAAGGAGGCAGCCCAACTGGACCATAGAGAAGGTTGAGCCCCGAAGAATTGATGCTTTCAAATTGTGGTGCTAGAGAAAACTCTTACGAGTCCCTTGGACAGCAAGGAGATCAAACCAGTCAATCCTAAAGGGAATCAACCTTGAATATTCACTGGAAGGACTGATGCTGAAGCTGAAGCTCCAATATTTCTGCCATTGGATTCGAAGAACTGACTTATTGGAAAAGACCCTGATGCTGGGAAAGACTGAGGGCAGGAGGAGAAGGGGACGACAGAGGATGAGATGGTTAGATAGCATCACTGATCAATGGACATGAATCTGAGCAAACTCTGGGAGATGGTGAAGGACAGGAGAGCCTGACATGCTACAGTCCATGGGGTCACAAAGAGTTGAACATGACTTAGTGGCTGAACAACAACGAGGCACCCGGCAAGACTGCCCTTGTCAACATTTGCCCAGCCTCTTGCCTGAGTCCCAGCCTCTTGCCTCTTGCTCTCCGCATCTCAGTTGGCAACTCTCCAAGGAACTGTGTTAGTAGCAGTTGCTCAAGGGGCCACTTCCTTACCTGTCATAGATCAGGGAGGCAGGTAGGATCAGGCAAGGTGGGTACCCTCAGGTGATGGGGTGATGGGAGTCCCAGCTGGGAGCGAAGAGAAGTTAAAGGGCTCCTTGGAGAGAGAGAAAGAGCTCGGGATTTGGGGCCAGGACTCGTGGGCTTGACATGGCCCATGATTTCAGCTCTCCTGGACTTGAATTCCTCACCAGCAAAAGAATAGCAGCAGCAGCCTGGCAGGATCAAAGGGGATAATGAATATAAAGAGGTTTTGGAACACGCCTGACAGATCTAAGCTGTGTGGCTTTGCTGCTAGAATCCCTTTGTGTCTAATGTTCTGATCTTTAAAAAGTCCCTTCCTGTACGTCACCAGAAAAAAAAAAAAAAAAAAACTGTGAACACAGAAGTGTCCAGTGGTCCCGGCCTACTTTGCTGGCAAGAAGGGCTCTGGACTTCTAGAGGGTGGGAGGAGAACGGAGCTGGGTGGGGAGAGACCAGAGGGAGGCCAGAGAGCTCATGGCTGGAGAACAACAATGTGAAGGCAGAAGAGGGAAAGCCCGAACAGAGAGGTCGAGAAAGAGAGGGTAGTAGCGGTAGCTCCCATTTGCTGACTTGCTGTGCACCGGCCACCAGCTCCTTTAATACTCCTGCAGGCTTGTGAGTTGTCATATATGGATGTGAGAGTTGGACCATAAAAAAGGCTGAGCGCTGAAGAATTGATGCTTTCAAATAGTGGTGTTGGAGAAGACTCTTGAGAGTCCCTTGGAGAGCAAAGAGAACAAACCAGTCCATCCTAAAGGAAGTCAACCTTGAATATTCATTGGAAGGACTGGTGCTGAAGCTGGAGCTCCAGTACTTTGGCCACCTGATACAAAGAATTAACTCACTGAAAAAAAAAAAATAAAAAATCTCTCCCTGATGCTGGGAAAGATTGAAGGCAGGAAGAGAAGGGGGCGACAGAGGATGAGATGGTTGGATGGTATCATCGACTAAATGGACGTGAGTTTGAGTAAGCTCCAGGAGATGGTGAAGGACAGGGAAGCCTGGTGTGCTGCAGTCCATGAAGTCACAAAGTGTCAGATATGACTGAACAACTGAACAACAATAAAGCTTGTGAGCTGAGAGCAGCTTCATCCCCATTTTACTGACCAGGACATTTTGCTCAGAGATGTGAAACCACTTGTCAGGGATGGAAATTCAGGTTCAATTCTGCCTGACCTCAGAGCTCATGCCTACGAGACTTAGGCTGAGCTTCTCCAAACACAGAAGAGTTGGGCCTGCAGGTGGAACAAGCCTCAAGACGCAGAGCAGACAAGCTCCTGGCCAGGGCCTGGAGAATGTGGAGTTGCCGCTGGAGCACTGGCCTCGGGGCCCAGGTTTCCAACTTGTCTCTGAGCTCCTCCACCGAGCAGCCTGGGCCAGTCCTTCCTTTCTCTGGGTCTTAGTTCTTTGATCTGCAGACGGGCTGACTCCACACACAACATCCCAGAGGTGGGGCATCCTTGGGGCCAGGCCGACCTCAGGGTGATTCCTCAACGAAGGCGCCCTTGGATCTTCTGGAACTGTCACAGTTGTCCCAGGGCTGGTGAAGAATGTGGATGGTCCCTGCTAGGAGACACGGTGAGCAAGCCTGCAGCCATGGCAGTTCCTCAGGACCGGGTGGTGGAGAAGGTGGTGGGGAACCAGTGATGCAGCTGGCTCCAGTTACTAGGTTCATGACAGGCTCAAGGGAGGCGACCTCTTTAGGGAGATGTGCACAGGGAGAATGGAGCAGGATGTGGCCTCACCAACTGGCCCCGTAGCCATGCCTTAGACTCCGGGTCACACAGGACCTTCTCGTTCCTGGGGAGGTTCTAAGGTCCAGAGAGTTTCCGGCCAGAGGCAGGTGATTTACATGAGCCGTGTCCCTCTCCCCAGGGCCACCCCAGCCCGGGCACCTGGTGGGTCATCACCCACTGTGGGGCTTACATCTTGCAAGGGACCCCAGATAGGGTGTATGCCGTCAAGGCAGACCCTGCTCCATGAATGACTATGTGTCTGATATGGTTTATAGGTGGGGCTGAAGGTGGGCTGCCCTTGAGCAGGATATGTGTCCAGACGTGGGCCCTGACTGCAGCTTGCAGTTAATTCCAGCTGTCTGGGAACCTCCACCTGCTGTCAGTTCCCTGTTATCTTGCTGCTGGGACTCCGGATTCTGCAACACGACCCCTCCCCTCAACACCCACGCTGGGATCCACCCATCCCTCCGCCACCGCCTCTCCCTAGCACTCCATTCACTCATTCACTCACAGAACATCTTTTTTTGGCTGCACTGGGTGTTCGTTGTGGCACGCAGGCTTCTCCTGTTTCAGCATATGTGGGCTCCAACAAGCACAGGCTTGTTGCTCCAAGGCATGTGGAATCTTCCCCGACCAGGGATCGAACCCATGTCCCCTGCATTGGAAGGCAGATCATTAACCACTGGACCACTCCACACATTTATTAAGTACCTACTGTGTGCCATGTACTGTATCAGATATACTACAGGGGAAAAAAAACAGATCTGTCAAAGTGTAAAGTTAAAAGAAAGGACTCTGGAGCTAGGGGGTTCAAGCCCTGGCTCTGCTACTTTCCAGCTGTGTGACCATCAACAAGTATTACAAACCCCAATCGCCTCAACTGTAAAATAGGGCTAAGAATAGTATCTCCCCATGGAGTTGGGGTGAAGATTTGATGCCTTAATACAACGTTTGAAGAGCACTTGGCTCATGGTAAGTGTGCCAAGTGTTTGTGGTTATTAGTCTCATGGTAGATGCATAAAGTGAACTGTAAACAAATAAATAATTGCCAATTATGGCTGGTATTCTGCAGGGAATAAACGGTATGCTGTGGGTAGAGGGGTAGGTGGGGTGGTCAAGAAGGTCTCTCTGAAGAGGTGATTTCTTTGGGGTGCCAATGGAGGAGGAAACAGTCTTGGCAAGAGCAAGGCAAGTGCTTTCCAGTCAGAGAGACCAGCAAGTGAGAATCCCTGAGGTGGCAACAGCTTGGCAGGTGTTGGGAGCAGCAGAAGGCGGAGAGGCAGGCGATCAGGGGGTGAGGAGAGCGCGGCAGGTCCTTGTAAACCACAGAAAGGAGTTTGGCTTTTATCCCAGTGCAGTCGGCAGCCACACCAGGTTTTCAGGTGTTTCTGTAAGTCGTACTGGAGTGTATCACACGTGCAGAAAAGTACATGGATCAGGGCCTTCCCTGGTGGTCCAGTGTCGAAGACTCCGTGCTCCCAATTCAGGGGGTTTGGGTTCGATCCCTGGTCAGGGAACTAGGTCCCACATGCTGCAACTAAAGACACCTCATGCCCCAGAGGAGATCCTGCAGGCCGCAACTAAGACCTGGCAAAGCCAGATAAATAAATATTTTTAAAAAGAAAGAAATGCATACTAATCAGAAGTATGCAGTGCCACAAATTTTCACACACACACACACAACAGAGCAGAAGTGGGGGATGAGGGTGTGGAACCAGATCTGAGATCAAAAGCAGAACACGAGCAGCACCCTGGAATCCCCCTTCCAGGCACCACCACCCCCGGGGTAACCTCCACGCTGACTTTCAACAGCAGAGGGTAGTTCTCCCCGCTTTTTGAGCTCTCTGTGAGTGGAACCATACACCATGTGTGATCTGTGACTGGTTTCTTTCGCTCAACATTGCAAGTAACATTCACCCACCCATTGCAAATGGTGGCAGCTCTCTTTCCTGGGCAGTGCATCACCGTGGCTGTCCCACTGCACACTTAGATGCTCGCCTGTGGGCAGGCACCTGTAACCCCTGACTTTGGTGCCTGTACTTCTGTTTTTTTCTGGTCACTGAAGGGTTTTTTAACATGAAATTGACAAGATCTCCTTTCAACTTCACTCCAGACTCCAATTCCCACATCAGCCCACCACACTGACTCCAGAAGCAGACCAGCTTCAACCTTTTGTTATTTTTTAAATTTTTGGCTGTGCTGGGTCTTCACTACTGCGTGCACACTTTTGGTGACTGGAGGCTGCTCTCGGTGTGGTGCGCGGGCTTCTCGTTGCGGCGGCTTCTCTTGTTTCGGAGCGCGGGCTCTAGGGCCCTCGGACTTCAGTAGGTGTGACGCGTGGGCTCAGTTGCCTGGAAGCACGTGGGATCTTCCTGCACCAGGGATTGAGCCGGTGTCCCAGGCATTGCAAGGGGAATTCTTAACCACTCAACCACCAGGGAAGCCCCTTCATCTTTTAAGAAAATTTATTTTTATTGAAGTATGGTTGATTTACAATGTTGTGCTAATTTCTGCTATACAGCAAAGTGACTCAGATATACACATGAATACATTCTTTTTTAACAGTCTTTGCTGCTATGGTTTATCCCAGGAGATTAGATATAGTTCCCTGTGCTATACAGTAGGATCTTGTTGCTTATCCATTCTAAATGTAATAATTTGCATCTCCTAAGCCCAAACTCTGTCCATCCTTCTTCCTCCCCACTCTCTCTTTGCAACCCACAAGTCTGTTCTCTATGTCTGTGAGTCTGTTCCTGTTTCTTGGATAGGTTCATTTGTGCCATATTTCAGATTCCACAGATAAGTCATATCATAGGGTATTTGTCTTTCTCTTTCTCACTTACTTCATTCAGTATGATAATCTCTAGCTGCATCCATATTGCTGCAAATACCATTATTTCATTCTTTTTTAAGGCTGAATAGTATTCCATTGTCTATATGTACCATATCTCCGGGAGTTGGTGATGGACAGGGAGGCTTGGCGTGCTGCAATTCATGGGGTCGCAAAGAGTTGGACACGACTGAGCGACTGAACTGAACTGAACTGAACTGTAGCTTTTTTATCCATTTGTCTGTCAGTGGACTTTCAGGAGTTTCCCTGTCTTGGCTATTGTCAATAATGTTGCTATGAACATAGGGGTGCCTGCATCTTTTTGAGTTATAGTTTTGTTCAGGTATATGCTCAGGAGTGAGACTGCAGGGTCATATGGTAGCTTTATTTTTAGTTTTCTGAGGAACCTCCATACTGCTTTTCATAGTGGCTGTACCAACTTGCATTCCCTACCAACATCCTCCTACCAACAGTGTAGGAGGGTCCCCTTTTCTCTACCCCTTCTCCAGCATCTGTTACTTGTAGACTTTTTTAATGATGGCCATTCTGACTGGTGTGAGGTATTGGTAGTACCTCACTGTAGTTTTGACTTGCATTTCTCTAATAATTAGTGATGTTGAGCATCTTTTCATGCGTCTACTGGCCATCTGTATGTTTTCTTTGGAGAAAAGTCTAATAATGTCTTCTGCCCGTTTTTCATTTGGGTTATTTGGATTTTTTGTTGTTGACCAACCTCACCTTTTTGCTGCTCCAACAGAAGCCAGTATCAGAATATACCATTTCATGTGCTGATGGTGTGTTTAATTCAATGCTCCCTCCTAATCGGGAACCCTTTAGTGGCTCAGTGTCCTCATGTGGAAAATGGGTCAGTCATCCCAAACTGCAGGTCGCTGGCTATGAAGATTAAGTTAAATGAGAAATGTCAGTGAGAGCCCATGGCCCTTCCTCCTTCCAAGGAGCATAATTAATGCCCTTTGTCTCCTTTTTCTTCAGAATCCATAAAATGAACTGAAAAAGGGGTGCCCCTGTGAGTGAGAGTGAAACTGCCTTCCTGGCTTCCCGGGGTCCTCCTGCCTTCTAGATCAAGGGTGCCCCCTCCCTGCCCCAAGACCAGCACAGACCCAGCTCCTGGACCCCACAGGTTGCTCTCAGTCTCTAAGTCCCAGAGGGTAGATGATCCAGAAACCACTCCTGCCTTAGCACTCTGGCTCGCCACCTGAGAACCCTGCCCCTCCCCACACCATCCCACCCCAGATCCTACAGATCCCCTGAGAAGCCCCACCAGGGACGCACCCAGCCTGCTCTCAGGGTTACTGCGCCCACAGCACGTGGCACCTTCCAGCGCACATCCCAGCCCTTCCTAATGCGTGTGTGCCCCCCTGCCAGACTGTGCCGCCAGGGAGGCACCTGTCCCCCTGTTCCCGGAAGATGGAAGATCGCCCACACCTGGCACTGTGCCTAGCATCCAGCGGGGGCGTCCTAAATATCTCCTGAATGATTCATTCATTCCTTTGGAAAGAAAGCACAGACCCCTAAGTGATTAAGAGTATGGACTTTGAAGTCACATTCACTTAGGTTCAAGTCTTAGCTGACACTTGGCTCTGTGACCTTGGGAAGGTCATCTCACCTCTCTGAGGCTGTTTCTTTCTGCTAAAAAAGCCGGGGGAGAGAGAGAGAGAGAGAGGAATGACCACGACCCCATTAGGTCATTGTGAGGAGTGAGATGACGTTTTACCATTCAGAGAAGGGGCCACCGGCCGCTTCCTGTTTTCTGACCGGTACTTGGGAGGTGCACAGGATCAAGTCTGATTTACAGAAAAAGAAACTGAGGCCCTAGAAAGGGAACAGGATAACTGGGGGTGCGGCCGCTCGGGCTAGAACCGGAGCCTGCGGACTCGGAGCCCAGTGCTCCCGGAGCTCACGGTCAGCACATCCCCAGCCCCCACTCCGACTCATCCTGGGCCTGGGAGCGCGGGGCTGGTCTCGGCCTCGGACGACCCCTGGGATCCGGGGCGCGCTTGGGGATCTTCGGCTCAGACCCCGGAAGCGCCGCGCAGCTCCCGGGAGCGGAGAGAGCGCTCGGGGTTGTCACTTTAAATTAAAGAGAGAGCGGGCGGGCGAGCGCCAGGGAGCGCGCGACGGGCTCCTGGGAGCGTGCCCGGACTGCGGCGCAGCTCCCGACTGCCGCCCCGGCCCGGCCGAGCCCCCGGCCCGCGCCGCGCTCCTCCCAGGCGGGCGCGGGGCGACACTGCAGGGGTGGCTCCTCCGGCGACTGCCGGGCTTGGCGCCGGTGCGTGCGCGCTGCGGGAGGCCGGCAGGAGACGGGAGCCGGGAGCCGAGAGCCCGGAGCCCGAGCCTGAACCCGAACCGGAGCGGCGGCCCCTCCGCGGAGCCCGGGTGAGTACGCGCTCCGAGCGCGGATGAACGCAGTGCCCCCTCGCAGCGCCGGGGACCCCCGGGCTCCGCGCGCCCCGCTCATCTGCACACCCGCGCGAATCACACACCCGCGCCGCGCTTGCACACACAAACGGCCGGCACAGCGCACGCCGGGCGCCCTTCCCCGGCCCGGCCACTCCGCACACTGCGCATCGCCTCGCGCCCCGCACGCCCGCCCCGCGTGTGCACACACGCGGCTCTCTCGGCCATTTACACGCCTCCCCGGCGCCCGCGCTGCACGCACACCTATCACGCTCAAAGCGCCCTGCCTGCCCCCGCTGCCCCGGCCCCGCCTCGCACCTCCTTCCCAGCTCCAGGGTCAGCCTCCCCCCCAACACTTCGGTCCCCAAATATCCTGGGGGTCCCCGCAGCATAGGTGCTGGGTTTTCAGGAAATGCCCCATGTCGCACCCCATTGCCAGGGGGCCCCCGGGGAACCAAGAGGATCATCGGCCTCTGTCTGCTACCACCAGCCTGGGTGGGGAGCTGTCCAGGGTCTCTCTGCCAACCTTTGATGCCATTGCATTTTGGGAGAGGAAGCCTGCCAGTCTCGAGGTCCTGGGGCTGTAGATTTGGGTTGAAGTTGGGGGGAGCTGGGGCCAAACAGGGGGATCTGGAGCCAGGCCTGTGGGTGGAGGATCCCTGAGCCAGCCATCCTAGTGACCCCTCTTCCATGGGCTGCAGACAGACTCAGTGCCCGCCCCCAGCCAATGAGGCCACCCTCTTCACAAAGCACCTAGCAAGTCTGCACCCTGGAATGTCCACCTCTTCCCGAAGCTAGGGAGTGGGTGACAGGTTGGACAGCCGCAGCAGCAGCTATGCCTCCTACTAAGAAATAGGGAAACTGAGGCTCGGAGAGGGCATGAGACTCACCAAAAGGGACACAGCCAGTCTGGAGACAGGTCAAGACCCAAGCCCCCGGCCTCCCCATCCTGAAATCTGAAGCCTTCCCCAAGCAAATTGGGAGAGTGGGGTCTCCCAGCCCGGGGTTCCAGCTTGGACCCTGCTTCTCGTCAGTGCTGGTGACTACGGGCAAGTAGTGCCCTGCCCTCCAGTGTTCTTACCAGTGCCATGGGCAGAGGAGCAGCCCTCTCAGAGGGCAGCAGGGAGGCTGTGCTGAAATAACACCTGGTGAGCCCTTGGTACAGAACTCAGCACACAATATGTGCCCAGGAAATGCCAGCTCCCACCACCCTCTCTGGTTTGTACTGTGGTTTTGTGGGCTTTAGGGAGGGGATGGTGGCAGGATATGGTTATTCCAGAAAGTGGGAGGGAGCCCTTGAAAAGAATTTCAAACCTGAAGCTCCTAGAGAGGCTCCCAGTCTTCGAGATCGAGGGCTCCCCGGTCCCAGCCCCTGATCCTTCCCATTGCCTGCTGGCTTCTGGGTGAAGGGAGCCAAGAGCTGGCTAGCTCGGGGCACTGAGCTAGGACATGGGCTGAGGGGGAGCCCCTCCCCTGCCAGAGTCACCAAATTCCTGGAAAGCCACGTCTTGATAAACTCAGGAGGGGTCCTCGACCCGTGGTCAGATTCCAGTAAGTCTTGTGGTAGGTCTTCCCACCCATCTTCCACCCCCAAAAGGCCTGCTCAGGAGGTGGCATGGTGGCCAGGAGCCCAGGCCCAGATCCCTCGCACCTTGGAGTCAGTCCCAGTGTTGCTACTCATAGGCTGAGTGACTCCAGCCCTGGCTTCCTCATCTGTCAAAGGGAGATCCGTTTACCCATTCAGTGGTCAGGTTTATATCACATGCATACGACGAGCCAGGCACCACGGGAGGCAGTTAGCATGGACTGTGTCTGATTCTTACGGCAAAAGGTAGGTGTTGCTGAGTAGGTATGATTAAGACTACATTTGAACCTAGAGGGGTTTTCAATGAACAAGCTCCCTGCAGTTTAGGTTTTGGAGGATTGGGGCCAGAATGAATGGATGGAGTGAGGAAGGGTGTCAGGACGAGGTTCAGATGAGGGTTTGGGACGGCTCTGGCCCACCCCCGCTGCGCCCCATTTCCTGCGTGTCAGAACTCAGGGCAGCTCTGGCCATGGGCTGCCCTGGGCTCGGGCGTGCCGTGTCAGCATCTTGTTCCAAGCTGGAGCCTCAGCCCCTCTGCCCGGCAAACCTCCAGGCTGCCAGCAGGAGTCTGCGGAGGCTGTTGTAGTGGGTGGGATGGGGTCAGGGGTCTCGGGAGTGGTAAGTAAAGCCATTAAGGAGGGCGCTGGCTGCAGAACGAGCTTTGGCTCGGTCTCAGCTCTCTGCTTACTGGCCGGTGACCTTGGACAGTCACTGACCTTCTCTGAGCCTCACTTTCATCCTCTGTGGAGCGGGAATGAGGACAGGCTCTGCTCCCTAGGGGTCTTGAGCAAGGCCATGGGGAGGGCATCTCTGAAGTCCATACGGGGCTGTGGCTACTAATAGACAAGGTGAGGACGGCATGGCAGGCACAGCTCCACCTCTCCTGGCTGTGCAGCTTTGGGCAAGTCACTTAACCTTTCTGAACCTTCCCTAACTCATCCAAAAGCCTGCTTACCACGCTCATGAACTGAGATGCTTCCAGGGGCCAGCAGGTTCTGAAAGCAAATGCGAGGGTAGAAGATGCCAGGTCCCATCTGAAGGGCGCAGCCTACTCAGCTCTAGCTCTGGCTCTAGGGTGGGGGAGGCTGAGACCCATTATTCCTAAATCTAACTTTTAAAGGGAAGGTGAAAATCTATTTTCTTGTAAACAAACCCATTTTTCAATGGGAAATCTCCCCACTTTTTGAATGCTGGCAACTCACTTTGAGACAAACATACCCCATCCGCAGGTTGGCAGCGCTGCCCACACGATTCCACTGCTCAAAATTGGGAGCCTGGGGTTCTTTTGGACCCTAGTGGCTCAGACGGTAAAGAATCTGCCTGTAGTGAAGGAGACCCAGGTTCCATCCCTGGTTGGGAAGATCCCCTGGAGAAGGGAAAGGCTACCCGCTCCAGTATTCTTACCTGGAGAATGCCATGGACAGAGGAGCCTGGTGGGCTACAGTCCATGGGGTCGCAAAGAGTCGGACGCAACTGAGCAACTAACACTTTCACTTTCACTGGACCATTTACAGGCAAATAATCACAGCAGCTAAGATTTGCCAAACCCCATCTCACTTCCTCCTTCTTCCCTCTTGACACCCTGATAAGGCAGTCATAAACCCCATTTTACAGATGGGACAACTGAGGCTCAGAGCTAGTGAGGGGGAAAATCTGGGGTTCAAAGCTTACTCAGGCTGCCCTCCTCCCAAGAACCTCAGCCTCTCTGTTTCCTCTCCTCCCTCCTCTCAGGCAGAGGTGCTTTGGCCTCCACCCCCTTCACAGGGGTTCTCTGTGGGACCTTCTGGCCTGGCTGAGCCTAGAGTCATTGGTGCCTTCAGTGAACGCACAGCTCCCGGGGTGTTGTGATGAGGGGAGGGGGAAGGGTGGGCCATGTGGTAGCCTTGGAAAGATGGGGGCTTCTTGACAGCCAGATGCCCAATGTGGCAGATACAGGGTTCTGTCCCCAACTATAGGAACTTGCCACTAGGATGTCCTCAGCCCACTCTAATATGCTGCTGGCATGGGCTGTCCCAGTGCAGGAAGTCAGCTTGGGCCGGGTAAGCGGGAAATAAAGCCGATAGTATGATCAGATTCCCAGCAAGTCAGAGGCAGGCCGGGACATGAGTGTTCATATTAACATGTGTGTTTCAACATATCCAGAACCCTTCTGCCAGGAATTAGGGCCACCCTGGGCATGTACACAGTACCTGATTTGGCCGGCAGTCTCTCAGACACCTTTTGAAACCATATGCCCTCCTGCAGTAATGCACAGGGGTTAGGGAGCAAGTGTGGAACAGAATGGCCTGCACTGAACAGTTTCCTAGCTGTGTTGCCTAGGCAAATGACGTCACTGCCCTGCCTCAGGGCTCTCTTCTGCAAACCAGAGATAATAATAGTACTTACCTCAAGGGTTGTTAGAGGATTAAATGAGGTAATGCATATGCAAAGTGCTTACAGCTTGAGTATAAGAAGTACTTGGCAAGGTCCTTATCACCATCTCCAGCCCAGGTTCCAGGAATGAGCTTCTACTTGAACTGGCATGGGTGAAGCCCTTCCTGGTTAGTACGGCCCTCCCATCACCATGACAACTCCCATCTCACCGTGGGAGTAGGGGCATCGTCAGGGAACTGGGAGGGAGCAAGGAGCTGTCTGTGGACCTGGGCAGGCTTCGCCCCAGGGCCCTATCCTCCCCGACTTCTTGAGGCCTCCTGCCCTGGGACCCGCGGCACTTCCACATGTGCTGGAATACCCTGTCTGGGTCAAGGCACCCTACTTCTTGACTTCAAAGCGACAAATTGGGAATCTACCCTAGGATTCTAGAAAATGGTCACTCCCTGATTGGACCCCAGTCCCAAAGGGAGCCCACAGCATCCTTTGAGGAGTTGTAAACGGGTTACGACCCAGGAGCTTTTACTTTCTACTGAATGGTGTTTAGATTTTTTGTGAATTGTTTGCAACATTTAAAAATCAAGAAACCACACGTTAAACAAATACCAGCAGGCTAGATTGGCATTCCTGCAGCAACAGAAAAGCAGCTGCCCTTGGGTAGACAGACACTCTGAGGGTCTGACCACCCACCTCATCCACACCCCCCGACCTGTGGGCACCCCAACTCACCTGCTTGTAACCACCTCTTGGAACCCCGAAGGAATGCAGAGGATGGAAACTATCCTGTCCTTGGGGTCCCTTGAGCTGAGATCCTGACAGCTCACCCTAGCCTTCCTCTACCAAACCCCCACCCCATTTAGAACCTGTCTGCGAGCCAGCTTACTTGTTAGTAAATACAGTAATAAAACCATGAGCAGTCGCCTGGCTTCAGGTAATGAGTTGTATGAGCTCCTAGACCTTTCTAGAACAACTTAGTCAAACCTTCAGTGGTTCATAAAACTTGGGAGTGGAGGATGAGGAGGAAACGGTCCCAAGCATAGAAAGGACTGATAACAGAATATTGCAGAAATGTAGCATTTCTGGTTCAATTTAAACAAAAGCATTTGAACTCAGTCCTGGGGAACACCTGAGGGGCCACTCTAATGAGTAACCAAGTCGCTGATGATCAGCCTGTTGTTGGTAGGATGGAAATGAAATAGGGTTGCCAGATTTAGCAAATACAAATATGGGATGCCGGTGACTTGAGTTTCAGATAAACAGTGAATATTTTTAAGCATGTCCCATGCAATATTTAGACATACTTTTACCAACAATGAATCAGAAATTCACGTGTCCTTGGGCATCTTGCATTTTTGCATCTGGCAGCCCTGAAATGGAGAAGAGGGTGGCAGAAGATGAGTTGGTTGGCGAGTATCACCGATGCAATGGACATGAACTTGGGCAAACTCCAGGAGACAGTGAGGGACAGGGAAGCCTGGTATGCTGCAATCCATGGGATCGCAGAGTCGGACACAACTTAGCGACTGAACAATAAAAACTCTGAAGTGAGGTTTCGGAGTGCTTGAAAAGTGCTTTAAACACTACTTTTTTTTTTTTAAGGGACATTTTCTATGTTATTTTTTAGAGACATCCTTGGCAGTCCAGTGGTTAGGACTCCACATTTTCACTGAGGAGGGCCCAGGTTCCATCCCTGGTCTGGAAACTAAGATCTGAAAAGCCATAGGGACTGGCCAAAAATAAATAAAATGCTATTTTTAAAAGCTGCTACTTTTAAATGATACAAATAAACTTACTTACAAAAGAGAAATAGACTCACAGACTTTGAGAAGGAGCTTATTGTTGCCAGGGGGTGGAAGGATGGGGGAAGGGATAGTTAGGGAGTTTGGAATGGGCATGTACACACTGCGGTATTTTAAATGGATAACAAACAAGGTCTTACTGTATAGCACATGGAACTCTGCTCAGTGTGATGTGGCAGCCTGGATAGGACAGAGGTTTGGGGGAGAATGGATCCATGTATATGGATGGCTGAGTCCCCTCATTGTTCACCTGAACCTATCACAACATTGGTTGCTCATCAGCTATACCCCAATACAAAATAAAAAGTTTAAAATAAATAAAAATCCACTACATTTGCCCAGGCCCCCTCCACCTGAGTGTGAGCACTGGATGCTGGGCATGTGCGGCGTGGCGGGGGGTGGTGACATTTTGAAGCCCCCTCCACTGACTCTCTTCTCCCTTCCAGTCTCACTCCTGGCGGCAGGCGGCATGGCCGTGGACGTGGCAGAATATCACTTGAGCGGTGAGTCCCCGCGGCCAGTGAGCCATCTCACAGGACCCTCCTGCCAGACCCGGGGTAGGGGTGTCAGTGGGACCCCAGTAACAGCCCCGTTCTACTGATAAGGATAGTCACAGAGTTGCCCAAGGTCACACAGCCCTGGTGGCTCAGATGGTAAAGAATCTGCCCGCCATGTGGGAGACCTGGGTTCGATCCCTGAGTTGGGAAGATGCCCTGGAGAAGGGAAAGGGCCACCCACTCCGGTATTCTTGCCTGGAGAATTCCATGGACAGAGGGACCTAGCAGGCTACAGTCGATGGGGTTGCAAAGAGTCGGACAGGACAGAGCAGCTGACGCTATCGCTTTCACACTGGATTGGGACCAGTCTGAGTCTCTTCTGTCTGTTCCAGTTGCTTGCCTTCCTGTGGAAGGACTTGAGGGGATCCCCCAGGAGGCCCCTGTCCTGCTGCTCCCTAAGGTTGAGCCTGCCCTGTGGAATCCGCTGCCCTAGGGCCATTCCTGGAGCCAAATGCAAGGAAAACCAGGAAGGTTGATATCAGATGCACAGGATACTGAACTCAGTGGTCGTCCAGTCTAGCAAAGGCAGCTCCCTTGGGACCAGCCTCAGGACACCAGACACACTCAGGCTGATGGCGGATGGTGTCACAGCTGAAATGCACTCGCCATATTTTCTCCTTCTGTTCCCCTGCCTATTTACAGATGGGAGAAGGGAGGCTCAGGAAAGGGACAGTGACTGAGTAACAGACCCAGGACATGGACCCAGGTCTCCCAGGGCGCAGCTCCCCATCCCTCCACCTCCTCCTCTAGCTCAGCCCCCAGCCAGCCCAGGGCAGAGCTGAAGGACAGACCACCTCTCCCAACTCCCAGCCAGGAATTTTCACTTTCCACCTGCAGGCTCATAAGCCTTGGCTCAGGCCCTGGCGTGGCCTTTGGTGAGTGATGAAACCTCTTTGAGCCTCTACTTACTCATCTGTAAAGTGGGGGTGATGCTGCCAGCCTCTGTGAGCTAACATGTGTGAAGTGCCCAACTGTGCAAACATGGCTCTTGCCCATGCTGTGCCCTTCACCTGGAGTGCTCACTGCCTCTGCCTGGCTAAGTCCTCGAGACTCATGTGAGATTACCAGCACAGAGCTGAAGTCAGGTTATCTATCTCTCAGCTTCCCCGTCTATAAAATAGGGATAATAATAGAACCATCCTCTCAAGGTTGGACTCAGTGGGTTAATATACAGGAAGTGTTTGGAGCAGAGCCTGGCAAAGTGAGGGAACAATTATTCCTAAGGCTGCTTCTCGTCATTCCTGGTCTCAGCTCAGACCTCACTTCCCCAGGGGAACTCTTCCCATACGGTCCTGAGGCTGGTATGCAATAAAATGAGTAAATAAATGAGCATTAACTGTCATCGTTTCATGTCAGCTTCCTAGGGATTTGTCTGTCCTGTCCCCCTTTTGTGCCAACCAGGGTGCTGGCTTCAGGCCCTCACCCCTGGGATCCTCACTCTCAGGGGGACCTGGTGATGCTTAGCCCCCTTGCCGAGTCCACTGCCTGTGTGGACTGTGTCGGCCCCCTGCCAGCACCCAGGCCCCAGTGAGCCTCCTGGGCTGCCTGTGCATCTGGGTGGGAGACCTGCCCCCCCACAACACACACACACTTCGCTCTCCAGTCACCAGGTCCTGCCTCTTCCCATCCCCCATTCACTGGACTTCCTGAGAGCCTGGCCTGCTCTGGGCCCTCTGTAGCTCCTTGTTGTGGTTTTATTTATCCCACAAATTGCATTCTCGCAGCAGAAGTCAGGAGCACACAGGCTTGCTCGCTGTCTCTCCATCCGTGTTTCTTCTGCCCCTTCTCTCCTCTCTCTGGTCCGCCCAGCCCTTGCCTACACGCTGTGTGATTTTTACATCAAAATCATGTGATTATACCGTGTTGGGGATTGATTTTTTTTTTTTCTTCTCTTAACAATACCTGAGACAGTTCTCTGCATTGCCGCGGCGATGTCCTGATGACCTCAATTGTCATTCTCAAAGCCCAGTAACGGTCCCTCCTGAGACAGCGCCACCGGCCCCCACTGGCTCCCTCGGTCAGACCTTGGGGCTGTTTTCAGATTTCTGCTGTTACAAATACAGACTCGCTGGCTCACTGCAGACAGGAAACTTGTTGAGATTTTTCCTTTAGAATAACCGCGCCCCCGCCCCTGGGTGGGACCACTGGATGCACTGGGTGGTGGGTGATTTTGGTGTCATGCCCTCTTTCTGGATGAGGAGTCAGGAGCCAGGGAGGCGAGGTGGCCTCCGGGAGCCAAGGCACCTACACCAGACTCTCTATTTCTCACCCTGGTGGCCTTGAGCCCAGAAATATTAATAGATGTGTTCTTTAGCTTCTGTTAGCCTCAGTTCCCCTCTGGAGACTTCCCAGGTGGCTCAGATATAAAGAATCGGCCCACAGTACAGGAGATCTGGGTTCAATCCCTGGGTTGGGAAGATCCCCAAAGTGGAGGAAGGGACACTGTAGGGTGCTGAGAGCTGGGTAAATGCCAGGGCTGAAGGCTGGGCCCTGCCCTTCTCTGGAACGAGTGTTGTATATTCTGGTGGAGCTGCCTGGGCTCAGCACAGCAGGGGTGGGCTGGGGCCTCCCAGAGCTGCATGACTCCGCCCCAAACGCCCCCTTCCCTCACTGTTAACCGGGCGCTCTGAACTCTCTGAGCTTTGCACATGGGCCTCCCCCCCAACCAGGGACTGAACCCCGGCGCCCTGCACTGAGAGCGGAGAGGCTTAGCCACTGGAGCACCGGGGAAGTACCTTGGCCGCACGCTCCCTGCTGGTCCTGCGTGTCCCAGCTTGGGCGTCCCTCTTTGCGAAACCCCCCGGGCTGTTCTCATCATGGCACCCATCACTGTCCTGTATTGATTTGCCCACCCCCGGGGACTGTGACCCACTTAAGGGACTGAGCCTGGGGCTCCAGGGGGTGCTCGCACATAGTGGGTGCTCAACAGCTGTGTGATGAGAAACCTCCACTCCTGAAACACCCTCCTTACATCTCTCCACCCTGCTGCTGGGGACCTGTGCGGGCAGAGGCGGGTGGGGCAATGGTTACCCCTGCTTGCTCTGGAGTCTGGCTGCCAGAATTGGAGTCCCAGCATCACCCCTTCCTGGTTCTGTGACCTTGGGTAAGTTCTTGTGTGCCTGGGTGTCCCCAATTGAATCAAGTGTAGAGGCAACACTGAGAATGCTTTAGAGGATTGTATTTGCCAACAGTTCAATCTTTTGCAAAATGAACCTTACTATCTCGTTGACGTCTCTGGGGGATTGAAGAACCAGGTTTCCCAGTAGAGTGACGTAACATTCATGATTCTGCCATGGGCCAAGCACTGTGCTACGTGAGGACCTACCCAGCACAGCTGAGGGGGTGGTTAATTACCATTTGGGCACAGTGAGGCTCAGATAAGGAAAATTATTGACTCACCAGTGCCAAAAAGCATCTGAGCTTCTAGATTTGTCCCCAAGCCCTGCACAGCCTACAGCCACCTCTCACTTCTGGCTGGAGTATTTTTATTTGTATGTTGTTTGTTTTCCAGTAATAGTTTTATGGAGCTAAAACTCACATGCCATACATTCACTCACTTAAAAGGTATAGTTCAGTGGGCTGTAGTTAGTCTATCGTGCAAGCATGAGCACAATCAATTTTTAGAATATATTCATCACCCTGGAAAGAATCTCCATACTCCACACCCCCCACCGCTCCCCCCACCAGCTCCTGACACTAATTTACTTTCTGTCTGTAGAGATTTCCCTATTGTGGACATTTCATAGAAGTAGAATCATACAACATACGGTCTTTCGGGACTAGCTCCCTTCACTCGGCATGATGTTTTCAAGGTTTAACCATGTTGTAGCATGATGAATAATATTCCACTGTAAGAAGGTACTACATTTTATTTTTCCATTCATCGACTGATGGACATTGGGTTCTTCTTGATGAAGGTTGAGGCATAAAGGGGGATCATTTCTTTTTCTCCCCCAAGCCCCCTTCCGCTTCCCCTCAGATCCCAGAAGTCTGCTTTGATTATCCAGAAGCAGCAGTCCTCTGAAGGCTGAGAGAACTCAGAGAGGCAAGAACAACCCTAACCGTGTAAAGCCTAAGGAATATTTAACTATTATTCGCAGCTCTTCACCTGCTCTAACCAAGTGTCGCTCCTGCTAGAAATGTGTTTTTGTGGAAAGCGACCAAAAGCAGAAATTAGAGAGTGTATATCTTGTTCAACACTGGGCCCCCAGCACAAAACCTGACATGACAGACACTGAATAAATATTTATTCAGGGACCTGCAGGGGTTCAGGTTCAATCCCTGGCTGGGGAGCGAAGATCCCACATGCCTCAAAGCCAAAAAACCCAACCATAAAACAGAAGTAACATCATAACAAATTCAGTAAAGACTAAAATATATACATAGATATACTTATTCAATAAATAAGCAAGTCGGTGCTGAACTGGGGACTCCCTGGGTGGGGATGTGTAATGATTGAGAGGCCCCAAGGCCCATTAATGAGAGACTACTCTGCCCTTGCCTTCAGTCATCAAGAGCCCCCCTGACTGGGAGGTGGGTGTCTACGCCGCTGGGGCGCTGGCTCTGCTGGGAATTGCAGCCGTGAGCCTGTGGAAGCTCTGGACATCGGGGAGCTTCCCCAGCCCCTCCCCGTTCCCAAACTATGACTACAGATACCTTCAGCAGAAGTATGGCGAGACCTACACGGAGGCCAGGCAGAAGGTGAGGCTTCTGTGCTCGTGGGTGCACACCCCCGCCCCTGCCTCCACCATCCACTCTCATGATTGACCTCACGCCCTCCCCAACTCGCTCCTGGTTAATTTCCTCCTGTGAACAGGGTCCTTTGTCTTCCTCCACATCTCCAACAGAGCCCAGCTAGGTAATCAATGAATACTTGGTGAATGAATGTATGCTTTCCATTTAAAACACCCCTGGGGTGTTAGGAGGTGTTGGGGGCCAGAAGTTAGGAGTTTGTGCTTTCACTCCCAGGGCCTGCGTAAACTGGGTAATCTGGGATGCTGCAAGTGATGCGATGTGGCCAAATTTTAAAAGCAAAGCAAAAAAACCCCCAAACAAACAAACCCTTCCCACCATCCTGTGAAAAATACAGGAAAATAAAAGCAAGAAAAACCTCCCCGAAGGCCACAAGCCAGAGGCAAGCTACTGTGAATTATTTTCCAATATTTTAAATCCAGGCCCCGCCCCAATCTTTTTCCCATGCAGTTTTTATACAATGGATGTCATTTCTCCATAGAATTTAACACCCTACTCTTTTCATCTCACTTAAAGTTGAAGCACTTTCTCATATTGTTGATCATAAACATCATTTTAATGACTGCATAAGATTCTTTTTTATGTCTGTGCCATGATTTACTAAATGCCACCGTAAAGAATACAGTAAGTGGTTTATATGTAAAACGTTGTCTTCGTGTGGGATGACATACTTTGAAAGGATGCCCAGATGTGAAATTACTGTATCAGGGAGTGTAAACATTTTTAGGGCTCTTTATATATTGCTAAACATTTCATCACTTGACACTTGGCAGAGGATTTTTGCTAACATCATGGAGAGTTCCAGAAAGCACAGCCAGAACCGGTTACCAGACAAGGGCCCCTCATGCTTCGCTCATTTGAGGTTTTGGAAGGAATGTTCTCTTACTCTGTTGGGAGGACTGTAAATTGGCACAACTTTTTCAAAGAGTGTTTTGGAACCATGTGTCAAAAGCTGTCAAAAGGACTGTGTTCTTTAAGTCGAGATTTTAAGAAAGCTACTCAATGCTTCATGGTTTATGTCTGTGAAACACAAGATAAACGTCCAACAGTAAGGGAATAGTAACATAAACTATGGCTATCCACTTAACAGCAAATTAATGGAGCCATTAAAACATATGGTAATGAAGACTACCAACAAGAGAGATGCTTACTGTACAAGCTTTTGTTTTCTCAACTCCCAAGATCAATTTAGAAAAAGAAAGATTTGCCTATTAGAGTTAGTGTTCTCCAACATGAAAGCTTTCTCGTGTGGTAGACTTTTTGTAAGCTTCCTTGAGGCTGCTCCATTGTCTGTTGAGTGTCTGTAGCCTAGTGTTCTTACCCGTTCCCCTTCTGCTGGACACTTAGATTGCTAATTATTTTTCCTTTTCATACACATCATCTCAGTGAACATCTTTATTAAAGAAATTCAGTTCATATAAATAAACATTTTGAGAAAAGGCTCTCTTGTATCTTGGATAGAGAGAGAAAACTAAGTAACATGAAATAAAATTAAAGAAGGATGTTTCTAAGGCATGCCCCGTTTTTGCAAAAGGGGAGCTAAGAGGTGTCTTGCGTAAACGGGACTAACCGCATGTCGTCAAGACCAAGCCTATTGCCCTGCGATGCTCCCATGCCCCTTCTCGCCCTAGAGAGTGCCGGCCTGGAATGCGCAGCGCGCCAGCACTAGGGGGCCCCCCAGTCGCAAAGGCAGCCTCAGCATCGAGGACACCTTTGAAAGCATCAGCGAGCTGGGGCCCCTGGAGCTGATGGGCCGGGAGCTGGACCTGGCCCCCTACGGCACCCTCCGGAAATCCCAGTCGGCCGACTCCCTGAACTCCGTCTCCTCCGTGAGCAACAACTTCGGGCAGGACTTCACGCTGGGCCAGGTGGAGGTGAGCATGGACTACGACGCCGCCTCCCACACCCTCCACGTGGCTGTGCTGCAGGGCAAGGACCTCCTGGAGCGGGAGGAAGCCAGCTTCGAGTCTTGTTTCATGCGTGTCAGCCTGCTGCCGGACGAACAGATCGTGGGCATTTCCCGGGTGAGTGGAGGCTTGGGGGCGGGGCAAAGGGGGCGGGGCGGGGGAGCGCCGGACTCGCAGGAGGCAGGCAGGGTTGCTGAGGCAGGCAGGGCTGCTGGGCCAGGCAGGATCTGAGCAGGGCGCTAGAGAGTTTGGATGCTGGTCCCAGGGTGGAAGGTATAGGGAGGACGGACCGGAGAGTCTGGGGCCTCCAGCAAACCTACCTCACGAATCCCGTGTAATTGTCCATTTGTCCATTGTGTCAGCTTCAGGTCCTGGCAGGGAAGGGATGGCAGGTTCACGTTGGCTCGTTTGGGGAGAGTTTGGTAACAGGACTGTTATAAAGCTGTGGTGGTATGTAGGGCGACCTCAGGGATGGTGTGGTACCCTGGTCCAAGGGGATGGGGGCAGGGGAAGTTACCCAGAGACCACTGTGTGCCAAGGGCCATCTGGATAAGGACTATGTCCTTTGGTTAAGGGGCGTGGTCAACTCGTAGCCATCCTGCGGAGAAGGACTGGAGGAATAAGCACCCTGACCTCCCTCCAGCTTCTGTTTTCCCTCCAGTGACCCCTCCCGGCCAACCCCAAGGGAGCCTGTTGATGTAGCCCTTGGAGGTCAGCTCCTGGGGCTGAAAGGAGGGAAGGTGGAGAATAAGCTGGAAAGGGCACGAAAAGGGACCCAGCAACCTGCTCCAGGCTTCCGCTCCAGATGGCACCCCTGCCTTGCCAAGAGAGAGCCAGGTCTACACGAGATGCCATAGTGCCAGGCACCAGCAGACAAGGTCAGCCCAGCACGGCCTCTGACCACAGCAGGAGAAGTCTGAGGTCCAGGGCCCAGCATCCAGTCCTGCTTCCCGTGCTGAAAACAGGCTGCTCCTCAGCAGTGCAGACTGTCATTCCCCTCCTGTCCCACTCTGCCCCTCATTCCAGGAGGGTCTAGAACCAACGTAGGGCTGAGGTGAGGAGGCCAGCTTCAAAGAGGCAGTCCAGGGGATGATTAGGAGCAGCACCCTGGAGCCTGACTGCCTGGGTTCAAATCCTGCTTCTCTGCTTCCTTGAAGTGTGACCTGGAGTGAGTCACTTCAACACTCTGTGACTCAGTTTCCCCATCTGTCAGATGGGCATCATCATGTTTGAGGAAGGAATGCATTAATATCTACAAAGTCCTGGGACTTCCCTGGTGGTCCAGCAGCTAAGATTGTGCTCCCAAAGCAGGGGGCCTGGGTTGGACAGCAGGGAACTAGATCCCACACGCTGCAACTAAGACCTAGCACAGCCAAATATATTCAGTGCTTAGTCATGTCCGACTCTGCGACCCCACGGACTATAGCCTGCCAGGCTCCTCTGTCCATGGGATTTTCCAAGCAAGAATACTGGAGTGGGTTGCCATTTCCTTCTCATATATGTATGTATTATATATATATATATAAAGTCCTTAGCCTAGTCCTTGGTCAGCTCTCCATGGATTGTCTGTCAGGACCGTGAAGCATTTCTCTCGAGCCCAGAGCCATGCTGCCTGCGGCCTCAGCTGCTTGGAGGACCCTGGGTGGTTCTGGGTCCATCCCCTGAGGGGACAGGTTGACAGCTGCTTCCACAGCCTGATGTGTGCTGAGAATCTGGTTCACAGCGCCCGGCCCATCTGCATCCCTCTCATTAGCCCCAAGGACAGGGGTGGACTGAGGGCATCTTACAGATGAGGAAACTGAGGCTCTAGAAGTCCTTTGCCCACGAGAACCCCAGCAAGTGAGCCGGAGATCCAGAACTCGACCCCAGAGTTCTCCATCTACATGCTTGATCAGGGAGCCTGCACTCCTATGGGCAGGGGACAATCAAGAGGCTGGTTTGGCCAGAGGAAGGAATTTAGAGTTGAAGATCATGGAGAGCCTGAATGCCAGGGTCAGGATCAGGAGGTGGGCTTTGTCTGATGGGGGAGGAGCCCTTGATGCTTGAGCGGGTGACCGGGTCGGGGATGTAGCCCCCAGGGCGGTGTAAGAGCCTATCCTCAGCCCAGAGCGTGACCGGAGCATGTGGCTCATGACACTTGGAGGTGCTGACAGGTTTATTCCCAGAAATGCAGGCGCCTTAGCACCCTAGCCCAGCCAATCCCAGTGAGTAGGGGGGGCAGCTCCCCGGCTTCAGGAGAGGTACCAGGGATGACAGCTCCTCTCTTAAAATATCACCAGGCAGTGACTAAGGCAGCCCCCCACGGAGTGGGGAGCAGGGCCCGCGCACGCACCTGCCCGGGTGACTGCCCACGGCTTCCTGGGAGGAGGCCAGTGGCGCCCACCAGGCAGGACTAGGCTTAGAAACAGAGTCTTCCCAGCCTGGCCTCATCATTCCATCCATCCATCTGCCCCATGACATTCAGACCGTCCTGGGCCAGGCCCCACGAGGGCTGGACATCTAAGGCTCTCAGCTTCACAGACAGTTATCCCTCCTCACTGTATGCCTGGCCCCAGGGCTGGACTTGAATGTGTGCCAAAAAGATGGCCATCTCAGCTGGCATATGGCAAGGGTTCTGTGGAGCCATGGACGCTGAAGATGGGAATTAGTTGAGGTCAGCTTGTCAAGCTTTGAATGCCAGCCTACTAGATGCTCACCTCTGAGAAGAGGACATCAGGGCTTTTATATCATCAGGGCTGAGCCACCAAAGAAAGGATAGACATTGAGGTGTGGGGTCAACAGAGCCTGATGGTAGCCCAGGTCTCCAGACTCCCCCGTCCAGTGCTCTCTCCCTACCGTGGCCTCGCCGGCATCTTCTGCCGCCTCCTCCCCAGCATCAGACCTCCTTCCACCGCCCTTCCTCTCTGCAGATCCAGAGGAATGCCTACTCCATCTTCTTCGATGAGAAGTTCTCCATCCCGCTGGACCCCGCAGCCCTGGAGGAGAAGAGCCTGCGATTTTCAGTGTTTGGCATCGATGAAGATGAGCGGAATGTGAGCACGGGGGTGGTGGAGCTGAAGCTCTCTGTCCTTGACCTCCCGCTACAGCCCTTCAGCGGCTGGCTCTACCTGCAGGACCAGAACAAGGTCAGTCTGCCCACCTGCACGTGCCAGGATGGCATCACTGGTGTATACTTTAGATGAGGGAATACACTGTCCTCAAAACAGCCTTAGTGCCAACATCTTTAGATTAGGTCAGTTGGTAAAGAATCCGCCTGCAATGCAGGAAACCCTAGTTCGATTCCTGGGTCAGGAAGATCCGCTGGAGAAGGGATGGGTTACCCACTCCAGTATTCTTGGGCTTCCCTTGTGGCTCAGCTGGTAAAGAATCCTCCTGCAATACAGGAGACCTGGATTTGATCCCTGGGTTGGGAAGATCCCCTGGAGAAGGGAAAGGCTACCCACTCCAGTATTCTGGCCGAGAGAATTCCATGGACTATATAGCCCATGGGGTCAGAAAGAGTCGGACACGACTGAGAGACTTTCTCTTTCACTTTTAGGAGATTAGAGAAAGAGAGCCACAGTCAAAGAAACTCAGATTACTGCGTGCAAATGAATAGCTCCCTGACCGCTGCTCACAGCTCTTCTGCTGCTCCTACCAGCAAACCTTAAGAAGCTCTGCTCCTGTAGAGGTTCTGTTAGGGAAGTGCCTCTCTGGCCCTCGAGTGAGTTAGTTCAGACGCAGGCCAAGCTGAAGTTCAGCCTCCTAAGTGTAGCAGTTCTTGGGGAGCATCACTGTTTTTCAAGCAAGCGAATGTGATAGTGTTCATCACTCAGTCTTTGCGACCCTATCAACTGTAGCCCGCCAGGCTCCTCTGTCCATGAAAGTCTCCAGACAAGAATACTGGTGTGGGTTGCAACTCCCTTCTCCAGGGGGGTCTTCCTGACCCACGGATCGAACCCAGGCCTCCTGCATTGCAGGCAGATTCTTTACCATCTGAGCCGATATGAAGCAAAGGATCTGCTCATTTCAGTCCACTGAGACCCTCTAAGCGCTACAACCACAGAATGTTTTCTTCGGTCTGGAATGAGGGAATGCCTTTGTTGCCACATTTGACAGGCAACCTCTGGTCCTCCTTCCAAGGCAGGACCATACCCCGTGGGGGGTGGGGAGGGTGCCATGGAGTAGGCGAGGGGTCCCTCTCTCAGTCCCACCAGCTTGGTGCCCTGGGGTAAGGAGCTCCAAGAGCAGCAGCTTCTCAGTGGAGAAGGAAGGTCAGAAGCCCTCTGAGCCACGCACGTGTCCTCCAGGCTGCTGACGCTGTGGGCGAGATCCTACTGTCCCTCAGCTACCTCCCGACGGCCGAGCGCCTGACCGTGGTCGTGGTGAAAGCCAAGAATCTCATCTGGACCAACGACAAGACCACAGCGGGTAAGGCCCCACTGGCTGCCTGGCTCCTCCTCTGTGTGGCAGGTGGGAGCTGCGCCCTAGCTGCTAAGCCCTGGGGACTTGGGGGCATCAGCAGGTATAGGGCCCAGCGCCAGGCTCGCCACCCCCGGCCTAGGCTTGGCTCAGGAGCTCTGCATGGTGGGAAGATTAATCTAGCTGGGGAAACATGGGACCCATGGAGGAGGACAGGGAGCCCCTGGGGGAGGGATGCGACTCTGAGAGCAGGAGGCTGGGGCACTGGTTGTGAAACCACAGTGGGCAATCCCAGAGTCTGGACTGCATCCCAGATCCCAAACGGGGACCAGGGCCACTGAGTCGGTGTGGGTATCAGGGGGGGCCTGATGTCTCAGGTCTGCGTGAGCCTCAGCCCCTGGCAACTGAAGACTGGGGGCTGCAGGAGCCTGACTGGGAGCCTGGGGGACCCTGGGTCCCAGCAGGTGTAGCAAGGACACCCCAGCAGGTGGTGACGAGCAGACAGCAACTCGTTATTCCAGAGCCCCACGTCCTTGAGTCAGGCTCCACTGAACGGGCGCCGGGTGAGTCAGAGCTGACGTTTGCATTTGGGCCATTTATAAAGTGAAAAATGATGGCTCTGCAGAGCTCCCCCAGCATCATGCGAGGGGAGCATGCACATGGGCTGGGAGGCAGGCTGCCAGAGTCCAAAGCCCAGCTCTTCTCTTGACGTGCGTGTGAGCCTCAGTTTTCTCATCTGTTAAATAGGAAAGAAATAAAGGACTCATGGCAGAACTTCAGGAGAGAATGGTGATAGTGAAGGCTTGCGGGGACTTCCCTGGTGGTCCAGCGGCTACCATTCTGCATTCCCAATCCAGGCGGTCTAGGTTCAATCCCCGGTCAGGGAACTAGATCCTACATGTCGCAACTAAGAGTTCACAGGCCACAAAGAAAATTGAAGATCGTGCCTGCTGCAACTAAGATCTGGCACAGCCAAAGAGCTGTGTTAAAAAAACAGTGAATGATTGGGGAGTTTGGAACCAGTGCGCTGCTGTGACTGGGCAGGTCTGTGCCAAGTGAGTGTGGCACTGGTCCTCACCCCACCCTCCTCCCCACCCACAGATCCCTTTGTCAAGGTGTACCTACTGCAGGATGGGAGGAAGATGAGCAAAAAGAAGACAGCTGTGAAGAGGGACGACCCTAACCCAGTGTTCAATGAAGCCATGATCTTCTCCGTGCCGGCCATTGTGCTCCAGGTGAGGGGGGATAGCACAGGGGAGGGGCCCTCCACTCCCTCCAGCCTGATCCTCGGGGCTCCTTCAGGTAGTGATGGTTGGCCCTAAGCCATCCCCTTTCTAGTCGAGCAGCGTGTACTGAGCACCCGCTAGGTACCTGCCCTCTGGTGGGTCCTAGGGATACAGGCACTGCTTCCTGGGAGCTCACAGCAGACAAGCAGGGAAGTCCCCAGACAGTGCCAGCCCACGAGGAACACCCAGACCTTGGCAGTCAGGCTCGGCCGGGCAGGTGGGGATAGCTAAGCTGAGATCTGGGGGAAGACGGTTCCCAGGGGAGGGAACTGCACAGCCCTAGGGATGAGCCGGGGCTGGGCCAAGTCCCGAAGGTCAGGCCCCCATTCTCCTGAAGTTCTACCTACAGAGGCCTGGCTGACCTCCCCAGAGGCCCCTGGCCTTCAGAAGGCAATATGCTCCAGGGAGACCCCCTTCCCAGCACAGATATCACAGATCAAGGGTGAGAGGACTGAAGGTAAGCATGGCTTACCAGGGCCATGCTGGTAAGCTGGCTTGCCTGCCTCAGAGGATGGGGAGCTCATCACCTTCCCTTACTCTTTCCTTCCATCCGTCTTTTTTGTGCCTTAAGCCCAAATCTGCCCCTGGGCCCTGGGGCTGTACAGAAATCCCCTGGTCTCCCCTCTTGGGACACCCTGTCTGAATTTGAAAACCCAGAACTCTGCCTCACTCTGGGTGTTTCGAATCCAGGCAGACATCTCAGCGTCCCTGGCTGGTCCTCCCCTGCCACTCTCATGGGGCAGGCCACCCCTCTGCCCCCCGCTTCCCCTAGGTGGTCATCCTGCCACTTCTCCTGCTTCACCGCCTCTTAGGGCGGGCTGACTCTTGGGACAAAGCGGGGTGAGGGGTTGCTGAGGGGTGGGGGAGAGGAAGGAGAGAAGTCACGCTGGGTTCCAGTCTCAGCTTCACTACTTTGATCTCAAGCAACTTCTTTCCTCCCTTCCTAAATTATGAGTCCAACATAGTATCTCAGGCACAACATCAGACATCCATAATGCTCTGACTCTGCGCTTTTTAACTCATTTTGTTCCTGGAACAGATAGGAACTATGATTACCACCGTTTTAGAGATGGGGAAACTGACATAGAAAGAGCCCAAGTCATTGCCCAAGGTCACCCAGCAAGGAAGCATTGAGGCGGGGCTGTGGGGTCAGACAGGTCAGAGATGAAGACTCAGGGGGCCATGCCTGACACCCGACTGGGGTCTGGGGGCCATGGGGGACCTCTGGCACCGCCCCTGGTCCCCAGCACCCATGTCACTTCCTCCCCAGGACCTGTCTCTCCGTGTGACGGTGGCTGAGAGCAGCAGTGACGGCCGTGGGGACAACGTGGGCCACGTCATCATCGGGCCGTCAGCCAGTGGCATGGGCACCACCCACTGGAACCAGATGCTGGCCACGCTGCGCAGGCCCGTGTCCATGTGGCACCCCGTCCGGCGAAACTAACAGCCAGGGCAGGGCCGGGGTGGGCACTGGAGCCCAGCACGAGCCGAGCTCTGACACCCTTCTCTGTCATCCAGCCGGAACCGTGAACGCCGGGGTCCCCGGTAGAGTCCCCGTGAGCCATCATAATCCCTCTGTGTGGGCTGCGGTGGAGGAACAGGCCTGGCTGGATGTCAAGGGACCCAGGGCTGTCTCCCACTGAGGACCAGCTGTGGCTGCGCCGGGACCCGAGGAGCGCAGCCAGGCATCGGCCCCCTGTGCCCCCATTTTCAGATCCCCAGCAGGTCTGTCCCTCGGCCTGGGGGGCCTTGGCCTCTCAGAGCTCCCCACACCCCACCTCTGCTGGGAAGCCATGCACAGGGACCCTGTGAGTCTCGGGGGCCAGCTGCTGTGCGAGGGGCTGGGGTGACGTGAACAAGGCTGGCCCCTAGGAGGTCAGGGAGATGAGATCCCCCTGCCCCGGTGATCTGCTCGGTGCAGATGGCAGCCCTGCCACCAGGACCTGTGGAGGGCTTAGGGGGACAGGGAGGAATGGGGGGCAGCATGGAGCTGCGCTGGGAGGGGCAGGGAGAGAGCTGAGCCCCAGGCCACAGCCCAGCCTTGGCCTAGCTGGGCAGGATGTCACAAACGCAGTCCTCCACCTGCTGCCATGGGCACGAGGGCCTCTCTCTGGGCAGGAGGAGGGACCAAGGGACCAGGCCAAGCGGTGGCCCGCAGGCCACCTGGGACAGCACCTCCAGCCTCATCCCCTGTGAAATCTGATCCCTAGAACCATAACCCTCATAAGGCCCAGGGGTCCAAAGAGGCCCAGCCCCAGCCCAGGCCAGCCCAGGGCCAGGGACACACAGCTGGCCAGCCCCTGCAGCCTGGGAGACCTCCACTCTTCAACCCAGATCTGTGTTTAGCCCCACACAAATCAGGCACTGGCTCCACTGTGTTGGTTGGCGTCCCTCCAGGCCAGGCCCTGTGGGGAAAAGAGATGCCTCAGCTGAGGGGGGCTGGGGGCAATGGGGTGGACAGGATACAGGCTGCCAGGGGCATGGGCGAGGCCTCTGTGGGCACAGGCTCCTGGGAGGACGAGGTGGAGTCCCCGGGGCGGGACCTTGGAGAAGGGGTGGCCAGAGTGGCGGTCGGGGGGACGTTGAGGGGGGTCAGGATGGAGTTGGGGGACAGGTTTGAAGCCCAGGGAAGGAAGGAGGTGGCTCTGGAGCCCAGTTCAAACCATCAGAACATCAGATGCCTGAGGCTGAGCTCCAGAAGCAGACCCTGAATTTCTCAGGCGAGGGGTTGACTCGAGGAGAGCCATCAGGAGAAACATTTATGGCCAGGATGGAGCTCTGGGGCAAGAGAGGAGGCCGGCAGGTTGTGGCTTCAGGGGAGCCCAGCTTTGGCCCTCTGGGGAGGGGGTGCTCTGCGTGTGGATGACACCCCAGGGGGCTCCAGCCTGGAAGCCAGGGCAGGGCTGTTACAGGCCCACAGGAGTCTGGCTCCTACCCCACCCTACCTCGAGGGGAGGCGTGCCTGGCCTTCCAGGTGTTACCAAGGCAGCTCCATGCAGAGGCAGCCCCAGAGAAGTAGGCGGGGGTGTGCCTCTCGCCCTGAGGGGGATGGGATGGGGGTGGGGAGGAGACACGGCAACAGGCCCCGCAGGTCCACCCTCGGGTGAGAGGTGGGTTCTCCCGCTGGCTGCCTCTAGAGACCCAGGCTCACCCAGGTAGGTTGGGGGGCCCCCAGTGAGGTCAGGGGGCCCTGGGGTGGTCACGGGAGAGAGCCCCAGATGGTGGCTCTCCCCACCTGACGCGGCTGTGGCCCAGCCCTGAGACCAGGCTGTCCACTGGGTGGAGGTCTACGTACCCCAGGCCAGCCCAGGGCCGGGGGACATGCAGCTGGCCAGCCCCTGCAGCCTGGGAGACCTTCCACTCTTTTCAGCCCAGTGGCTCTGCCTTGCAGACCGTGTTGTGTACCCCCACTTCTGGACTCCCTCCGCCCCTCCCCCTAACTGCATGAAATGCTGACTCTGCACCTGGATGGGCATGGTGGGGACCAAGTATGTTGACTGGAATGATTCTAGAACCAAAATAAAGCTGGGGCAGGAAGGAGGGGGCTGCCAGGGAGCCCCGCTCGCCCCAAATCACCTTTGTCTCCGGAAATCAGGCACTCGGGCCTCCGTGAGGGTTGCTGTGAGCACACCTTCCCCTGCTGCTTGGACGCCAGAGGGGCAGGAGGCTCCCCCATGGGGAGACCATCCCAAGGACCAATGCCCTCAGGCTGGCAGGGCATCTCTGAGAAGGGGCCCCGCCTGGCCGCCTGGCTGGGAGAATGGCCGTCAGGAGTCTCAAGGAAGGCCACTGAGGAATGTCGCTAAGCTGTCTCAGCAAGATCAAGGCAAGAAGGCACAAGTCCCTCAGGGTAAGAGGGACAAGTCACTCAGTCGTGTCTGACGCTTTGCAACCCCATGGACTGTAGCCTGCCAGGCTCCTCTGTCCATGGGATTTTCTAGACAAGGATACTGGAGTGGGTTGCCATTTTCTTCTCCAGAGGATCTTCCTGACCCAGGAATCAAGCCTACATCTCTTATGTCTCCTGCACTGGCTGGCGAGTTCTTCTTTACCACCAGCACCACCTGGCAAGAGAGATAAGGCCAAAAAAAGGTGGATAAGACCTAAAGAGCCTTCCTGGTAGTAGAAACAGCATGTGGAAAAGGGCAGGAGTGGAAAAACCTTGGTCAACTTATCAGCCTTGCTAAGAGCAAACTCAGGGAGAATGGGGAGAAGGGAACCAGAGGAAGGGCTTGGAGGGGCGATGGGCCAGGTGCGTTCAGTGAGTGCTGGTGCCTGGCTTGCAACCCTGCAGACTTAAGAGGCAGGTACTGTTACAGTCTGCTGCTGCTTTTTTTTTTTTTTTTTTGGCAGATGTGGAAACTGAAACTCAGAGAGGTTAGGTAACTAGCCCAAGGTCACACAGCCAGAGCATCTCAGAGCTGGGGTTCGAGCTCAAGCTCTCTGGCTCTTGAGCTTAGAACTCAACTACTAAACTACATTGCCTCCTTCCCCAGCTTCTCGAGGGCGGAGTTGAGGGACAGCAGAGATGCCCCTCCGGATCCCAGGCTGCTCTGGTTTTCCCCTCTCCTGTCCTGGAAGATCACAGCAAACGGGAGAAGGAGAATCTGGGCCAGGGAGCAGAAGGGGGGAATGGGGGGAGGGTTCCCAGGAGGTCTGCCTACCTCAGGGCCTAAGTGAAGAGCTTCTGTAGAATTCCTGCCCCCTCGTCTCCCCATGCCCAGCAGACAGTGGTAACCAGTGAAACAGGCCCTGCGGGAGCCCAGAAAGAGTGAAATCAGGGAAGACTTCCTGGAGGAGACAGCAGAGTGGGAAGGACTGAGTGCATGGAGGAGGGAGAGAGCCTCATGGCAGGGAAACCACTTGCGCAGGCGTCTGGGGAGCCAGATGGCTAGCTAGGGCTGGAAAGGCCAGGTGGGGCGGAGCCGGGGAGGCTTCCTGTCCAAGGTGAGTCTGAACATCCTTGACCGGCTGGCAGTGAGGTCTGGGCAGGAGCGGGGCAGAGGGAGGGAGACCTGGGGCAGATGGCACCATAAGCAGCTTTGGGAGTCATGACGAGGAACATCAGCGAGCCCTCCTCTCAGTGAGGAGCAGCCCCGCTGCTTCTAGGTTTTATGGTCATTCAGCAGGGCCCAAACCATGGTCCTCCCATCTCTTCCCGCCCCTTCCTCCCCTCCTACCGCACCTTTCCCTGCTCCTCCAGCCCCAGGCCTCAAGGGTGCCAAGCGCCCTCTGTCGGAGCCCTCAGGAATAGGCCGAGCCCCACCCAAGAGGACAGGTGTGGAGGTCACGTCCTGACAACGGCAGTGGGGGGCCAGGCCTGCACGTGGGAGGGGTAGGAGGAGCCACGGCAGCAGCCACGGGTGACAGCGGCTCAAACTCTCCCTTCCTCTCTCCCGCCTGTTGCTTATGCCTGCAGACACCCGAAGGGACAGACCAAAAAGCCAAATGGACACTTGGGCTGGGCCACAGGGCTGCCTCACTCTCCACCCCCTCCCACCGCACTGTCAACCTTCCCGTCCCAGCCAGAGGGATCAGTAACAGCAAAGCAGGGATGAGAGGCCTGTGCCTCCAGCCCTGAGCTCCAGTTAAATGGTGACTGGAATTGCGTGGGTCTGGGGAGGCCAGACAGAAGGAAACTTGGGACAAGAAGCCCTTCTGGGTTCCACGTGCCACAGACTGAGTCTGCGGCTTACTTGTTGTGAGACAAATTCCTTCCCCTCAAGAGCCTCAATTTCCCCATCTGAAGAATGGGTATATTGATCAAGAAGGTCTCTGAAGGCACCCGCACCCCCATATACCAGTTGTGGGATCTTGGGCAAATTACCTGTCCCCTTTGGGCCTCAGTTTCCTCATTCATCAAAGGAGGATAGGAATTCATAGGAATTCTCCAGGCCAGAATACTGGAGTGGGTAGCTTTTCCCTTCTCCAGGGCATCTTCCCAACCCAGGGATCGAATCCAGGTCTCCTGCACTGCAGGAGGATTCTTTACCAGCTGAGCCACAGAGGAAGCTCATGAAATGCCACATGTCAAGTGTCTGGCACACAGTGGGTGCTCAGTAAACGTGAGGCCAAGGCTTTGGGTGGAGGGGTTCTGGAGCTCTGGGATCTGGTGTTTGGGATGAAAAGGAGTTGGAGGGGTACATTGGGAGGTTTGAAGAGCAAAGCGTCTGTGTCCCCTGCCAAGACATCCCAAAGGGCAGGACGCAGGACCAGGCTTCTGAAATGCCACCTCCTCTGGCACCCACTCCGGGTGCCTCCACCCCCCTCATGAACGCCCCACACCACAAGCCAGGAACACCAAGTAGAGCCCGTAGCCCTGCGTATTGATGGTGCAGGGAGCAGAGTGGCCACACGGGGGCAGCAGAGACTCGGCCCCGACAGCAGGGAGTTTCCGGCCTCACTGAGGATGGGGGTGGACCGTCAGAAAATGGGGCAGATGGGCCAGGGCCATGGGGGGTCCTTGGAGCAGATGGGGGCCCGAGGGTAGTCACCTGTCTGCTGACCTCGCGCTCAGGTCACGTTCTGAATTCACTCAGCCAAGCAACTGTTGTTCCTTCATCTATTTCTTCGGTTTATTCTTTTGAGTCGGCCCACCTTCCTTTCTTTGTCTCTCTCTCGCTCCTTCACCTGCCTTCCTTTTCCCTGTTTGTCCAGCCAGTCAACTGGACATAACATCCTGAGCCACGGCTAGGTTCCAGCCCGGGGCAGGACTCCCATCTAGAGGATGGAGGTGGGTGGGCCTCGGTCCCTGCCACTGAGGTGCTCAGGGCTCGGCCGAGGGCAGGAGAGCCTGCCTGGCTATTACATTCGAAGGAAGGACTTCCGCCTCAGGCCGAGGACCTGGGGTCTGCAGGTCAGTGACCCGCTGAGCAGGGTGCTGGAGGACTCTGGGCCTGGGACGGCTGGGGCCTCAAACGGCTGCGTCACCCACAAGCTGGTGGTGAACAGCAGCCAGAGAAAACTGTAAAACAGCAAACAGTATGCTGGTCAGGCCGACTGTGACCCCGGGCCACCTCTTCATCCAAAACAACCCCCAAGAAAACAGCACCATCCTGGGCCCGGCAATGTCTGAGATTTGGGGAAATTCCCTGGCAGCAGGGCAGACTCTGGCCAGTGACTAAATCTCCCTCTGGCAGAAGCAGAAGCATAGAGTGAGAGTGAGGCTGGGTTTAACATCAGGGGACGTGGGTTGAAATCTCTGCTCAGGATCGTGCTAGCCTGACGCAAGGCATTGCCTCTCTCTGAGCTTCAGTTCCCAGATCTGCAGAATGGGGGAATCCGATCCCTCACTCTGCCCAGCTCACAGTCTGAGCACTAGAGGAAATAATGCATACGAGGTGTGATAACTGGGAGAAAGAAAGCCTGGCTCTGCAGTCAGAACCGGGTTCCAGTTACAGCCCTGCCTCGTGCTGGCTGTGGATCTTAGAGAAGAGCTTAAACCTCTTTGGGCCTCAAGTGCCCCATCTGTAAAGTGGGGTTAACATTCCCCACCTGCTAGGGGACAGAAGGGCCTCCACACGGTTGGCAGTCCATTGATGGGCGCTGTTACTATTAGGAAACGTTCAGTGAAACTCTAAAGCATGACACACATCAAGAGTGTCATTAGAGTGATTATCCCCGTAGCAACCAAGGCCAAACACCTCTGCCTGACTCTTAGCTCCCTCCACCCCTAGTCTGGCCCCACCTGCCTCCCAGCCTTGCCACCCAACGCCTGATGACAGCAGTCATCATGGGAGCCTAGGGGATGACGAGGCCGACAGCTGATTGTTGGGGGTGGGGTTCCTCCCCACCACTCCTTGGGGCGGGGAGCCCTGATCAGTGGCTACACACCCAGTCCGGTGCCAAGTCACTGCCCAGCCCTTTGGCAGTTTCGGGGAGGAAGGGGCAGCTGACGGGTGGGAAGGGATGTCCTGGGGTGCTCCCTCCGTCCAGGTGAGGCTTCATACGGCCTGCTGACCATGGCCCTAGCTGAGCCTGGAACAGGAGTCAGCGGCCTGGACTCTGCCGCTCAGCAGAGGGGCGGTGACTCTTGCCCTAGCTGCCTCTTTGGGCCACGGTGAGGTTTAAGGGGGCTGAGAGTGGTTTTTCACCTCCTGGCTTTGAACTGCGTGAGGAATGATGTCATGACCTTTGTGGGGGAAGGTGAAAAACCCCAAGACTCCCACCCTCTGTTTCTCTGAGCTTCAGTGAAAACAGTCCATGATCTGGGGGCGGCCTTTGTGCCCATCTTATAAATATATATTTCAATTCTGGCTGCTAATAGGAGTAGGAGGCCTTCCCAGATGTCACTAGAGGTAAAGAATCTACCTGCCAATCCAGAAGATGGCACAGGTTGGATTCCTGGGTCAGAAAGGTCCCCCGGAGGAGGAAAATGGCAACCCACGCCAGTATTCTTGCCTGAAAAATTCCATGGACAGAGGAGCCTGGCGGGCCACAGTCCATGAGTTCACAAAGAGCTGGACACGAGTGAGTGAGTGAGCACACATAACTGGAGTAGGAGGTCAGGTGACTGAGTTTCCAGTTCAATTCTGCATTAATTCCTGGCACCCAAAGTGCTCCACTATCCAGGCCCCATTTAACCCTCAAATTCACCCCCAGGACCAGCTCCCTAATCCAACCTCACCCATCATCATAGGGAAGAACTGCAGCACCCCTCCCCCCACACTGCAAACAACCCCCCACACACACCTCTATACCTTACCCATGCTGTCCCCTCAGTTTGGAACCCTCTTCTCTGGCCCCTTTCTCTAACCACCCCCAGCCCGAGTTCGGGGCCCCTCTTCCTGACTCCCATCCACTGCCTGTCCCTGCCATCACTGGAGCTCTCATCACACTGATATGTCCCATTTGTCTTCTAGGCTGTGAGAGACTTTTGTTTTGTTTTGTTTTGTCTGCATCAGGCCTTAGTTGCAGCATGCAGGGTCTTTCGTTGTGGTGCGAGGGGCTTAGTTGCCCCACATGTGGGATCTTAAGTACCCCACCCAGGGATTGAACTCACATCCCTAGCACTGGAAGGCAGATTCCCAATCACTGAACCACCAGGGAAGTCCCTGGGAGAGACTTGAACTTCTGCAGTTCAGAGTCCCCAAGCCCTTGAGCACAGGCAGTCACCAGTGTTGGTTAAATAGCAAGAATTACACTTGGCATTACTGACCATGTACCGGACCCTGCTCTAAGCACTTTACAGAAGGAAGGTTCCATCGCTTTCCCCAGGCCATGCCCCAGGCAGAGGGGGGAGACCCACTGCTAGTGAGAGTTCCTGGTACTGGCTGGGGGAGGGGAGGTCCCGCTGGCAGTGCCACTGACTGGCCCATAAGAGCCTGCCTGGGTCACCCCCTTCCCACCTGCCCTGGAACACCTGCAGGAGGGCTGTGGGGTGTTCTGTCTCCAGGGAGATGGGGGGAGGGGATACATATTCATTCATTCACTCATTCATTCATCCACCAAAAGGCACCAGTTCCTGCTCCAGGCCTGCAGAGACTAGGCACTAGGGACCCCGTCCCTGCCCCCCACCAAGCTGGTGGGCCAACAGGGCTGACCCCCACCTCCGTGCTCGGCGAGAAGTGGGCCAGGAGCCTCGTCTGTCCCCGTCCACCGGGTCACTGCCCAACTACAAGTCTTCGCATCAGACCGGGGTGCGCTCCTGAGGGACCTAGGCCAGATCTGAGTCCTCCACTTCCTACAGCCTGAGGGCCCCACAGAGCAGGGATTCAAGAAGAGTTTGTCTCGGGCCGCCTGGGTCCTGGGCGGTGGGACCGGAGGGGCAGGGCCGCGGAATGCGCCCGGCCGGCCTCTCACCTGGGCCGCCCGCCGCCCGCACTTCCTCCCGCCGCCCCGCCCCTTCCACATTCCTGCCCCGCCGGCCCCGCGGCGGCTGCTCCGCTCGCCCCGGCCCTGCCTCCTTCCCTCTGTCCCTCCGCGCCCCGCGATGAAGGCGGCCCAGGCCTCGGGCGAGGAGGCGCCGGGCGGCGCGCGGTCGGTCAAGGTGGTCCTCGTGGGCGACGGCGGCTGCGGGAAGACGTCGCTGCTGATGGTCTTCGCGGAGGGGGCCTTTCCCGAGGTGAGTGAGGCCTCCCCGGCGCCTCCTACCCCCCAGGAGGGAGAGACGGGAGCCCGTCCTGCCTCCCCGCAGAACCTGGGGTCCAAGGCAGCTCTCACCGTGCCCCCAGGAGTGAAGGACTCAGTGGCATCGTCTGTAAAGTGCCAAGAACGGCACCTACCCCGAGGAGGTGTCCCGGGGCACTGACTTGGGCGGCCTGGGGTCGTTGCGGGTCCTAAGAGAGCCCTCGGTGGCACCTCTTGGCTAAGAGGGACTGACCACTCTGGGGGGAGCTAGATCTCCTGGTTTCAAATCCTGGCTTCGGGACTCACAGCTGTGTGCCCTCGGGCAGGCCCCTTACCCTCTCTGTGCCTGTTTGCTCAACTGCATAATAGGAATAGCGGTGGTGCCCAGCTCTCAGAGTCGCAGCGATGAGTGAGTTCACACAGGTCAAGGGCTGAGCTGCAGCAGGAAGGACCCACTGAAAAGTGGCAAACGTTCTTGGGAGACATCGCACCTTCACCCAGCTCTTGCCCCTACGATGGCTGTCCGGTGGGCTCAGCCTTCCAGGGTCAGAACACAGCAACCTCATCAGACAGCTGGCTTGGCACCTCAGTCTCCCCCAGCTGGGGCCCACCGTGCCTTGCTCAGCGTCTGTGAGCCTCCGATCCCTCATGCGACCTCCCTGGGTGGAGAGACCCAAGGGTGGTGGTGAGGTAGCATTAAGGCAAGGCTAAGACACGGCCCCGGGTGGTACCTGGCATGGCGTCGATGCCTGGGCACGTGGACTGTCTTTCCCCCACCAGCATGCCCACCGCCTGTCCAGGTGGATTTGTCAGCCCCAGGGCAGGGTGAGACCCAGCCACTGTGCGCCCCCTCAGCCCAGTTCCTCTGGAGCCCATGGGTCCCCTTGCAGCACCACCGCCCCCTCCGGTGGATCCCTGCACCCTCCGACCGGGGGGGTGGTGGGAGTTGGATGGGGGAGGCCGGGGAGGCCGGGCCTGCTAACGGAGTCAGCCTTTCTTTCCACTGTGGCAGCATCAAGCCAACTCTTGCTTTGTGGTTTTGGGAGCTGACGTCATGTCCTTTGGCCAGTCACCTTTTTTTTTTTAAGTTGTGGGGAGGGATGTGTTTCCGGGCCCCCAGATGCTGCCTGTGAGAACCCAAACCCAACAATTATGGCAGAGTTGCCGGGAGCTCCACAGAGAAGCTGGGCGACCTGAGGCCTGGGAAAGGGGCCTGCGAGAGGGGCCTGGATGAGGGTGAGGGGGTGGGGGTACCTCATGGCCACTGTCCTGGGCTCTGAGACATCCTCAAGGGTGAGACCCATCCCTACTGCAGAGGCTGCAGTGTGGAAATAGGCGTTCCCAGCTGATGCGAACGAAGTGTGTGTTGAAGGGTGCAGGACACTCCGGGTGGTCAGGGAAAGGGAGCACGTGCCTGTCACCAGGGGCCAGCCTGCCACTGGTCCTCCCATTTGGGGACCCTCATTCCTGGGGACCCGTCTGCCTCCAGGCACAAGAGAGATGCTTCATTTAAAGAAGCACAAGGTCTGAGAGCGGAAAAGCCCTTCAGTTTATAGCTGGAAAGACAGCGGCCAGAGAGAAGAGTCTGGCCGCGGGGCACAGGGCCCACCCGTGAAAGCCCTGGCCTAGAACCCAGGTCTTCCCGGCCGTGACCAGGACATCCCCCGCAGCCCCCCAGAGCTTTGCGAGCCAGAGCAGCCTCCTCCTGTCCTGGCCTTGGATGCTTCCTCCTGACAGCCCTCCAAGCCCAGGGAGCCAACAGCTAGGAGAATTGGGGTCCCATATGCCAGGCCTCCTGTCTGCAGCAAAGAGCAGGCTGAGATCTGGAGGGCCTCAGGGGTCTGGAGGTGAGCCTTCAGTGAGCCTTGTCTGGCTGTGGCCCAACCTTGGGTTCAGGGCTGCAGAGTAGAGAGAAAGCTCCCAAGGCAGGGGGACTCCTAGCTGGGCACCGGCCCCTGACACTTGGGGCAACAACCACAACCACAGGTCCAGAAGCCTAGGGCCCCCACTGCAGGGTCAGAGTGGAACAGGGCAGGGCCTACCAGCTGACCTTCCAGGGCCAGCCGAGTTCTTCTGGGCCCCCGCAGGGACTTCCATGGATGTGCTTCCCCGGGGAAACTCCTGGGTCTCCTCTCTGGAGCTGTGTCTCCCATGCTATAATGGTCCATCTGTCTGTCTGTGAGCGCTGTGAGGTCAGACCCAAGCATGAGTCATCTGCCCTGGTCTAGCTGGGCCCAGCCCTGTCTTTCTGCAGGAGGACAGCGCAGATAAGATTAGGTGCCTATTGGTCCTGCAGGCAGAGAGTGACCCTGCCTGGGGGGTTCAAAGAACAAGACAAAAGGTGTCGATGGAGTCTGCGGGATGACATTCCAGAGGGGAGAACCCAGTCCCACTCTGTGAATGGGGTTTCCTGCTCAGCTCTGGTGCCAGGGGCTAGAGTGGGTAACCTCAGGAGAGACAGGTGAGGAGGGTCACAGCCTGGCCCGTGGAGCCTGAGAGACCTGGCCCCATCCTCAGCCATCTATCTAGTATGTTACCGTGGGCCAGTCACTTCCCCTCTCTGGGCCTCAGTGTCTTCAACAGGAAAATGCAGAGGGGAACTTCCCTGTTGGTCCAGTGGTTAGAACGCCACGCTGTCACTTGTGGGAGATGCGGGTTCAATTCCCGGTCAAGGAACTAAGATCCCACATGCTGAGTGAGGCCAAAAAAGAGAAAATGGGGATAGTACTGACTTTCTAAGGTTACCAGGATCAGAGATGGTGCAGGTAAAGAGCCTCACAGAGCAGATCCCTCGAGAATGTGGGTGACGGTGTTATCTCCACGGACACTTGCAGAGTCCTAAAGTGCGTCTCCCAAGAACTTCATGGCAGGTCACCCTGCGCCTCAGATCAGGAGGGGTCCTGCCACAGTGGGCAGCCTGCCTGGGAGCTCAACAGATGTCAGCACCTCCATGGCAACAGGCTGGGGAGGGGCTGGGGAAGGGGCACCTCCTGGAGGGGTGGATGCTGCCCCTGGCACCTAGCTTCCTAAGCAGTGCGTGTTGCCCTCACCTGCCAGCCAGCCTTCGCTGTCACACACAGATACTCACCTCCTTTAAGCAGTGAGGGCGCTGGCCCAAGGTCACACAGTGAGTGCCAGAGTCCGTCCTAATCCAGGTGCATCTCATTCCAAAGCCCATGCTCCTTGGACTTCCCTGGTGGTCCAGTGGTTAAGACTCTGCTCTTCCATCGCAGGACATGCGGGTTCGATCCCTTGTTGGGGAACTAAGATCCTACATGCTGTGGGGCACATCCAAAAAAAATGAAAGCCAGCGCTCATAGCCACCATGGCACCAAGTCACACTGTCCCCTACCAGGCCTGAGAGGAGGGGCAAGGAGGGGGCAGCCCTAGTCTGAGTAGAGGAAATGCCAGTGACTAGAGTCCAGGGTGGCTGACCCCAGGGCCATCCTTGACTTCTCCATCCTGCCTGGTTGCCTGCTCTGTGACCCACCTTTCTCCCCACCCTCCCCACCACCGCTTCCTGAGTGCCCTTGAAGGACGTTGCTGACCCTCTGCTAAGGGACTGCACCTCCCAGTGGCCAGGCCCTGACTCAGAGGACCAGCGCGCAGGCAGCCTTGAAGTCCTCCTGAGTCATGGGCAGGTGGGGGCCCCACCTGGCATGGGAAGAGGGAAAAACAGGGTCCCCCGGGCTATGGCCCCATTGCCCAGCCCTGAGCAAGGGGGCAAGACTTGGCTACCCGAAAGGCAGGGGGCCCAGGGTGCCGCTTGGTGCAAAGGGCTTGTGGTATGAAAAGCTCCCCCCTGTTGCTCGGCCCCCCCCCCGCACAAGCTCCCCTCTTCATTCCTGCACTTGTGTAAAAGCCCCTCCTGCTCCCACTCATCCGGCCTTTGTGGAGAGGGGGCGAGCTCAGGCTTAGCGGGCCTGGGGTGGAGGGGCCCCTGGCCAGGTGACCTCCACCTGGGGCTGGGCAGGTAAAAGAGACAGAAACGGGAACATCCTGGTTGGATTATGAGAGGTTGAGAGGCAAAAGAGGGGACCCCCCCCCCCCCCCCCGCCGAAAACTAGGAGTTCCCCAGGGTAGGCAGTGAGTCCTTATGACTTGTTCCTGAATGTGCAGAATCAGACCTGGAGAAGGTGGTCGTGAATGAGTGAGTGAATGAATAAGTGAATGACATAGGTTAACATCATTCTAGGAGGCGGGGACAGCAGGAAGGAAGGCTCGGAAATGGGACAGTCTGGACCAGGACAAAGATAAAAGTAGCAGTCCTGGCACCTGTAGAATGTTAGTCTGTACCAGGCCCTGGGCTCGGGGCTCCGTGTGAAACTCCGCATTGAATCCTTACAGCAGCGCTCTGTGGTTGGTGCTCCAGGGGCCCACTCTACAGTCTCAGAGGGGCCCAGGGAGGTTCAGTGCTTCGGGGCGGGCACACAGCTGCAAAGTGGCCGCAACGCCACCAGCCAGCTCCCTCCCAGAAACCATCCGCTCTGCTGACTGCCAAAGGGGCTGTGCCATGGGCATTCATGGGCTCTGACCTGGTTGCCAGGACCACCGCCCTTCAGGAGTGCCTGCTTAACCACCCCCAACCCCTTCTTCCTCAGAGCTACACCCCCACGGTGTTTGAGCGGCTTGCTGTGAATCTGCAGGTGAAAGGCAAACCCGTCCACCTCCAAATCTGGGACACGGCAGGTGGGCACAGGGCTGGGGGAGGGGCAGGGTGGGAGGAGGGGCCCCGCCCCCTTTCTTCTGAACCAGGGAGGTCGAGCAGTCTCCAGGGAATGGGTGTCAGCCTGAACCCTCCTCACTGTAGCCCCCTGACCTAGGGCAGCCAACAGGGTTCTGGAGATGAGGCAGAACTCTTGGCTCTCAAGAGGCGGACTGTTTCTGGCCTCCTGAGCGTTCTACCCTGGCTTTAGCGTCTATAAGATTGTTTGACCTTAACTTCTGACCTCCAGCCTCCTGACCTTGCCCACAAGAAGGTTCAGAGTCAACTACATCAGAATTCAAAGCTAGGAGACTTCCCTGGCAGGCCAGCAGTTACGACTCTGCCTTCCACTGCAGGAGACCTGGGTTCAATCCCTGGTCAGGGAACTAAGATCCCACAGGTCAAAAAAAAAAAAAAAAAGAATTCAAAGCTAAACTCAAGGAATCCCACAACCCCCTTACCTTGTTGGGCTGTGACATCTTGGCCCAGGTCCCACCTGCCTCTTTCTTCTCATCCCCCAGCTCCCCCAAGCCCAGGGCAAAGCAGGTTTCTGAGTGGGGGCCTCAGAAACCCCCTACTCCTGCCAGAGCAGGGCTCTCTCAGCAAGTGGTCTCACCCGGGCTGGGGCTGGCACATCCCACAGGCCGGCCAGGGGGACACGGCCCCAAGGGGATCATTCATGGGCTGGACTCCGAGGCACAGAACTAGGTCCTGGTCTAGTTCACCCGCTCAGCTCACAGCCTCCCCTGGTCTTGGTTGGGGTGACCTCTCTGATGTTGGGGACGTGCTGACAGTGGGCAGGAGATCTGGAGGGAGTGACCGCCCCCCACCCTATCAGGGCAAGTGGACTATGACCGCCTGCGGCCCCTGTTCTACCCTGATGCCAGCGTCCTGCTCCTCTGCTTTGACGTCACCAGTCCACACAGCTTCGACAACATCTCTAACCGGGTAGGTGGCAGGGGGGTGGAGGTGGGGATGGACAGGGAGCCATGGCCCCATAGCCAGGCCACTCCGCTCCGCCCCTGCCCTGGACCCAGCTGACTGTCAGAACCTGGCAGGCCCTGGATGATGTGTGGTCCAACGTGTTTGGCATAACTGTGGGAAAACGGAGGTCCAGAGCGGCTTACATAAGGTCCCACAGGGATCTGGTGGCTGGGTCTGGACGAGACCTCTGACTCCCAGTCCAGTACTTCCTGCCTGCCCATACCAAGCTCAGAAAGCTGAGGCCTTTCCACCATGACCCTGCCTAAGGATGCAGGGCGGCCCACAGACCCCGGCTTCTCCCCAGCCCGGGCCTGTCCGAGGTCACAGGAACTGTCAGCCTCCTGCAACGTGACCGCTGGCTCCCAGTGGCTGCCCAGGACATCTGCTGATCACGGTAGACGTCCCCAGGGCTTCTCACAGGTGTTGGGGACATGGTCCCTGGAGTTCCTCTGTTCCGGCCAGCAGCTCCTGTTGCCAGGGCCTCCAGGCGTGTGTGAAGGGCGTGCTCCAGGGTCTGTCAGAGCACAACCAGTGACAGCGCTAGTAGCGATAACCGCAACGATGATGGCAGTGTTTACTGAGGACTTAATACGGGCCAGGTAGAGTGCTGGGCACGGACATACTTACTCAGCTAACCTAGAAATGTTATGGAGGAACTTCCCTGGTGATCTAGTGATTAACACTCTGCACTTCTGCAGAGGGCGCAGGTTCAATCCCTGGTTGGGGAACTTAGATCCTGCATGCCCCACAGTATAACCAAAAAGTGGAAAAAAAACAAAAACAATTATGGAGCAGATACTATCATTCCCAGATTGGGGCCCTGGCTCCAAGATACACATCTATTAAAGTGGTAACCCTGGGACTTGAGCTAGTCTTGTCCATGCAGACTGGTATGCATTTGGAAGGTACCTCTATGTGCCAGGACTGTTCTAGGCACCAAGGCTGAGACCAGGGTACTGGCAGAGGGGATGGTGAGAGGTGAGTGGGTACCGAATCTGGAAGGTAGAACCAAACCACTGGGGTTTGCAGACAGATTGGACGTGGGTGGGAGAGAGACATTTGCTTAGAGCACCTGGAAGGTAGGCTTGCCGTTTCCCAAGACGAGGAGGAGCAAGCTGAGGGCAGGGAGGTGGGCAGTGGAGGCCCCTTGGACTTCCCGGTGGAGGGGCAGGCGGAAGTCTGAGTCTGCAGTTCCTGGGAGGGGACAGGGCTGGGCAGATCCATTTAGGAGCTGCTGGTGGGGAAGAGCTGTGAATTGGGGGTGGGGGGTAGCGGGGAGCTGTCACCTGGAGACCTGAGGACAACCAGGAGTGTGGGGCCCTGGGGCACCATGCCAACCAGCTTTCAGAGGATGGAATGATTGCTGATACCAGGGCTTAGCTAGGACAAGGTCTGATGAGATGCCCTATTGGACTTAACAAAGCAGAGTCAGAGAGAAGACCCTTGTCAAGGGCAGTTTTGTGGATGGGAGGGTTGCTGGGACCCCACATAGGCCCCATATGCCTCCAGAGGCCAGACAGTTTAATGCTGGTTTTCCCTGAAACTGAGCCGGCGTGTGCTGCTGGTTCCAAGCTCCTGGGTTATAGTCCAGACTGAAATAACCCAGCCGTGAGGCCTCGCATTCCAGAGAGCAGCTGGCAGGACAGGAGTGCCCCCTCCGACAGGCCAACAGCTGCTGCAAGCATTTCGTGAGCTGCTTTAGTTTTAGAGCCTCGCTATTTCTTTATAAATTTTGCCCCACTGGGGAGATGGTTCTGGGACCTCTTATCTTGCAGAGGTAGGATTCTAGAGCAGGTGGGGACAGGGCTCTGGGAGCTAACCTCTGGGTTCAAATTCTAACACTTCCGGTCTTGTGACCAAGGCCAAGTTACAGAGCCTCCCTGCACCTCAGTGAGTGCATCTGTGCGGTGGGACTGATGATGGAACTTGCCTCACAGAGACAGGGGGTGTGTGTGCTCATTGTGTGTAAAGTCAGCCTGGCCCGGAGTACCTTGTCTTGTTAGTGCCAGTGAGTTGTTCCCTTGCTCAGTCGCTCAGTTGCTCAGTCGTGTCTGACTCTTTGCAGCCCCATGGACTGTAGCCTGCCGATGTCCTCTGTCCATGGGATTCTCCAGGCAAGAATACTGGAGTGGGCTCCTCCTTCAGGGGATCTTCCCTGACCCAGGGATTGAACCCGTGTCTGCTGCATCGGCACTGCATTACCACTAGCGCCAAGAGTACTCCCTAAGCTGGCTGTGCTAAGTATCCGCCAAGAATGCTCCCTAAACTGGCTGTGCTAAGTATCACTGTCAAAGTCTACCTGGAGTTCAGGACAGTGGCCCGCTCCCCTGATGGCTCCCACACGTGCCCTCACCACCCCTCTCCCTGCAGTGGTACCCAGAGGTGAATCACTTCTGCAAGGAGGTGCCCATCGTCGTCGTGGGCTGCAAGACCGACCTGCGCAAGGACAAGTCGCTGGTGAAGAAGCTGCGGAAAAACGGGTTGGAACCTGTGACCTACCACAGGGTAGGAGACGTAGCCGAGGGTAGGGTGGGGTAGGGGCAGGAGAGGGCGCCCCTGGGATGGTGCCACTCCAGCCCAGCCTCTCAGCACACACAGGATGTGGAGCAGGGTGGGGGGTGTTTTGGAAGCAGCCGTGGTCAAGAACTGCCAGGCTTGGAAGTTTCTAGTGAGGATGGAGAGCGAGTGGAGTGCACATCAGGTCCTGACCCCCCAATTTGCAGCCGGGGGGACTCCCTGCCCAGTTCTTTAGTCTGCAGGCCCCTCTCTGTGGCACGCCTGGGTCAGGCTGGGAAGGTAATTAGTTGGTACCTGGAGAGGCAGAGACCCGGCCGAGAACTGAGACGGGAAACTGGATGAACCCATCAGGGTGCTTGGTCAGGCCAGGGGGCAGGAGACGTGGGCGCCCTAGGAGAGCACACCTAGGACGTGCCTGGTCGGGGAGGGGGCGGCTGGACGGGAGGCCCCCAGCAGCGGCCAGCTGACGGCAGCCCTGTTGTGCTCTCTGCTAGGGCCAGGAGATGGCGCGGGCCGTGGGCGCCGTGGCCTACCTCGAATGCTCAGCTCTGCTCCAGGAGAACGTCCACGCCGTCTTCCAGGAGGCAGCCGAGGTGGCCCTCAGCAGCCGCGGTCGCAACTTCTGGAGGCGGATCACCCGGAGCTTTTGTGTGGTGACCTGAGGGCCTGGGGCCCTCCCCGCCCGACTGCCCTGGCAGCACAGGAAGGAGCTGGTTGCTGACCTTCTGCCCAGTTGGCTGGGCTGGACCCAGTCCCCAGGCTGTGACCATCGAACTGTACCTCAAACAAGTGGGCACCCCCGAGGCCAGCCCCCCCGACCCTGGGGCTGGGATCCTGGATTGCAGCGAAACCCTCTGAGGCCTGAGGAAGGGGGGTCCCAGGCTCACCAGTCCTATGGAGGGCTGGTCCTGGAGACCCTTGACTCGCTCCCATCTCCCAGCCCTGGACCACACACCCTGGAGTGGCCCTGTGTGCCCTGGCGCCACCTTGTGGCTCTTCTTAGGGCTGTACCCACCCCACCCACCCCCTCCTTCACCCTGCCCATCCCAGTGGTAAACACTTTAAGATGATATCACTTGTCATGCCTCTTGCTTTGAAATGCCTTTACACACTGTTCCATGTAGGGGATAAAAGCACACCCTGTGTAGGCACTGGGCCCAGTATAACCACCTGGATCCAAACCAGGCTGTCACTTTCGGACCCTTGGGCAAGGTACCTGGGCCTCTTGCCTGTGAAAGAGGCGGGTACCTGGCACAAGAGGGTGCTCACACAAGGCTCACAAGTATCGCTTTTATTTATGATAAATACAGTAGATAATATTCCATGGGTGTAAGGTACATAGTACAGTCTACAATATTGTACAGAGTTCTCCAGAGAAACAGAGCCAATAGGATATGTATTCAGAGGGTGATGATTTTAAGGAATCGGCTTAAAAACACAATTTTGAGGACTGACAAATCCGAAACCTGTAGAACAGGTTGGAGGTCGATGTTGCTGTCCTGAGTCTGAATTCTGAAGGGCAGCAGGCTGGAAATTTCAGGCAGGGTTTCTGTGTTGCTGACCTGAGGCAGAATTCCTTCTTCCTTGGGAAACCTCAGTCTTTTCTCTTAAGACCTTCTAAGACCTTGACTGATTGTGTGCGGTCCACCCACACAGAACCAGCCACTAACTGCCCACCCCCTTAGTTTCATTAGAAACCGCTCCAGGGGTGGGACTGCTTCCTCCAGGTGAGGGCTCCTGGCTCCGGTTACAGAGCTGAGCTGAGGCAGGGGAAGTGATGTTAGGGATCTGCTCGAAAACCCCACCTGGATTACAGGCCACTCCAGGGTCTTAATATAAGCTGCTCAGGGGTGGGAAACAACTGTGCCTGGCCTAGATTCCTAGCCTGGTTGCTCCTCCCCCAAGCCCACCCCATGCCCAGAATGTTCTTTCTCTTCTCCCCTTCCTGCCTTCCCCAACCCAGTGAGCTAAGCCCAGCTCACACATTTCTAATTTCCCGAAATGTGAGTCTCTGGAACCCTTGATAGTTATTTTGCAAAGAAGCTTGTCACACTGAGTTCTTGCACCAGACCTGGGCATCCCTGAAGAAGGCTGTCTGTCTCCCTCGTCCCTTTGCTGGGGATGTGGCTTGGCCCCTTGGCATTGCGGACAGGCAGAGTGCTCCATCTCTGGAGTCAGTCACAGATCTGGGTTCGAATCCTAGTCCCATCATTTTCCAGAGCCAGGTGATTTTATGACACTCCTCCAGCCTTAACAATTCCATCTGGCAACCAGAGATCATCCTGCCCACCCTAGAGGGTTGCTGTGAAGGTGAAGTGGCAAAATGCTTGTCAGGTGCCTAGCACATGCCAGGAATAAAGGAGGAATGCAGGAGCCATGGACTGGATCGCATGGAGTAGAGCGGGGCTGCCCAGTATACTCTTTACGGGAGGGCAAGACACTGAACAAGACGTCTGGATCAAGCTCCCTCCCTGGGATAACCAGAGGCTCCATCATCTATGCCTTGAACAGCCTGGTGTCCAGGGAGCTCTATGAAGTACCCAACACCATGACAAGAACTACGGGTGTAACAGGGAACCCACAGTTTGTGCCCTTAAAGCCAAGTCTGTGTGCAATGCCACGGAGGATGGGATCTTAATGCCAGCATGCAGGGGTGGTTGGGAAGCTACCAAGAGAGAGAAGGCACTTCCCTGGAAAGAAGACTGCCCAGGGACCATGGGGGCAATGAGTGCCTCGTGGTCACTTGAGAGTCCATCAGATGCTGTGTGGAGTTTTACAAGGCAGACAAGAGACTCAGGACAAGGAGGCTGAGAGTATTAACACGAAGGTGATGGACTGATGGGCTTGGTCCTGGAGAGTCAACCTTCTCACCTGATAAATAGGAAGAATAGATTCTGCCTTGTTGGTATGTCCTTGGTGGCCCAGTGGATAAGACTCAGCGCTCGCAATACAGGGGCCTGGGTTCAATCTCTGGTCAGGAGAATAGACCCCTCATGCCACAACGAGTGTAGAGATTCACTCTGAGCAACAATGAACACCCAGCACAGTCAAAAACTAATAAATTTAAAAAAATGTTTTAAATAATCAATGTTGGGACTTCCCTGGCAGGCCAGTGGTTAGGACTCGGCACTTTCACTGCCGTGGTCCCGGCTGTGACCCCTTGTCAGGGGATAAAGATCTCGCATGTTGCTCAGTGCACCCAGAAAAAAAAAATTTTAATGTCCACTTGATGAGGTTAACAAGGCCCTGTTTCGGGGTCAAATGCCAGTCGAGAGGCTGTGAAGGTATTTATTTGATGTGATTACTTTTTAATTAGTAGATTTTGAGTAAAATAGATGACTTTGCATAACCTGTGTGAGCCTCATCCAATCAGTGGAAGGCCTTCAAACACTGAGGTTTCCTGAAGAAAAGGGTCACGTGGCCAGAAGAGGACTGAAGTTCAGCTCAGACCATTGCTGTACTTTGCCCAGGACATGGGCCGGGAGGCCAAGGTCTGGGAAGAACTGCTTTCCGTAGGCAGAGCGGAAGCAGAATGGGGGCAGAGCAGTGGGAGAGCCACAGGTGTGCAGAGGCAGGGGAAGGGCTCCTGGGGCCACACCACACAGAGTGGGGAGCGGGTACGTGCCCGGCCTGATGAGGGGGGGAGCGGGCACGTGCCCGGCCTGATGAGAGGGGGGAATGGGCGTGTACCTGGTCTGATGGGGCCACTGGGGAGGAGGGTCCCTGCTGGGGAGCAGTTTAGTCCAGAGCTCATACACCCACTTCTCTCCAGCCAGACCCCAGCCCCCCTACCCTGGGGTGCACTCCCTTGCGTTCTTGGAGAGCTCGTCACTGTTTGATGCCATCGGGTCTCTCACTGAATTGCCAGCTCCTTGAGAGCACAGGCTGGATTTGTTGGGATCCTCAGTGCCTCCAATGGGCTTCCCTGGTGACTCAGGTGGTACGGAATCTACCTGCAATGCAGGAGACCTGGGCTCAATCCCTGGGTTGGGAAGATACCCTGGAGGAGGGCATGGCAACCCACTCCAGTATTCTTGCCTGGAGAACACCATGGACACAGGAGCCTGGTGGGTTACAGTCCATGGGGTTGCAAGGAGTTGGACACGACTGAACAACTAAGCACAACACAGTGCCTCAAACGATGCCTCACAAGGAGATTTTCCCGGTGGTCAGGTGGTTAAGAATCTGCCTTCCAGTGCAGGGGACCTGGGTTCCATCCCTGGTCACTGAACTAAGATCCCAGGTGTTTGTGTGTGTGTTAAGTCGCTTCTCCATCTTTGGCTGTAAAGAATACAATCAATCTGATTTCGGTGTTGAGCATGTAGAGTCTTCTCTTGTGTTGTTGGAAGAGGGTGTTTACTATGACCAGTGCATTTTCTTGTCAAAACTCTGTTAGCCTTTGCCCTGCTTCATTCCGCATTCCAAGGCCAAATTTGCCTGTTACTCCAGGTCTTTCTTGACTTCCTACTTTTGCATTCCAGTCCCCTATAATGAAAAGGACATCTTTTGGGGGTGTTAGTTCTAAAAGGTCTTGTAGGTCTTCATAGAACCGTTCAACTTCAGCTTCTTCAGTGTTACTGGTTGGGGCATAGACTTGGATTACTGTGATATTGAATGGTTTGCCTTGGAAACGAACAGAGATCATTCTGTTGTTTTTGAGATTGCATCCAAGTACTGCATTTTGGACTCTTTTGTTGACCATGATGGCTAGTCCATTTCTTCTAAGGGATTCCTGCCCGCAGTAGTAGATATAATGGTCATCTGAGTTAAATAGTTAAATTCACCCACTCCAGTCCATTTTAATTCGCTGATTCCTAGAATGTCGATGTTCACTCTTGCCATCTCTTGTTTGACCATTTCCAATTTGCCTTGATTCATGGGAGAAATATCAATAACATCAGATATGCAGATGACACCACCCTTATGGCAGAAATTGAAGAGGAACTAAAAAGCCTCTTGATGAAAGTGAAAGTGGAGAGTGAAAAAGTTGGCTTAAAGCTCAACATTCAGAAAACGAAGATCATGGCATCTGGTCCCATCACTTCATGGGAAATAGATGGGGAAACAGTGGAAACGGTGTCAGACTTTATTTTGGGGGGCTCCAAAATCACTGCAGATGGTGACTGCAGCCATGAAATTAAAAGATGCTTACTTCTTGGAAGAAAAGTTATGACCAACCTAGATAGCATATTGAAAAACAGAGACATTACTTTGCCGACTAAGGTCCGTCTAGTCAAGGCTATGGTTTTTCCAGTGGTCATGTATGGATGTGAGAGTTGGACTGTGAAGAAAGCTGAGCGCCGAAGAATTGATGCTTTTGAACTGTGGTGTTGGAGAAGACTCTTGAGAGTCCCTTGGACTGCAAGGATATCCAATCAGTCCATTCTGAAGGAGATCAGCCCTGGGATTTCTTTGGAAGGAATGATGCTAAAGCTGAAACTCCAGTACCTTGGCCATCTCATGAGAAGAGTTGATCATTGGAAAAGACTAACGCTGGGAGGGATTGGGGACAGGAGAAGGGGAAGACAGAGGATGAGATGGCTGGATGGCATCACTGACTCAATGGCCGTGAATCTGAGTGAACTCCAGGAGTTGGTGATGGACAGGGAGGCCTGGCGTGCTATGATTCATGGGGTCGCAAAGAGTTGGACACGACTGAGCGACTGAACTGGACTGAACTGAACTAAGTCGCTTCAGTCATGTCCAAATCTCTTCAATCCCATGGACTGTAAGCCCACCAGGGTCCTCTGCCCATGGGGATTCTCCAGGCGCAAATATTGGAGGGGGTTGCCATGCCCTCCTCCAGGGGATCTTCCCCACCCACGTCTCTTTACTCCTCCCTTGGCAGGTAGGTTCTTTACCACTAGCACCACTTGGGAAGCCCTCAAGATCCTAAGCCTGCAACTAAGCCTGCACCCTGCTGAGAAACCCCCAAGAAGCCCTCCTGCAGCAATAAAGACCCAGTGACAGCCAAGAAACTTCAAAAAAATTAAAAACAAACACCAGCGCCTCACATAGAGGAAGCACTGAAGAAATCTATGATGAATGTATGGACGGATGCCGCAAAGCAATGCCCCACTTCGGGACCTCAGCTGCTCCTGCCTGGACCTCGCCCGTCTCCCAGCCTCCAGGCTCTCAGCCTCCTTCATCCTCCTCACCACCAGACACCTTCCAAAGCACGGATCCAGTCGCTTGAGCCTTCTGCAGGCCCCCGCCCAGAGGAGGTCTAACTTCCCAGGTGGGGACGTGGGAGGTCTCTTGCACCTACCGAAGCCGACCCTCCCCACCTTACGCCTAGCTCACCTGATGCTCCAGCCGCACCCCGATAGCTGATAGCTGGCCCAGCCCCGAAGTCTCCTCCTGGAGCGCTTTCCCCACCTTGGCCCGCCCTTCTTCCTGGTCACTGCTTGTTCCAAGCCCCGCTCTACCCCCAGATCCTTCAGAGTCTGGCTCAGAGGCCACCTTCTGCAGAACACCGGTGAGCCTGCTGGCTTCTCGGCTCCCGCTTCACCGCACTCAAGCAAACCCACCTGCACACCAGAGCATGTGTTGTCTGTGTGTGGGCCCCTGGGCGAAGGAACTGGGTCTTCGTTCCCCGTGCAGTGGGAGAGGCCCAGTTGGATGCCTTAGGATCCCACAGTTGGTGGCGGGACCAGGCAGGGTGCCCGGGAGGGCGGAGGCGGGAGCAGGACCCATTTGGGCAGCTGCAGACACCCAGACACGAGGAACAAGCCACCACAAGTCAAGGCCGGGGGACTTCTGCGCTGGGAAGCCGTGGCTGCTGGGAAGGTGGACCACGGGGAGGGTGGGGATGCTGAGAGCAAGGGAAGAATGCAGGCCTCACCCTCGGCCCGAGACACCTGCGCGGCTGCCAGAGGTGGGAACCACAGGGCGGCCGGTTTCTAGCTTCAGCCCTCCAGCCATCCCAGGGGTCCCGGGGTGGGGCAGGGTGTGGGGCATCCCTGGAGCCGGGGTTGTTGTTGTGGGTTGTCCGCCTCTTTCTCCTCCTCACCCATCAAGCCGGGCTTTCAATTCCTCCCAACCCTGCTGGCAGGGTGGGCGCGGCCAGACGAGTGGGAGCCTGGGGAAGGCGCAGCCCGGAGGCCAGCTGGGGCCAGGAGCCACAGACAAGCAAGTGTCTTCATTTTTCTACCCCGCCTCCGCCCAGCCTTGGGGGTGTCTGCCAGGAAGGTGAGGGGAAGGGGTGGGGACCCCAAGTCATATTCCCTGGCATCCTCGGGCAGGGAGGGTGGGGCACACTGTCTCTGAGTCACGTAGCTTTACTCTCCGCTCCCCCCCAAGACACGCCCCCGGGGCCCCACATCTGGGCGTCGGAGGGGGATTGGTGGCTGGCAGATCAGCCACTTCGGGCCACCCTCTTTGCTTTCTCCTGCCTCCTGCTCTTGGGGGCCCCTCCTTTGGAGGATCGAAAACTCACCGTTCCCCGGGAGTCACCCTGAAGCCACTAGCTAGGGCTCCAAAAGAGCCTGAGACCAGACAGAAGGGCAGGGAGATCCAAAGCAGAGTGGAAGAACTGATCACCCACCCTACATTCCTGGGCTTGATCTCCAAGCTCCATGCTCCTGATAAATCAGATAAGTGAGATTGTGGAAAGCCAGGGATTTCCCTGGTTTGCAATTCTGATTCTGCTATTTACCAGTTCTGTGACCTTGGAGGAGTCACCAGGGCTCTCTCTGTGTCAGCTTCCTTATCTGTAAAAGGAGTTTATGCAAACTCCGGGAGATAGTGAAGGACAGGGACACCTGGCACCTGCAGTCCATGGGGTCACAAAGAGTCAGATACGACTGGACAACCGAACAACAGAGGAGGGCAGAGGAGGAGGACCTCCCTCCGGGAGGTGGATTACACGAGTTAATGCAGCTGTTGTCTACCCACTCAGTAGTCAGTGTTGACTGCTAACTAGTGTGCTTGGCAGCACTCGTGGTAAAGAATCTGCCTGCCAGCACAGGAGACATGACAGACATGGGTTCAGCCCCTGGGCTGGGAAGATCCCCTGGAGAAAGAAAGGAAAACCCACCCATGGACAGAAGAGCCTGGTGGACTGCCATCCATGATGTAGCAAAGAGTCGGACGCAACTGAAGCGACTTAGCACGCACACATGCGGGTTATTTGCAGAGGCTGTAAAGCAGGGGCAAGCATGGAAGTGTTAGATGGGTGTCTGTCCCCTCTTCTCAATGTGATCCCGGGCCTGAGAGGGATCCTGATGCCAAGGATGGGCAGCCTCAGAAGGGAGTGGACGTGGTGTACGCGGCAGATGGCTCTCGGCAGGGCAGGCTGGACACTCGGAGGGGAGCCACCAAGATGGGTTAGAATTTCCTCCTCGGCTCATGTTTGCTGAGGGGACACTGAGCCTGGTCCAGGACTGAGGGCAGGGCACACACTCCATGTGTTGGATTGTCGTTGTTCAGTTGCAAAGTCATGCTCCACTCTTTGCGACCTGCAGCACACCAGGCTTCCCTGTCCTTCACTATCTCACAGAGTTGGCTCGAACTTATGTCTGTTGAGTAGTCGGTGATGCCATCCATCCAACCATCTCATCCTCTGCCACCCCTTTCTCCTGCCCTCAGTCTTTCCCAGCATCATGGTCTTACCCAGTGAGTCAGCTCTTCACATCAGGTGCCCAAAGTAAGGAGCTTCAGTTCTTCCAATGAATATTCAGGGCTGATTTCCTTTAGGATTGACTGGTTTGACCTCCTTGCTGTCCAACGGACTCTCAAGAGTCTTCTCTAGCACCACAATACAAAAGCATCAATTCTTTGGCGTTCAGCCTTCTATATGGTCCAACTCTCACATCCATACATTACTGGAAAAACCATAGTTTTGACTCTATGGACCTTTGTCAGCAAACGGATGTCTCTGCTTTTGAATACGCTGTCTAGGTTTGTCATAGCTTTTCTGGATTAGGAAATATTGGTTGTCTACCACATGCAGCCCTGTTTCAGCCATTGCATACCAAGAGGAGGGTGAGGGAGTGAGCGGGATACGGGAGCTCTAGTGTGGACACAAGCGGCCCGGGAGGGGAGGGTCTCGAGTTCGCCGAGCATCGTGCTCCTGCCATTCAGATAAACAGGAAGGGAGCTGGGGATTCCAGGGCGGGGGTGGGGCATTAATGAGTGAAAGACACAGGAGCTCACCTCTTGCACCCACGCCTCTGCCGCACCATTTTTCTGGAACTCCTGCTCCTGTCTGCCCACCAGATCAGCATCACAGAGTCCTGTCTGGCCAGGCGCTGTACGTGACATACCGCACGTCCTCCCCGGGTCAGCACTTCCAAGCCCACGCTTTGCAGCTGAGGAAACAGTTTCAGGAAGTTGGAGAGAGGGACCCACAGCAGTGAGTGGCAGAGCTGGGGACTTGGACACGGGGCAGGATAGAACGGGAACTCCCAGCCCTGGCTCCCGACCACCCCTTGGGCACCGGCCAGGCAGCTGGACCTCGACCAGCAGAGGGCAGCAGGGCTCAAGGAGAGGAGACGTCCCCAGCTGCAGGAGGCTGGTCCGCAGGGCAGGCAAGGTGCGGAGAGCTACCTTTTCATCGGCTCCTGCCTCAGGACACACCGCTCCCTCCAGCCACCACCCACCAAGCAGGGCGGATCCTAACATTTCAGTGAAGAAAAGATAAACGCAGATTCAAATCCCGATCCTGCTCACAGGATTATAGTTGAGTGCATGGGCTGGAGTGAGATCTAAGCAACATGGGGTCATGGAACCCAGCCTCATTTAATCTCTTCTGTGATACCCCTGGGGAGGCGGCTTGGAACTGAGGGGTCTCCTCTCTGCCCTCCTCACCCCTGATCCCAACCCAGAATTTATAGTTCAGGAGATGATTAAAATACTTAAGAATGTTGGGACTTCCCTGTTGGTACAGTGACTAAGACTCCACACTTCCAAAGCAGGGAGACCAGGTTTGATCCTCTGGTCAGAGAAGTAGATCTCTCATGCTGAAATGAATATCAAAGATATGGCTTTCTGCAACCAAGACCCAGAGCAACCAAATCAATCAATAAATATATTTTAAAAATCCTTAAGTATGTCAAGGTACCACAAAGGAGTGCTGCCAGAAAGCAAGGTGCTGTGAGTCAGTAGGTGGGGGCGCACCCTCCCCACCGCTGCATTCAGAACCAGGCTGGGGGCTGGCCGGAGGAGGAGGGAAGGGGAAGATCCAGAGGACCCTGAGGTCCTTCCTGCTGGAGAACCAGCCCACAAGGAGACCCAGACCCTGTGAGGGAGGTGGGCCAGTGCTGAGGAAAGACAGTGCAGTTGCTGACTGTCTTCTTCCTGACCTCCTCTTAGCTGAAGGTGCTAAGTCATATGAAGGACTGCTTCAAAATTGGGAAATGAGTACATCAAGGCTGTATATTGTCACCCTGCTTATTTAACATATATGCAGGGTACACCATGCGAAATGCCAAGCTGGATGAATCACAAGCTGGAATCAAGATTTCAGGGAAAAATATCAACAACCTCAGATAAGCAGATGCTACCACTCTAATGGCAGAAAGTGAAGAGGAACCAAGGAGCCTCTTGATGAAAGTGAAAGAGGAGTGTGAACAAGCTGGCTTAAAACTCAAAAATCAGAAAACTAAGATCATGACATCCAGTTCCATCACTTCACAGCAAATAGAAGGGGAAGAAATGGAAGCAGTGACAGATTTTATTTTCTTGGGCTCCAAAATCACTGCGAACGGTGACTGCAGCCACATAATTAAACATTTGCTCCTTGAAAGAAAAGCTATGACAAACCTAGACAGCATATTAAAAAACAGAGACATCATTTTGCCAATCAAAGTCTGTATAGTCAAAACCATAGCTTTTCCAGTAGTCATATCTGGATGTGAGAGTTGGACCGTAAAGAAGGCTGAGGGCTGAAAAATTGATGCTTTTGAACTGTGGTGCTGGAGAAGACTCTTGAGAGTCCCTTGGACAGCAAGGAGATCAAACCAGTCAATCCTAAAGGAAATCAACCCTGAATATTCATTGGAAGGACTGATGCTGAAACTGAAGCTCCAATACTTTGGCCACCTGATGTGGCCAAGAGCCAACTCATTAGAAAATACCCTGATGCTAGGAAAGATTGAAGGCAGGAGGAGAAGGGGAAGACAGAGGATGAGATGGTTGGATGGCATCACTGGCTCAATGGACATGAGCCTGAGCAGGCTCAAAGAGATGGTGAAGGACAGGGAAGCCTGGCGTGCTGCAGTCCATGGGGTCGCAAAGAGTGGGACGTGGCTGATCTACTGATCAACAGTTAATCAATCAAGGGCTCTAAACCACTCCCCACACACCCATGCACACACCCCAGTGTGCTAATAAGGAAGAGAAGTTAGGACACCTGCCCAAGGTCACACAGTGCCAACAGGACACAGGTCTTCCTGAAGGACTGGGGTGACTCCTCAAACCGAAGCTCTGTTCCATCAAAGTGCTAGCGAGGTTTTTATTTAGAATTGTCAAAGGGGTGACCAATCTAGACAGCATATTGAAAAGCAGAGAAAAAAAAAAAAAAAGAATTGTCAAAGGGGATCCAGGAATCAGTAAATGAACTCTTTCTGGATTCTTCTATGACACTCTTGGTTTCAGATACATTAATTCATTGTCAGATCAAGATCAGTAAGCAGTAACTAACTGAATGGGTGATGCCTGGGCTTCCTCTTCTGTGAAGGGGCAATGGTGATGCCATTGCTGGCTCACAGGTTGGAAGAGGTCATAACTCCCAGCCTAGTGAGTGTCCAGCAGATGAGAGCCCAGTGGGTGTGATTAGTGACGTCATTATTGGCATCTTGCAGGCCAGAGCCAGCCCAGAGGACAGCTCTGTTGCAGAGCTTATGATACCGCGGAGGTCCCTGTGGGGCCCCCGGGCACAGGACCTTCCTGTGTCCGCCATGTCTTTGATTATAGGGAACAGCCTTCATTCAGCCTCCATGACCTTCCCTGAGTTCTGATGGGCAGATTCAAGCAGTTGTTAATCAGGGAAGGGAGGGAATGTGAGATGGGGGAGAAATAGTCAAGAGCAGCCTTGGGGTAAGATCATGTTTCCCCATCAGAGGATACACACAACAATGTCTTTGAGCTATTTCGCAGATACTGAAACCCCCTCCAGGTATGTGTGTGCTCAGTCAAGTTCAGTTCAGTTCAGTTCAGTCGCTCAATCGTGTCCGACCCTTTGCGACCCCATGAATCGCAGCACGCCAGGCCTCCCTGTCCATCACCATCTCCCGGAGTTCACTCAGACTCACGTCCATCGAGTCCGTGATGCCATCCAGCCATCTCATCCTGGGTCGTCCCCTTCTCCTCCTGCTCCCAATCTCTCCCAGCATCAGAGTCTTTTCCAATGAGTCAACTCTTCGCATGAGGTGTCCAAAGTACTGGAGCTTCACCTTTAGCATCATTCCTTCCAAAGAAATCCCAGGGTTGATCTCCTTCAGAATGGACTGGTTGGATATCCTTGCAATTCAAGGGACCCTTAAGAGTCTTCTCCAATACCACAGTTCAAACGCATCAATTCTTTGGTGCTCAGCCTTCTTCACAGTCCAACTCTCACATCCATACATGACTACTGGAAAAACCATAGCCTTGACTAGACGGACCTTAGCTGGCAAAGTAATGTCTCTGCTTTTGAATATACTATCTAGGTTGGTCATAACTTTTCTTCCAAGGAGTAAGCGTCTTTTAATTTCATGGCTGCAATCACCATCTGCAGTGATTTTGGAGCCAAAAAAAATAAAGTCTGACACTGTCTCTAATGTTTCCCCATCTATTTCCCATGAAGCGATGGGACCAGATGCCATGATCTTCGTTTTCTGAATGTTGAGCTTTAAGCCAACTTTTTCACTCTCCTCTTTCACTTTCATCAAGAGGCTTTTTAGCTCCTCTTCACTTTCTGCCATAAGGGTGGTGTCATCTGCATATCTGAGGTTATTGATATTTCTCCTGGCAATCTTGATTCCAGCTTGTCTTTCTTCCAGTCCAGCGTTTCTCATGATGTACTCTGCATAGAAGTTAAATAAGCAGGGTGACAATATACAGCCTTGACATACTCCTTTTCCTATTTGGAACCAGTCTGTTGTTCCATGTCCAGTTCTAACTGTTGCTTCCTGAACTGCATACAGATTTCTCAAGAGGCAGGTCAGGTGGTCTGGTATTCCCATCTCTCTCAGAATTTTCCACAGTTGATTGTGGTCCACACAGTCAAAGGCTTTGGCATAGTCAATAAAGCAGAAGTAGATGTTTTTCTGGAACTCTCTTGCTTTTTCCATGATCCAGCGGATGTTGGCAATTTGATCTCTGGTTCCTCTGCCTTTTCTAAAACCAGCTTGAACATCAGGGAGTTCACGGTTCACATATTGCTGAAGTCTGGCTTGGAGAATTTTGAGCATTACTTTACTAGCATGTGAGATGAGTGCAATTGTGCAGTAGTTTGAGCATTCTTTGGCATTGCCTTTCTTTGGGATTGGAATGAAAACTGACCTTCTCCAGTCCTGTGGCCACTGCTGAGTTTTCCAAACTTGCTGGCATATTGAGTGCAGCACTTTCACAGCATCAGCTTTCAAGATTTGAAATAGCTCAACTGGAATTCCATCACCTCCACTAGCTTTGTTCGTAGTGATGCTTTGTAAGGCCCACTTGACTTCACATTCCAAGATGTCTGGCTCTAGATTAGTGATCACATCATCATGATTATCTGGGTCGTGAAGATCTTTTTTGTACAGTTCTTCCGTGTATTTTTGCCACCTCTTCTTAATATCTTCTGCTTCTGTTAGGTCCAGACCATTTCTGTCCTTTGTCGAGCCCATCTTTGCATGAAATGTTCCCTTGGTATCTCTAATTTTCTTAAGGAGATCTCTGGTCTTTCCCATTCTGTTGTTTACCTTTACTTCTTTGCATTGATCGGTGAGGAAGGCTTTCTTATCTCTTCTTGCTATTCTTTGGAACTCTGCATTCAGATGCTTATATCTTTCCTTTTCTCCTTTGCTTTTTGCTTCTCTTCTTTTCACAGCTATTTGTAAGGCCTCCCCAGACAGCCATTTTGCTTTTTTGCATTTCTTTTCCATGGGGATGGTCTTGATCCCTGTCTCCTGCACAATGTCACGAACCTCATTCCATAGTTCATCAGGCACTCTATCTATCAGATCTGGGCCCTTAAATCTATTTCTCACTTCCACTGTATAATCATAAGGGATTTGATTTAGGTCATACCTGAATGGTCTAGCGGTTTTCCCTACTTTCTTCAATTTAAGTCTGAATTTGGCAATAAGGAGTTCATGATCTGAGCCACAGTCAGCTCCCGGTCTTGTTTTTGTTGACTGTATAGAGCTTCTCCATCTTTGGCTGCAAAGAATACAATCAATCTGATTTTGGTGTTGACCATCTGGTGATGTCCATGTGTAGAGTCTTCTCTTGTGTTGTTGGAAGAGGGTGTTTGCTATGACCAGTGCATTTTCTTGTCAAAACTCTATTAGTCTTTGCCCTGCTTCATTCCGCATTCCAAGGCCAAATTTGCCTGTTACTTCAGGTCTTTCTTGACTTCCTACTTTTGCATTCCAGTCCTCTATAATGAAAAGGACATCTTTTTTGGGTGTTAGTTCTAAAAGGTCTTGTAGGTCTTCATAAAACCGTTCAACTTCTGTTTCTTCAGCGTTACTGGTTGGGGCATAGACTTGGATAACTGTGATATTGAATGGTTTGCCTTGGAGATGAACAGAGATCATTCTGTCCTTTTTGAGATTGCATCCAAGTACTGCATTTTGGACTCTTTTGTTGACCATGATGGCTAGTCCATTTCTTCTGAGGGATTCCTGCCCGCAGTAGTAGATATAATGGTCATCTGAGTTAAATTCACCCATTCCAGTCCATTTTAGTTCACTGATTCCTAGAATGTCGATGTTCACCCTTGCCATCTCTTGTTTGACCACTTCCAATTTGCCTTGATTCATGGACCTGACATTCCAGGTTCCTATGCAGTATTGCTCTTTACAGCATCGGATCTTGCTTCTATCACCAGTCACATCCACAACTGGGTATTGTTTTTGCTTTGGCTCCATCCCTTCATTCTTTCTGGAGTTATTTCTCCACTGATCTCCAGTAGCATATTGGGCACCTAATGACCTGGGGAGTTCCTCTTTTGGTATCCTATCATTTTGCCTTTTCCTACTGTTCATGGGGTTCTCAAGGCAAGAATACTGAAGTGGCTTGCCATTCCCTTCTCCAGTGGACCACATTCTGTCAGGCCTCTCCACCATGACCCGCCCGTCTTGTTTTGCCCTGCAGGCATGGCTTAGTTTCATTGAGTTAGACAAGGGTGTGGTCCTAGTGTGATTAGATTGACTAGTTTTCTGTGAGTATGGTTTCAGGGACAGTGGCTGTGCTTTGCTGGAGCAGCCGTGAAGAGATACCCCACGCCAAGGTAAGAGAAACCCAAGTAAGATGGTAAGTGTTGCAAGAGGGCATCAGAGGGCAGACACACTGAAACCATACTCACAGAAAACTAGTCAGTCAAGTTCAAGTCTTATCAGTCCCAAGGACTGTAGCCCACCAGGCTCTTCTGCCCTTGAAATTTTTCAGGCAAGAATAATGAAGTAGGTTCCCGTTCCCCACTCCAGGGGAATCGTCCCAACCCAGGGACCAAACCTGCATTTCTTGCATCTCCTGCATCGGCAGGCGGATTCTTTACCACTGTACCACCTGGGAAGCCCTCATACTACACTTGATCCTAGCCAAAAGGTCAAGAAGGGATGGGAGAAGTTCGTGATTAATGATGGTATACTGCCCACAAGTATGTAGATGACACCACCCTTAAGGTAGGAAGGGAAGAGGAACTAAAAAGCCTCTTGATGAAACAGGAAAGTGAGAAAGCTGGCTTAAAACTCAACATTTAAAAAATGAAGATCACTGCATCCGGTCCCATCACTTCATGGCAAATAGATGGGGAAACAATGGAAATAGTGAAACACTTCATTTTCTTGGGCTCCAAAATCACTGCAGATGGTGACTGCAGTCATGAAATTAAAAGACGCTTCTTCTTTGGAAGAAAAGCTATAATCAACCTAGACAACATATTAAAAAGCAGAGACATTACTTTGCTGACAAAGTCCATCTGGTCAAAGCTATGTTTTTTTCAGTAATCATGTATGGATTTGAGAGTTGGACCATAAAGAAAGCTGAGTGCCAAAGAACTGATGCTTTTGAACTGTGGTGTTAGAGAAGACCCCTGAGAGTCCCTTGGACTGCAAGGAGATACAACCTGTCAATCCTAAAGAAAATCAGTCCTGAGTATTCATTGGAAGGACTGCTGCTCAAACTAAAGCTCCAATACTTTGGCCACCTGATGCGAAGAACTGACTCATTGGAAAAGACCCTGATGCTGGGAAGGATTGAAGGCAGAAGGAGAAGGGGATGACAGAGGATGAGATGGTTGGATGGCATCACTGACTCAATGGACATGAGTTTGAGCAGGCTCCGGGAGTTGGTGAACGACAGGGAAGCCTGGCGTGCTGCTGTCCATGAGTTTCCAAAGAGCTGGACATGACTGAGCAACTGAACTAACTGCCCACAAGGATGTAGACCCCCAACCAGCTGGATTGATAATGCGGACTCCTGCTGACCTCACCACCAACCTATCAGAAGAGTATAGCTGATCACACCCTCTTTGAACAATTTCTATAAAACTTGTCACTATCTTCCCCAAGTGGGGACATTTAGTTTAAAGCGCATGAGCACACCATGTCCCCCTTTGTCTGGCAATGCAATGAAGTTATCCTTTTCTACTTCACCCAAAACCCTGTCCCTGAGATCTGATTCAGCACGGGCACACGGAGAAGCTGAGCTTGGGAGTGGGGGTGCTGCTCCCACCACTCCAGTCATCCAGGACTGTTTAGGGCTCACCTTGAGCACCCCCTTTGGGGGGCGCCACTCTCTACCAGCTCCCAGTGCTCCCAACAACCCTAATGGCTCAGAGAGTAAAGGATCTGTCTGCAATGTGGGAGCCCTGGGTTCGATCCCTGGGTTGGGAAGATCCCCTGGAGAAGGGACTGACAACCCACTCCAGTATTCTTGCCTAAAGAATTCCGTATTTGGGCTTCCCTGGTGGCTCAGATGATAAAGAATTTGCCTGCAATGCAGTAGCGCTGTGTTTGATCCCTGGGTTTGGAAGATCCCTGGAGAAGGGAATGGCTACCCACTGCAGTATTCCAGCCCGGAGAATTCCATGGACAGAGGTCGCAGAGTCAGACAGGACTGAGCAAACTTCACTTTCACTTTTCAAGGGTACTCTTAACAGAGAAGTGAGAAATGCAAAGCTCCTTGGGATTCAAATCTCCAGGAATTCCATGATCTCAACCGCTGCAACACACCAACCCCCTTTCTGCCCCCAGCAGCCTTCCTGGGGCTCTCCGGTCCCACTGAGGCCCCGCCTCTCAACATCTGAGCTCTGCTGCCAAGTTCAGGGCTCACTGCCCAACAGAGGAAGCACTCAGGGGTGGGGCGGGGAGGGGGATGGGGGAGGCAAGGCAGATGTACCACGGAAAAAAAGGAAAGGAAGGAAGGAGGGAAGGAAGGGAGGGAGGGGAGAGAGAATGAACAATTTGGGAAATAATTTTATTTTTATAACAAAAATTAATCAAAGCACTTTACCTCCATGATCTTCCTTCCCTAACCTAATCATGAGAAAAAACCCCAGTGGACAGATATTTCATAAGCTATCTGAGAGGTCGTCCTCAAAACTGCCAAGGTCATCAAAAATGAGGAAACTCTGAGAAACTGCAGCACAGAGGAGCCCAAGGAGATAGGAAAACCAAGAATCCCTGGCAGCCCAGTGGTTAGGGCTCCGCACTTTTCCTGTCAAGGACCCAGATTCAGTCCCTGGTCGGGAAGGAAAAAAAAAACAAGCCAAGCGTGTGGTGTCCTGGGTGAGACCCTGGGATAGAAAAGATAAAAAGAAAAGGTAAAAACTGATTTATTAGGTATTGCTGCTGCTGCTAAATCGCTTCAGTCGTATCCGACTCTGTGTAACCCCATGGACGGCAGCCCACCAGGCTCCCCTGTCCCCGGGATTCTCCAGGCAAGAACACTGGAGTGGGTTGCCATTTCCTTCTCCAATGCATGACAGTGAAAAGTGAAAGTGAAGTCGCTCAGTCGTGTCCGACTCTTAGCGACCCCATGGACTGCAGCCCCCCAGGCTCCTCCGTCCATGGGATTTTCCAGGCAAGAGTACTGGAGTGGGGTGCCATTGCCTTCTCCTATATTAGGTATTTGATATTAGGTAAAACTAAGGAAATCTGCTAATGTATCAGTGTTGGTTCATTACTGATGAACAAATGTAACAAATGCACCTCATATGTACAGACAAATATAAGGTGCTAATGGGGGAAAACAGGATGCAAGCGTAAATGAAATTCTCTGTATGATCTTATTCTTTGTTAACATACAGTTTCTAAAATAAAAAGGTTATTTAAAAATTAGTCCAGGACATCCCTGATGGTCCAGTGGTTAAGAACCCACCTTCCAATGCAGGGGACGTGGTTCAATCAGTGGCTGGGGAACTGAGATTCCTCATGCCATGGGGCAACTAGGCCCAAGTGGCACAACTACTGAGCCCCAACGCTCTGGAGCCTGCTCTCCACAGCTGGAGAGAAGCGCACTTGCTACAGCGCAGACCCCGCGTGCCACAACAGAGCCATCCCACCCGCGGCTCTAGGCTCTCACATCGCCCCGCTCCATCCTCAGCCGAGCTGCAGAAATTCTCCAGGGTTCCCCCATCCTACCCGGCTTTGCCTGAATTTCTTCTCTCACCTCCACCACAATGCCCCATGCCAGGGCCCAGCCTCATGCACAGATGGCTGGAGACCCCTGCCTTGTAAGGCTGATCTGGATAGACTTTTGGCCAGAGGTAGAAGGAAGCTAATTGTGGTTCTGGAGAAAACTCTTGAGAGCCCCTTAGATAGCAAGGAGATCTAACCAGTCAATCCTAAAGGAAATCAACCCTGAATATTCATTGGTAGAACTGATGCTGAAGCTGAAGCTCTAATACTTTGGCCACCTGATGCGAAGAGCCAATTCATTAGAAAAGACCCTGATGCTGGGAAAGATTGAAGGCATGAGAAGGGAGTGGCAGAGGATAAGATGGTTGGATGGCATCACTGACTCAATGGACATGAGTTTTAGGAAACTCTGGGATATAGTGAAGGACAGGGAAGCCTGGTGTGCTGCAGTCCATGGGGTTGCAAAGAGTTGGACACAACTTAGCGACTGAACAACAAATAGGGAGGCTGTAGCCAGGTGGTCGGGGGATCAGGGCCGCTTCTGGCCAGTGGACAGCTGTGTCTTATTGTCTCGTCCCCAGCAGATGCCCTGGCCTCCTGACAGGAGCCCTGCAGTTTGTGCCCTGCCCTGGCAGGCCTTTGATACCTGCATAATCCTTTCTGCTGAGGAGGCCGGCTATGGGGTGTGAAGAGGGGCCAGTGAGCTGGAAGAGGCCTTGGGAACAGCTCTGCTGGACACCCAGAGACCCTGGGAGGAGTGAATTGGTGCCCTGGGCCCTCAAAAACCAGAGTCACTCAGGCAGGCCATCAGCCCAGGGGCGGGGCCGTGCCCTGGGGCTCCGAACTGAGTTCACTGGGACCAAGGGCTTAGATGTGATTCCAAACTGTGTTTGGATAACTGACTGACCCTGACTCCTGGGCCAAGGGAACTTGGGCTCTGGCAGACCTGAGCAGCGAGAGTGAGAAGGTGTGAGCAGACCCATCAGGGGCTGTTTACCTCTCCATTGTCTGAAGCCAGTGTCTGTTTGTTTAAACTTCAGGAGGTCTCTGCTGCAGTTGGAAACTTGAATTTCACAAGTATGTGTGAATTACACCCATCTTATCTGTCTTGCCTGAAAGTAGAGCAGTTCGGGCTTTAGACAGTCCACAGGCATTCAACAAGTATTGTTTGTACTGAGGGAGACCCCAGGGATGTCATCAAGCCTCTGGGACCTGCCCTCATCATTTTGCCATCTAGGTTGGGGGGGGGGGGTTGCTCAGGCCCTGATGGTTAGTCTTTAGGGGCTCTCAGCTGAAAGAATATGGGCCCCCTGCCCTGGCATTGGTAATAGAGTATCTAGCAACTCGGGGCTTCCCTGGTGGCTCATACGGTAAAGAATCTGCCTGCAATGCAGGAGACTCAGGTTTGATCTCTGGGTGGGGAAGATCCCCTGGAGAAGGAAATGGCTAACCCACTCCAGTATTCTTGCCTGGACAATTCCATGGACAGAGGAGCCTGGCGGGCTACAGTCCATGGGGTCGCTAAGAGTCGGACACGACTGAAGCAACAAAGCAGCAGCAGCCAACTCTGAGGATTTATCCAGGCGTCTACTTTGACTAATTTAAATATATGTATGTATATATATATGTCTTTAACTGATGCGGAAGCTGAAGCTCCATTACTTTGGTCACCTGATGTGAAGAGCTAACTCATGGGAAACGACCCCCGTTGCTGGGAAAGATGGAAGGCAACAGGAGAAGGGGTCAGCAGAGGATGAGATGGTTAGAAAGCACCAGCGACTCAGTGGACATGAGTTTGAGCAAGCTCCAGGAGACAGTGAAGGACAGAGGAGCCCGGCTGGCTTGCTGCAGTCCATGGGACGACAAGAGTCAGACACGACTTAGCAGCTGAACAATGACGAGGATACACATATGGATTTGGTGGCCTCGGGTCTTTGTTGCGGCTTGCGGGATCTTTTGTTGCGGTGCCCTGGCTTCTCTCTAGTTGCAGCGCTCTGGCTTCTCTCTAGTTGCAGCGTGTGGGCTCCAGAGCACGCAGGCTTAGTTCCAGGGTGCAGGTTTGCTGCCCCGCGGCATGTGGGATCTCAGCTCCCTGACCAGAGATCGAACCTGCATCCCCTGCGTTGGAAGGTGGATTTTTAACCACTGGACCAAAGGGCACTCCCTGAACCCTCTTTGGGGCATCTGCTCCAGTCACATAAGCTGCCTGAGACTCGCAGACAAGTCTGCCCTGTTGCCCCACCTCCTTCCTCTCCTCCCTTAGAGGCAGCTTCCGCTCCAGTCCCCCAGGTGCAGGGGCTACTGCAGAGGGTCGCATGTCCTAGGCAGGGAGCAGCTTCTCACAGCAGAGGCCCCTTTCTGCTGCCGGTCTGTGGCTGCAACCCCTGCAAACCCACCATCCATCCCACCACAACTGCTGCAGGAGCTCAAGGTACCTTGGTCCCCTGGCTGAGCTCTCATTCTTTCTCTCAGAAGAAAGCAGAACTTCAGTTTAGCAGCATTGCCTCATGCCTACCCTGGAGAACCTCAAGAGGAAAGTAAGCTTGAGCTGGGCAGTTGGAAGAAGCTCCAGAAGATCACCCCACCAGGCTCAGCTTTGTGGGTGCGTCACCTCAGCACCCACAGAGCCACAGCGTCACCCCAGGAACAACTAAGCTGCGAAGGCTCAGGGCTTCATCCCAGGGATTGGTGTCTTCAGACTTGTCACAAAACTATGAGCTTTGAGGCCCCGGCTGGACCCCTGAGAGCACGTTGCTGCTGGCCCCTTGCCTGAAACTTGGCATCCCTATGCACAGCATTGATCAGAGGACAGTGGACATCTGGGTGGTGGGGCATGGGGGCATTTCCCAGCTGCTAACTGTAGTACCCATGTGTCAACTGCAACCTGCTGAAACTTGCACGGAGTGGGTGGGTGGCAGGCAGCTGTGGTTACTGGGCCTGGAGGGGGCAGGTGCCTTTAGCCTGCATGCTGGGTGGACGGAAGCTGGTAGGCAGGACGGAGCAGGTATATGGCGGGGGAGGTCGGAGAGCAGGGCCTGCTTTTCCGGAGGAGGACTCAGACCACACTGCCCTCCTGCTTCCCGGGTCCTCCTCCCCTCCCAGGCTGCTGTCACACCCTGTGTGGCAGCTGTCACCTCCTTCTGGCATTTGTTGTGGCCTTTTTGATCTCCTCCACTTGTCTGTGGTTCTGTTTAAGAGAGAGGCCAGGCAGGGCCTTCCTTGGCCTTTGCAAACTTTGTGCATGCTGGGGGTCTGACGATGGCCCCCCCGTTGGCCTCCTCAGTCACATCACGTGACATGTCTCATTCCCCCAGCCTATAGCCGTGCCTGGCACCCAGGGAACGCTCCTCACAATGCCCTATACTCCACCCATCTCTGACCATCGCTCTGTAGCCATCGAAGCAGCCACCTGCCCTCTGAGAACTTCATTTTACCTAACTTGTCCTTCACCACACACTCAGCCATCTGTGTGTTAACAGAGCAGGAGCATGCTCACTTATGTTTTTCGTTTTTTTCGCTGCACTGGCTTTTAGTTGAAACACATAGAACCTTTAGTTGAGGCATGTGAGATCTTTCTTCAGTTGCAGCCCGTGGGATCTAGTTCCCTGACCAGAGACAGCACCCGGGCCCCCTGCATTGAGTCTGGACTCTCAGCCACTGGACCACCAGGGAAGCCCTGGCTGTATGTTTAAATAATCCTTCTGGAAAGTGTTGTGTTAGTTGCTAAGTCACGTCCGACTCTTTGCAAGCCCATGGACCGTAGCCCGCCAGTCTCCTGTGTCCATGGGATTTCCCAGGCGGGAATACTGGAGTGGGTTGCCATTCTCTTCTCCAGGAGAACTTCCTGACCCAGGGATTGAACCCATGTCTTCTGCACTGGCAGGCAGAGTCTACCACTGTGCTGCCTGGTCGGTACATCCTTCTGGGGAGGCTGGGCTGGGGAACACGGGCCCGGGAACCCTGTCATCTGGGTTCAAAGCCTAGTTCTGTCTGTTCAAGCCGTGTGATCTTAGGTAAGACCAAGTGCTTGTCCCTCAGTCTCCAAAGCAGAGTAAATGTCACACCTCCTCACCGGGAGTTTAGGATCAGCGTGAAGACTGGAACAGGGCTGGGCCCTCAGTACAGGTGAGTGGTTTAGAGAGCATCTCTAGCAGCTGGTAGGGACCCAGCTGGTAGCAGCAGCGGAGGGGGGGCCCTCTGGGAACAGGGGGTCTGATGAGATGCTACTGTCCTTGGGCCTCCACTCACTCTCCATCAGAGCCCAGTGGGTGCCTCCAGCCAGGCTCCTCTTGGGGTGGGACCCTGGTGCGGGTTTTCTCTCCAGAGGATGTGCCTTGACGCACCTGCAGAGCCCTGCAGCCCCTCATGCACAGAAAGCCTTAGCGAAGGACATTGTTCAAGTCTGACAACACTTTCTTTTGGGAATTGACAGCTCTCCCCGAGTGCCTCCTGTCCTAGTTCTCTGCCTCCTAGAACTTTCTTTCCACTGCATTCCGCAGCCCTGGACAGGGCACCCACCCAAAGCCCCCAGGCAGTCCCCATTCCGTACCTCTGCCTGGGGGGCTGCCCAGGCTGCGAACTGCACACCAGAGGGCAGTGAAAGTGCCAGGGGGCCCACCGCCCCTAGAGGCAACCCTCAGCCAATGACAGGGGGCAGCTGGTGGATAAATGACCCTGTGAGGCCTGGGCTACTGTCTCCCCCAGGCTGCAGCCAGGCTGAGCTCAGTGGCCCTCTGTGGTAGTTTTTTTGGTGCTGTTGTTTTTTAATTTCTTTGTGGCTGCACATGTGTTTTCTCCAGTTGCAACAGTGGGGGCTACTCTTCGTTGTGATGTGCGGGCTTCTCATTGCCATGCCTTCTCTTGTTGCAGAGCACGGGCTCTAGGGCATGCCGCCTCAGTAGCCCCAAAGTTCCATTCAGTCACTCAGTCGTATTCGACTCTTTACGACCCCATGGACTGCAGCACGCCAGGCCTCCCTGTCCATCACCAACTCCTGGAGTTTACACAAACTCATGTCTATTGTGTCCGTGATGCCATCTAACCATCTCATCCTCTGTTGTCCCCTTCTCCTCCCACCTTCAATCTTTCCCAGCATCAGGGTCTTTTCAAATGAGTCAGCTCTTCATATCTGGTGGCCAAAGTATTGGAGTTTCAGCTCCAGCATCAGTCCTTCCAATGAATATTCAGGACTGATTTTCTTTAGGATGGACTGGTTGGATGTCCTTGCAGTCCAAGGGACTCTCAAGAGTCTTCTCCAACACCACAGTTCAAAAGTATCTATTCTTCAGTGCTCAGCTTTCTTTATAGTCCAATTCTCACATCCATACATGACTACTAGAAAAATCATAGCTTTGACTAAACAGACCTTTGTTGACAAAGCAATGCCTATGCTTTTTAATACGCTTTCTAGGTTGGTCATAACTTTTCTTCCAAGGAGTAAGCGTCTTTTAATTTCATGGCTGCAGTCACCATCTACAGTGATTTGGGAGCCCCTCAAAATAAAATCTGTCACTGTTTCTACTGTCTCCCCATCTATTTGCCATGAAGTGATGGGACCGGATGCCATGATCTTCGTTTTCTGGATGTTGAGTTTTAAGCCAGCTTTTTCACTCTCCTCTTTCACTTTCATCAAGAGACTCTTTAGTTCTTCACTTTCTGCCATAAGGGTGGTATCATCTGCATATGTGAGGTTTTGATATTTCTCTCAGCAAACTTGATTCCAGCTTGTGCTTCCTTCAGCCCAGCATTTCTCATGATGTACTCTGCAGGGTGACAATACATAGCCTTGACATATTCCTTTCCCGATTAGGAACCAGTCTGTTGTTCCATGCCCAGTTCTAATCTGTTGCATACAGATTTCTCAAGAGGCAGGTCAGGTGGTCTGGTATTCCCATCTCTTTCAGAATTTTCCAGTTTGTTGTGATCCACACAATCAAAGGCTTTGGCATAGTCAATAAAGCAGAAGTAGATGTTTTTCTGGAATTCTCTTGCTTTTCTGATGATCCAACAGATGTTGGCAATTTGATCTCTGGTTCCTCTGCCTTTTCTAAAACCAGCTTGAACATCTGGAAGTTCACAGTTCATGTACTATTGAAGTCTGGGTTGGAGAATTTTGAGAATTACTTTGCTAGTGTGTGAGATGAGTGCAATTATGCAGTAGTTTGAGCAGTCTTTGGCATTGCCTTTCTTTGGGATTGGAATGAAAATTGACCTTTTCCAGTCTTGAGGCCACTGCTGAGTTTTCCAAATTTGCTGGCATACAGAGTGCAGCACTTTCACAGTATCATCTTTCAGGATTTGAAATAGCTCAGCTGGAATTCCATCACCTCCACTAGCTTTGTTCGTAGTGATGCTTCCTAAGGCCCACTTGACTTCACATTCCAGGATGTCTGCCTCTAGGTGATCATACCATTGTGATTATCTGGGTCATGAAGATCTTTTTTGCATTGTTCTTCTGTGTATTCTTGCCACTTCTTCTTAATATCTTCTGCTTCTGTTAGGTCCATGCCATTTCTGTTCTTTATTTTGCCCATCTTTGCATGAAATGTTCCCTGCTACTGCTACTGCTAAGTTGCTTCAGTCGTGTCCGACTCTGTGCGACCCCATAGACGGCAGCCCAGCAGGCTCCCCCGTCCCTGGGGTTCTCCAGGCAAGAACACTGGAGTGGGTTGCCATTTCCTTCTCCAATGCATGAAAGTGAAAAGTGAAAATGAAGTCGCTCAGTCGTGTCCAACTCCCAGCGACCCCATGGACTGCAGCCCACCAGGCTCCTCCATCCATGGGATTTTCCAGGCAAGAGTACTGGAGTGGGGTGCCATTGCCTTCTCCAGAAATGTTCCCTAGGTATCTCTAATTTTCTTGAAGAGATCTCTAGTCTTTCCCATTCTATTGCTTTCCTCTATTTCTTTGCATTAATCACTGAGGAAGCCTTTCTTATCTCTCCTTGCTATTCTTTGGAAATCTGCATTCAAATGGGTATATCTTTCCTTTTCTCCTTTGCCTTTCACTTCTCTTGTTTTCATAGCTATTTGTAAGACCTCCTCAGACAACCATTTTACCTTTTTTGCATTTCTTTTTCTTGGGGATGGTCTTGATCCCTGCCTCCTGTACAATGCCAGGAATCTCCATCCATAGTTCCTCAGGCACTCTGTCTATCAGATCTAATTCCTTGAATCTATTTCTCACTTCCATTGTATAATCATAAGGGATTTCATTAAGGTCATACCTGAATGGTCTAGTGGTTTTCCCTACTTCCTTCAATTTAAATCTGAATTTGGCATTAAGGAGTTCATGATCTGAGCCACAGTCAGCTCCCAGTCTTGTTCTTGCTGACTGTATAGAGCTTCTCCATCTTTGGCTGCAAAGAATATAATCAGTCTGTTTCGGTATTGACCATCTGGTGATGTCCATGTGTAGAGTCTTCTCCTGTGTTGTTGGAAGAGGGTGTTTGCTATGACCAGTGTGTTCTCTTGGCAAAACTCTATTAGCCTTTGCCCTGCTTCATTCCGCATTCTAAGGCCAAATTTGCCTATCACTCCAGGTATTTCTTGACTTCTTACTTTTGCATTCCAGTCCTCTATAATGAAAAGGACATTTTTTCTGAGTGTTAGTTCTAGAAGGTCTTGTAGGTCTTCATAGACCCATTCAACTTCAGCTTCTTCAGCATTACTGGTCAGGGCATAGACTTGGATTACTGTGATATTGAATGGTTTGCCTTGGAAACGAACAGAGATCATTCTGTCATTTTTGAGATTGCATCCAAGTACTGCATTTCAGACTCTTTTGTTGACTATGATAGCTATTCCATTTCTTCTAAGGGATTCCTGCCCGCAGTAGTAGATATAATGGTCATCTGAGTTAAATTCTTCCATTCCACTCCATTTTAGTTTGTTGATTACTAAAATGTCGATGTTCACTCTTGCCATCTCTTGTTTGACCACTTCCAATTTGCCTTGATTCATGGATCTAACATTCCAGGTTCCTATGCAATATTGCTCTTTACAGCATCGGACTTTACTTCCATCACCAGATTCATATACAACTGGGGATTGGCTTTGCTTTGGCTCTATCCCTTCATTCTTTCTGGAGTTATTTCTCCACTGATATCTAGCAGCATATCGGGCACCTACTGACCCAGGGAGTTCATCTTTCAGTGTCATATCTTTTTGCCTATTCATACTGTTCATGGGGTTCTCAAGGCAAGAATACCGAAGTGGCTGGCCATTCCCTTCTCCAGGGGATCATATTGTGTCAGAACCCTCCACCATGACCCGCCCATCTTAGGTGGCCCTACATGGCATGGCTCATAGTTTCATTGAGTTAGACAAGGCTGTGGTCCATGTGATCAGAATGGTTAGTTTTCTGTGATTGTGGTTTTCAGTCTGTCTGCCCTCTATGGAGAAGGATAAGAGGCTTATGGAAGCTTCCTGATGGAAGAGACTGACTGACGGGAAAACTGGGTCTTGTTCTGATGGATGGGGCCATGCTCAATAAAGCTTTAATCCAATTTTCTGTTGATGGGTAAGGCTATGTTCCCTCCCTGTTATTTACCTGGGGCCAAACTATGGTGGAGGGTTTCCCTGGTGGCTCAGAGGTTAAAGCATCTGCCTGGAATGAGGGAGACCCAGGTTCGATCCCTGGGTTGGGAAGACTCCCTGGAGAAGGAAATGGCAACTCACTCCAGTACTCTTGCCTGGAGAATCCCAGGGAGGGAGGAGCCTGGTAGGCTACCGTCCATGGGGTCGCAAAGAGTCAGACACGACTGAGCGACTTCACTTCAAACTATGGTGGAGGTAATGAAGATATTGGTGACCTCCTTCAAAAGGTCCCATGATGCACTGGCACTCAGTGCCCCCGACCCTGCAGCGGGCCACCACCCACCCAGGCCTCCGCTGGAGACTCCTGGACACTCATGGGAAAGTCTGGGTCAGTCTCTTGTGGGATCACTGCTCCTTTCTCCTGGGTCCTGGTGCACACAAGATTCTGTTTGTGCCCTCCAACAGGCTATTTCTTGATTCTGCCCTTGACCCGATGTCCCAGCGGGAAAGACACCTTGAAAGAGGAGCCTCTGACCCAGTCTAGAAATGGGCAGAGATGACAGTGGTTGACTTAAGAAGGGAAATGGCTTGAGCAAAGGCCAGGGCAATTGAAGTAACCTTGCTGCACGGGCACAGGAGGGCCAAGAGGAGGTACTCCACGTTCAAGGTCAAGGGGGGCAGCTGTGAGGAGATACCCCTCATCCAAAGTAAGGAGCAGTGGCTGTGCTTTGCTGGAGCAGCCATGAAGAGATACCCCACATCCAGGGTAAGAGAAACCCAAGTAAGACAGTAGGTATTGTGAGAGGCATTGGGGGCAGACGCACAAACCATAATCACAGAAAACTAGTCAGTCTAATCACACGGACCACAGCTTTGTCTAACTCAATGAAACTAAGCCATGCCCTGTGGGGCCACCCAAGATGGTCGGGTCATGGTGGAGAGGTCTGACAGAATGTGGTCCACTGGAGAAGGGAATGGCCAACCACTTCAGTATTCTTGCCTTGAGAACCCCATGAACAGTAGGAAAAGGCAAAATGATAGGATACTAAAAGGGGAACTCCCTGGATCAGTAGGTGCCCAATATGCTACAGGAGATCAGTGGAGAAATAACTCCAGAAAGAATGAAGGGATGGAGCCAAAGCAAAAACAATACCCAGTTGTGGATGTGACTGGTGATAGAAGCAAGATTCGATGCTGTAAAGAACAATATTGGATAGGAACCCAGAATGTTAGGTCCATGAATCAATGCAAATTGGAAGTGGTCAAACAGGAGATGGCAAGAGTGAATGTCGACATTCTAGGAATCAGTGAACTAAAATGGACTGGAATCGGTGAATTTAACTCAGATGACCATTATGTCTACTACTGTGGGCAGGAATCCCTTAGAAGAAATGGACTAGCCATCATGGTCAACAAAAGAGTCCAAAATGCAGTACTTGGATGCAATCTCAAAAACGACAGAACGATCTCTGTTCGTCTCCAAGGCAAACCATTCAATATCACAGTAATCCAAGTCTATGCCCCAACCAGTAACACTGAAGAAGCTGAAGTTGAATGGTTCTGTGAAGACCTACAAGACCTTTTAGAACTAACACCCCCAAAAGATGTCCTTTTCATTATAGGGGACTGGAATGCAAAAGTAGGAAGTCAAGAAAGACCTGGAGTAACAGGCAAATTTGGCCTTGGAATGCGGAATGAAGCAGGGCAAAGGCTTAATGGCGGTTAAGCAGGGTGGGGTTAATGGCGACCTCCCCCAAGAGGGCTTATGCCATACCCAAGTCTGCTGCACCCAGAGCCCCTGCCTCTGGAGCAGTCACTGCTGACCTCTACCTCCACAGAAGACACTCAAACGGAGTTCTGCCTCAGTCTCTGTGGGGACTCTGGGTCCTGGCGCATACAAGGTTTGTTTGAGCCCTCTGAGCGTCTCTGGCAGGTACGGGGTTTGATTCTAAACGTGATTTCGCCCCTCCTACCATCTTGCTAGGGCTTCTCCTTTGCCCTCGGACGTGGGGTATCTCCTCACAGTCACTCTAGCGCCACGCAACCAGTAGCCCCACGGCATATGGAGTCTTCCCAGACCAGGGATTGAACCCATGTCCCCTATGTTGGCAGACAGATTCTTGACATCCCCTGTGCGGTGGTTTTGATGACAGGCCCTCTATTAAGGCCCTTCTTCCCTTCCTTGTCTGTTCACCCTCCTCCCCTCTCTGGGCTCCCCAGGAACTCTTCCCAAAGAAACTTATACTTGAATCTTTGTCTCAGGGTGTGCTTCCGGGTGAACTCAAACCCAGGTGGCGCTAGTGGTAAAAAGCCCTCCTGCCAATGCAGGAGACGTAAGAGATGTGAGTTCAATCCCTGGGTCAGGAAGATCCCCTGAGAAGTGAATGGCAACCCACTCCAGTATTCTTGCCTGTAAAATCCCATGGACAGAAGAGCCTGGCGAGCTATAGTCCATAGGGTCACAAAGAGTCGGATATGAATCAATCAACTTAGCATGAACTCAGACTAAGACAGACACAGTTGCTTACTTGAAGAGCAGGGCCGACTGTGCTTGTCTTTCCACGCCCAGTGCTCAGTACAGCACCTGGCACTACGAACCTTAGTGCAATCCTTCCAAATTCTTCCATGGATTCTGCATCTGCATGGGAGCCTGACAGTGTTCTCAGCCTTTAATTAACAGGATGAAACCCTCAGCTTGTCAGAGTTCCTGGTTGCAAACCACAGAGATTGACTCCAGCTAACCAAAGCAGAGAGGAATTTAACGGCTGTGAGCATGTGCAAGGGTACAGCTGGAGGTGATAGTAGCCGTGGCTCCCAGAATGGACTGGGGCCTGAGGGACCAGGTTTGGGTTGGTAGGAAGCTTTGGAGCTCTGTGGCCCCACTGCTAGTGACTTAGTAGGAATGATCTCCGCTTTCCCCCACATCCTAAAGTCTGCTGCTTGGGTGTCCACATCGTGCAAGAGAGGGTCTGCTGGGTCAAACCTACGACACAAGCCACCCCTAGCTGCACGAGGTGAGGGGCCGAGGGCCTGGCCCCTTCGGTTTCCACAGAGGGAAGACCACCAAAGAGGGGTCTCCAAGAAAGAGAGCCTGGGGTACCTTTAGGAACAATCTCTTTGAATAGGGCTGGAGGGGGACCACTAGGAAATGGGATGTTCGCCAGCTTTGCTTTTTTCAAATCTTATTTGGTTGTGCCAAGTCTTAGTTGCAGCCATCAGGATCTTTAGTTGTGGCATGCAAACTCTTAGATCCGGTTCCCTGACCAGGGATCAAACCCGAGACCCCTGCCTCAGGAGTGTGGAGTCCTAGCCACTGTCCAGTGGGAAACCCCTTTCCCAGGTTCTCCTTGTTCCTTCTCTCCCCCTCACAGGGCAAAGCACTTACTATGTGAGTTTTGCTGCAGGAATCCAGCCTCCAGCAATGAATGGCCTGCTGCCTGCCTGGTGCTGTTGCCAAAGCTGCTTTTCCCAGCTCTTGCCTGGAGCACAGGATAAAGTTCTCTCTAAATCTTTTGTGCCTATCAGTGACTAACCCATTCCCACCCAGAGCTAAACTTGCCACCAGCTCCTTCTCCTCAGGCCCTCTTGCTTCCTCTTCCTCTTCCAACCCTATCCACTTGGCTGGGTCCTTCTAAAGTAACTCAACACCCCCCACCTCCCATCAGGTCATCCCATTTCAGTTACTTTTGATAGTTGATGGTTACTCTTGCCAATTCCACCTCTTTCCTGGCAATCCTCATCTACCAGGGTCCTGCTCTCACATTATCATCACTAACATTGAGTGAGTGAGAAAATGGCTTTGTTTATTTTTTCACCTTTATTTTTTTAACTTTTTGTTTTGTACTGGGGTATAGCCGATGAGCAATGTTGTGATAACATCAGCTAAACAGTGAAAGGACTCAGCCATACTCAGTATAAGTATACATGTATCAAAAATGGCTATTTTCCAGGCCTGATTCCAGGCACAGTGGAGGAAATGAATACACGCAGCCTTCAGGGGGCTTCCTCCCCTGGAGGGAAGAATCAGACACACTGGAGACTTTTAGTGCCAAGAGGGCATGCAGTAAAAATATGCCCGTCCAGGTGGGTGGGTGCTGTGGGAATTCCCAGGGGGCAGCAGGGGAGGCCTGGTGCCCAGGTTCAGGGGCAGAGCAGGGTGCAGGAGGAGCATAGCAAAGCCTGACTGGAGAGGAGGATCAGGTAGGAGACCTCACCCTCACAGGGGGGTCCAGGGGAAGCTCTGACGGGGAAGCTGCTGGCCAGGTGGTGCCGGCAGAGGGAGGCTCTGTTCATCTGTCAGCTGGGGCATCGTGCCCTGCTCCAGACTCGAGGCTCTCCATTTTTGTGCAGGGCACCTGCCTGGGTCCTCACTGACCTCTGTCTTGACTTGTGGTCACAGGAAGTGTGCTTCCCTCTATCACTGGCACTGCTTCTCCTTCCAGGGAAGCGAAGAGCACTAAGGCATGGCTTCTATTAGGCAGGAAGGGGTTGAAATTCAAAGCCGACAGCAACTGCCTTCTTCACCCCGGTTTTCAAGTGTAAACTCATCCTGCCTCTTGCTGCCATACCCGCCAATGGTCTCCCTGACGACCTCTCTCCGGGGTCAGAGGAAGGCGTGTCTTCTCTCAGCTGGCACTCATCTCGGGGCCAGTTGGCCACCCTGACTGTCCCCCACTGAGTACCTTCTGCTCCATCCCTTATCCCTATTTCCAGGTTCCATTTTCAAGCCCTTTCTCTCTCCTGGCATCTTCTTGTAGGCTACACACAAGCATGTTTCTTTCCTTCTGCTCTTCTCTTCACAGCCTGTTTCTTGAAAGAAGGGTGTAGGCGCCCCCTCTTTTCTTATTTCCCAGTCATTCTGGGCTAGTTGCGTTGTGACTCCGCCGCCCCCAGCTGTGCTGCCACTGCTGGCAAAGGTTGCCAGTGACATCACAGTGGCTCCTCATCCAGGCCTGGTCCTCCCATCTCATTTCACCCTTCAACTCCTCCCTCCGGCTGAAGCTCTCCTCCACACTGCTTTCATCCTCTCTGTCCTACCTCTCTGGTCTTTCCTTCTCAGCTGTTTCCATGGGCTCCTCTTCCCGAGTGCTGCATCCTACACTCATTCATTCTTCGAGCAGTAACTGAGCGCCCGCAGCGGGCCAGGTACGGTCCTCCCAGATGGAGCTGTCCCTGGAGTTCCGGACTCCTTCTACACTTTCCATGGGCCATCTTGTTCCTTTCATGGGATTAACCTGGTGCTGCTGATTCTTGGATCTCCAAATTGGATGCAGACTGCTCTCCACCACAGTCCTTACAGAGCCTCTCAGCCTTGACCCCATCACTTGACCCACCCGGATTTCCCACTTCAGAGTTCTTTCTGAAACCTAAATTTCACCTTGTCATTCCCCTGCTTCCGTGACCACCGTGGGCTGCCCTCGCCTTGGGAGGACACTCTCAGCTTTGTGTGACTGGCCTCGCCACCTCAGCCACTCTGGCCTGCTTTTTTGAACATACCGATGCCCATTCCCACTGAGGGCTTTGATCAAGTTGTTGTCTCTCCCTGGAATGTTCCTTGTTTGTCATACAGTCTCAACTCCAATGTCACCTTCTCACAGAAGCTTTCCTATTTTCTTTATTAACGTTAATAAATTTGCTATGGGGCTCCCAACTAACAGCAAGCTCAGTTTTATTTCACAAACTTGTTTATAAGCATCTACTATGTTCAACATGAAATCAGATCCTATATCAATGACCCTGAGGAGGAATTCTTAACCCTTTTTACAAATGAGGAAACTGAAACTGGAGCTGTATGGCTCGAGCAGGGTGCCGTGTTCACTGCAACGGTCCCGGCTGGACCCTTACCTCATGTTGCCTCACAAAGCATCTGTCTTGTCCACGGCGTTCCCAGTGCCTACAGCAGTGCCTGCTGCCTAGTTGATACTTGGTATTTTCTACCTGGATAACCAAACACCCATTCCCTTACAAAGGCCAGATCCCCACCCACTTGCTGAATCTGGTGGGAGAGGTCCTCTAGGCTAGGGTTACCTCTGTAGGCCCAGTCCTGGCCAGCTGTCCTGCTGGGTCTAGAGCACACCAGGTATGGGAAGCACCCTTCCTCCACCATCTCCTTGGTGAACCTCAAAACCTCAGTAACTTTAAGCATCACCTCCTCCATGACACCTTCCCTGCCTGGACACCCCTCCCCCACAGCAGAGCTGGCCCCTCCCACCTTTGTGCCCTCACAGTATCCTGTCACTGTTGTTTAGTCGCTAAGTCCTGTCCAACTCTTTTTGTGACCCCCCCATGGACCACAGATCATCAGGCTTCTCTGCTTATGGGATTTCCCAGGCAAGAACACTGGAGTTGGCTGCCATTTCCTTCTCCAGGGGATCTTCTTGACCCAGGGATCAAATCTGTGTCACTTGCATTGCAGATTCTTTCCCACTGAGCCACCGGGGAAGCCCTCCACAGTATCCCATACAGACCTCCTATCTATCCTGCGTAGACATGGTGTCCATCGCAACGCTCGTCTTGGTTTACACTTGATGTGCATATAGTTATTATTAGACCCTTTCGTTGTTTCAAAGGGTCTCAGTTTGGAGGCTAATTTACACAGTCACCTGCCCCACCCCAATGAGGTCTCATTCGCACTCACCTTGCAACCCCTGTGCCAAGCACACTGTCTCAAACAGGCAGGTGCTCTCTTGGAGGAAGGAATGAATGAGCAAACATTTGATCTGATTGTGAAAAATGTCATCAGTTTGAGGAGAAGCAGGAAAAGCAGCTATGAGAAGACATGGTTTATGGTTCCAATTTCATTACTAAACTAGTTGCATGACCTCAGCCAAACTGCTTAACATCTCTGGGACTCAGACTGCCAGGTTTTAACTGAGCAGGTCGGGGTAAATGACCTCTGAGCTCCATGCCAACCAACTCTAAGATTCTGTAATTCACACTAATATCCCCTTTCAATAGAGGAGAACCTAGTAGGCACTGTACAGAAAAAGGTAATACGACACAGAAACGCAGCATGAAGAGAGAGCGCGGTACTCCCACCTCCCCTGGGGCTCTGTGGGAATCCTCTTTACTTCTCCCTTCCTCAACTCTGCCATGCTGATGCTTGTCTATGAAGGTGGCATTTTCAAAGTGGTCATTTTCTTTCTTCTCTAAACAGTAAGCTCCTTGAGGGCAGGGTCCAAGTCTTATCCTTTAAATCTTGAAGACCCAGCCAGCAGTCAGAAATTGGCATGCATTTTGTGGTTGATAAGGATAATGGGCATATAGAGATCCAGTCAAGTGTGAGACAGACATTTGCAGACTTAATCAGAAATACACCAGAGAATGAAGAGAAAGCACTGGAAATTAGTAGTATATTGTTTTACTATCAATAGCTTTCAGAATTACAGGCCTGTGTATTAAGGAGCAACTTAAATGCATACAGAAATGAATATGGTCCCTTCAAAAGGAATAATGTGAATTCAGAATAAGCAACCTTCTGCCAAGTCTATATTTATCTTCCAGCAATCCAGAACTGAGAATTCAATTTGCCCACTTTTCTGAATTTGTCAACTGTAACGCACAAAATACAGGAAACAGTAAATAAGCACTAAATACTGAAATGAAATAGAAAATTTTAAAATACATCATAAAAATATTAACATGTATACAAAACATAAGCCTTCACCAGTATAAAATGTGCATTAAAAACATCGATGTGTCAATTTTTTTTTTGGCTGTACCTCTCAGTATGTGGGATCTTAGTTCCTCCAGAAGGGACTGAACCCACATCCCTGTAGTGGAAACTCAGAGTCCTAACCAGGGGATGGCCAAGGAATTCCCAAATGATGTGTACATCTTGTAAGCAGTTTCAATAATAAAGGACTAAGGTATAGCTCTTATATCTCTCATATTCCTTATACCAATAAAATTATAGAAGAATTGAAAGTTAACTAAGGAAACATAATTTACCAATAAGAAGATAATTAGATCAACAATAGAAGCAGATCTAGTAATTATGACCAAAACATGAACTGCAACTGTGGCAAACCAAGTATATTTGCAAAAAAAACATGATGTGGAAATCTCACCTTAACTGCAGTCAATATTTTTTTGCAGTCCTCTAGAGGGTGCAAAAATAGATTTAGCCAGGAAGAAAAAGAAGACTGAATACATTTCAGAGTTTAAATATTTAGCAAGCATTTGGGGAAAAAAAGGAGACTGTCATTTTAAAACTAAACACGCCAAAGATAATGAACATTAGTATAATTAAAGAGGCATTTTGAAAAAAAGTTGGCTGGTGATATTAACTTTATAATGTCATATCAACAGCTGTGCTCTGATATGGACTCTACGGACGACACCCAGAAACTGCAGACGGCAGAGATAAGTGGAGCAGAAAGACTCGATCACAAGAGAAGCTACAATAGAATGATGTACTTGGCCTAAAATTTGCAAACTTGCCTCACGGTGTGGTTTGCAGTAGTAAGGACTTTAGTTTCTATCACCTCTACTTTAGCTGAAGTGACAGCTGTGGGAATAGTTTACCTGGAATAATCGCTATTATATCAAACCTTTGCTGCAGAACATATGTGCCTTTCTTACTCTGTCAAAATCAAACTTTGCAAGCGTTCAAAGCCCTCCAGCCTTCATGCTTCTTTGTCCCTCAAAGCACCACTGATCTTCATTGGTTCAATAAACACCAATGAATGAGTGAGTGCCAACTCCGCTGGGCACTGTTCTAGGCTCCCAGCATGGTATCAGCAAACATAAACAAAAGGAACAAAACTTCCTGTCCCATGGGGCCCACAGCCAAGTGGAATTCTATATCCAGTTCTTCTTGCCTACATTATTTTTCAGCAATTCACTGTCATGACCACCGTTATCTTAGTATGTCACATCTTCCTGGCATCTCTTCCATGATGCAAAGTCTTCAAGAGTAAAATCCATGCTTTCTAACTTTTCAAATCTCCTTTTTCCATCCAAGCACTTAATTTAGAGTTAAGCACAAGGTACTCGGTAACAAATCTTTCTTATAGGAAAATAAATAAAAAGAAATAAGAGAACCAGCAATCCTTTCTAAATACATTGTCTTCCAGCTTCCATAGGAGGTTGTTGATTAGTCCATTTGACTTCACAATAATCCTAGGAGGAAACAGAGGAGGGAGTCATGATCTCTGTTTTATAAAAGAAAGAAGTTTCTCATAGGCTAAGGGACTGGACTAATAACACACAGCTGGTAAGGTCCCTCACAAAACAGCTGAAAGAGTACCAGACTCTGAAGTTGACAAAAGGCAGTGAATGCCTTGAAGATGTGCAAAGATTAGACCCTCTGGGAGGATCCAGGAACAGGCCCAAGTCTTTAGGCAACTAGCCCTTTGGGGATGTGGCTGGGGCACCCCACAGCTATCAGCCATCACCAGCCGAGCCAGCCAACAAGCACAGGGTTGCAAACAGACCCTGGAACCCTAGGGTGACACAAACTTCCCCCTACTAAACATAGGTGTCATGAGACATAAGGCTCAGCCTCTTTCAGCCCCACTCTCAGGAAGAGCAGGAAGTCTATCCCTTTCAGATGTGGAAGTGAGGGTGGCCTGGCTCCTAGACAAAGCTAAGACTGCTAAAAGAGCAGGTGGATCCCAGATGCTGCTGCAGCTGTCCCACAGCTGAAGTCAACCCCACCATTCAAGAGAGGTGGGTCTGCACAAAGGCAGGCCAAATGCCTGGGGAAAGTGGCAGCAAGGAGAGACTGGACCAGGGAGGGTTTTTGTCCCATAGTCCCAAGGAAAGGGTCAACCATGTTCCATTAAACTTAAAAGAATCTCACATTATCAATGTTCAATGATACAAAAATTTGCAGGGCATTTCTGTCTTCCTTTCTTTTTTGATCAATTAAGATTTTACTTTCAGACTGAAAAGAAAACTTTCTATCCCTTAAGATCCATAATCACCTAACACCTAATTTTTATCCTTCCTAAGTACAGTTGGACTATAAAGAAAGCTGAGCACTGAAGAATTGGTGCTTTTTAGTGTTGGAGAAGACTCTTGAGAGTCCCTTGGACTGCAAGGAGATTGAACCAGTCTATCCTAAAGGAAATCAGTCCTGACTGTTTATTGGAAGGACTGATGTTGAAACTGAAACTCCAATACTTTGGCCACCTGATGTGAAAAGCTGACTCATTGGAAAAGATCCTGAAGCTGGGAAAGACTGAAGGTGAGAGGTGAAGGGGATGACAGAGGATGAGATGGTTGGATGGCATCACCAACTCAATGGACATCAATATGAGTAAACTCCAGGAGTTGGTGATGGACAAGAAGGCCTGGCGTGCTGCAGTCCATGGGGTTGCAAAGAGTCAGACATGACTGAGTGACTGAACTGAACTGAACTGAACTGAACTAAAGGCTGACACAGTAAGTACCTGATACTAACTTTGGAAGGTCTTTGGAGGGATACAGATGGGGCCTGGCCCCTGCCTTCAAGGAACTTACAGTCCAGTAGAGAGGGTGGAGGAAGATGTTCAGGAAGTGATTGTTACAAAACCAGAGAGCACACGTGATTAGGGCGCACCAAAAATGAGTAGAGGGAAATGGGCAAGCACGGTCTACTTTGATGATGAGAGAGTGGATGACATGGGCCTGCCTGGAGAGAGGAATGAGCACAGCAGGTGATTAGTGGAAGAATGATGGAGAGAAAGATGAAAAGAAAGAGACTTTAGGATGCTTGAGTGATGATCAGGGAGAGGCAGAGTCAAGAATGATAGAAAAATAGAGATCAGAGTCGGGTTGAAGAGGAGAGACTAGGATCCAAGAAAGGAAAGAGGAAAAGCTATGAATAAGTCACTCCTTACATGATACGTAAATCTGCTTAAACACTGAAGCCATCTCTCCTTAAAACTGGAGGTCAGAAACATAGTAAATGCTCATAATATGTGGCTATTATATGCCAGACATTGGGCTTTAAGACACTATTCATTTCATCCTGAGTGTTAGCTATTTTCCCCACTGTATAGAAGAAAAACCCAGGCTTTGAGGCTTTCATTAGGACCAAGTAGCTGGTAGCCCGAAGAGCAGACTTTCAGTGTCTGATGCCAAAGCTTTTAAATCACTTACTTCCCTGGTGGCTCAGAGGTTAAAGCGTCTGTCTACAATGTGAGAGACCTGGGTTCGATCCCTAGGTTGGGAAGATTCCCTGGAGAAGGAAATGGCAACCCACTCCAGTACTCTTGCCTTGAAAATCTCATGGGTAGAGGAGCTTGGTGCAGGCTACTGTCCATGCGGCCGCAAAGAGTTGGGCATGACTGAGTGACTTCACTTTCACACTACCTCTTGTGGGCTTAGCAGGTGGCTCAGCGATAAAGATTCTGCCTGTCAATGCAAGAGACTTGAGTTTGATCCCTGGGTCAGGAAGATCCCCTGGAGGAGAAAATAGCAACCCACTCCAGTATTCTTGCCTGGAGAACCCTACGGAGAGAGGAGCCTAGTGGGCTACAGTCCATGGCCATGACTGAGAACACATGCATGGTAGCTCTTAGGAGATCTTCAAGACCAATTTTTCTATTTTGGTTTAGATCTACACTGTTTAGGACATCCCTACTTCCTCCTTAATATTTAGGGAGTGCAATGACATTGGAAATAGCTTAACTTAGTTGATCAGATTACAGGGTTCTCTTTTTGAAGGTGATACAGATTTTGGTTCTCAGTATTTGTTGGGTCTTAGCTTTGCTTAATATAACCTGGTAGCTCACTTGGTAAAGAGTCTGCCTGCAGTGCAGGAGACCCAGGTTCAATCCCTGGGTTGGGAAGATGCCCTGGATGAAGGAAATGGCAAACCATTCCAATATTCTTGCCTGGAGAATCCCACGGACAGAGGAACGCAGCGGGCTACAGTCCATGGGGTAACAAGTTGGACGTGACTAGTGGCTAAACCACCAGCTTTGCTTAAGAAAGCAGATATTTGTTAATATCTTACCAAGACACCAGTTTATTCCACTCAGAGAGTCTCTTCTTAATGCTTCTAGAAGGAATTTTTCTTTCTTTCTCTCCATCTACTACTCTTGCCCTCTCCCTGCAGCTGAATACGTATAGCTAGCAGTTCACAGTTCTAGTGGCCTTCTTGGGGGAATCCCCAAGCTCTGTTCTCCTTGAAAATGGCTCTTTTGGGGCAAAGCAGTGAGTCTCATGATATGCCCTTGCCAACCAGAGCCACTGTGATTGTAAGGGGAATCACTAGCCATCTGCCTATCTCTTATCTCACCCTGCACATCTGCCTTGGAATATTAACAAAGCCAGCCTGTGGAGAAACCATTGTGGGTATCTGCTTAAACATCATGTCCCCCAGCGCAGACTAGTTAACAACTGGTTTTCAACTGGAAAGGAGCTGGCTACAATCTGACTAACCTTTACTCAAAGTCCTGTTCAAAGTGTTACTATTATTGTTCTTGGAGCTGTTGTGGGTTTCCTCCCAGCATAGCCACCTTAGTTAAACCTGCAGGAGGCATCTGTTTTCTGAAGGTGAGATGGTTAATCTCTTTAAGGAGTCCTGGATCTTAAGACAAAGGGCAAGACCAAGTTGAGCTTCTGCTACAGACCTCCTCCTCTCTCTCTGTCCCCAAGTAAATATTTCATGAATTTATAGGGCTATGTGGGAAGGAAATAAAGCCATTTATTTTGCAAATAGCAATGAGGCTTCACACTCAATTTGACAATGGTAAAATCTCTCCTTAAAGACAAAACAAGCAAGCTGCTGCCTTTTCCTCTACCTGCAGAGATCCAGATACCTATGGGATCCCATCTGGTAGTGCCAGTGGTAGACCGCTGCCTTTTAAACATATTTTACTATAGTAGGAAACACTTAGGCTTTAGGCCTGATAATTTTGGGTGAAGCCCTTCATTTACTCTGGAAATCTAAGACATCTGAACAAAGCTGGTATTAGAATAAAGAACATTTCCCAGTGACTGGAATGCAAGAGGGCAATACTGTATTAACAAACCTTTTCTTGTTTGTGAGGTGCTGAGGTCCGGTATGGCAGAGCTGAACTCCCCTCTATGAGAGTAGTCATGCAAGCTGTTCAACCTTTCTGTACTTCAAGTGCCTTATCTTTGAAATGAGTATAATGCTACCGGGCACTTTAGCTTATTTCCAAAGATGTCCTGAGACAAAGCAGAGAATATCTGTAAAGCTCCCCAAGTTTGCATGTAGAAAAACCTCATGTGCTAATAAATTATAATACCTTGAGTTTACATACTGCCTTGACCCTAGAGTTCAAACCGAACTCTAAACCATTATTTCAATTACTGTCTTCCTCTAACGTTTTCCTAAAAGAGTTTGAGGTTGTTTATGGCAGTTGTATGATTCACAGCATGCCTTCCTCTCTCCATCCCGATTCCAGGAATCAAGAGTTTAAACGGTAGGAAACCAAGGCAGAGAGGAAAAAAGATTTGTGTGACACCTCTTAGCAAGAGTGTAGTGAAGCCAGTAGAGCTGACCCGGGTGCGTAACGCCCAAGCCACGGTCCTTTACGGGATTTATAATTTAAACGGGCCCCAAAGCACGAGATTGGCTGGGGAAATGCCCTGATCGCGGTTGGGCTGCTCGCATGGCGTTGCTCAGATACCTCCGGCCGGGCTCCGACGACGTCCCCAGCCTGCAAGCCCGTCGGGCAGCTGTCGAGCCGCGGGAGCCCGTTCGTGGGCAGGGCTGGCACGGCTCGGCGGCCGCTGCCCCGTCGCTGACCCTCGCGTGAAGCTGCGCGCACCGAGAGACGACATCTTCCCGGCCGGGCCTCCCGCGCCCGCCGCGGCCCGGGGCGGCAGGGTCGGCCCGGGGGCCGAGGACGGCTCGCGCACCCCTCCTTGGGGGGCGCCCCGACTCGCCGGGGGCGGGGTCACGTCCCACCCGGGCCGCCGGGGGCACGGGCGCTGCGGAAACCTGAGCGTGGCCGAGGAGCGGGGGCTTCCAGGGCCACCTCCCAGGGCGCCTCGGGCCCGCGGTGGGCGCGCCGGCCGCCAACGCCCCCGGGCCGTCGCGGCGACCACTCCCGAGCCTGGTACCTGTGGACGCCCTTGTCAAGCGCCCGGAGCTCCCCCCAGGGGAGCCGAGCCCAGGACAGACATGCTACTCCTGTTTCCTGCCCCTTTGGAGCGGCGAGGAGTGGGTGAGGCGGGGCCGGGCTGCTGCACCGAGCAGCCCCCCGAGCCGAGGGCGGACGGGCCCCGCGGCGGGGGCGCCAAGGGCCTGCCCGGGGATGGCGGGCAGGCCGGCCTCGGCCCAGCGGCGGGCGCGCGAGGGGAGGGCAGCCGGCGGGAAGGCGCCCCTTCCCTGCGCCCCCTCGCCCTGGGCAGTCTGGCCGACCCGGCCCAGAGGCCTGACCCCGGGAGACCCCCGCTTTAAGGCGGGCAACGGCTGCCCTCGCCCAGGCCGCCCGGCCCTCAGGTTGTGTGACTGTGACGGGCTGGCTGGGGCAGAGGGCGGCTGAAGGGGACCAGGGCGCTTCTCCCCACTGTTTGGGGGGTGTTGTGCTTTCTGGGGGGTCGGGGGTCACCACCCTCCCAGGCGAGGTGGGGGAGGGCCGCCAACGCAGCTGGCCGGTGAGGGGCGGGGTCACAGAGGCGAAGTGTGTGTTCGAGCGAGGGCGTGTGGGGGGCAGGGCGCGCGCGGAGGAGGATCGGTGGCCTGCGCGCAGGCGCGAGCAGCGGGCCGAGCCAGAGCCCTGGAAGAAGGCCGACGGGGAGCGAGGGCGGTGGGCCGGCGGGAGGGCGGGCAGGCTGACGCGAGGCGGGGCGGGGAGCCGCGTCGGCGTCGCGGGGCGCGGGCGATTCGAGGCCGACGCATCCGCGCGTGCGCGCGCCGGCAAAGTGTCCGCGTTAGAGGGGAGTGACGCGTGCGCGTTCACGTGCACCCCGGAGAGCGGTAAGGAGCGCAGAGAGGCTTGAAGGGGGGTGGGGGCTGAAGTGGCGAGCTGAAGGAGGGGTGGGGAGGCGGCGCCTGCGCAGTGCGCCGCGGAGGAGCTGTGTGTATGTGAGAGTCTGACGGGTTCAAAATGGCGGCGGCTGCTTCAGCGGCTCCTCCTGTGTGAGGGAAACAACACCCCTCCCCGGCGGCGGCGGCGGCGGCGGCGGCTGCGGCTCGCAGAGCACCTTCCCAGCGGCTGGGCCTGTCGCCGCTCTGTCTATCCTGGGCAGGGGGCGCTCCGGGAGGAGGGGCAACGCCAAGGGGGCCCATCCCCCGGAATCCTTCCTCTGCGACTGGGGAGTAGCCGGGGGCTCGTCCCGCAGCGCGGAGCTTGGGCTGAGGGGGAGACGCGAGGGGACCCGGGGCCCCCAGTCCGGCGCGCCGCGCCGCTCCCGCCCTCTCCGCCCCCCGGGGCCGGGGCCCGCGTTCCGGGGGGCCGGGGCGGCGCGGGCAGCCTCGGGTCGGCCGGTCTCAGCTGATCGGTCGTCGCTCCCGGGCTCTGGAGGCGGCCGAGCGGCTGCTTGCCGAGGGCACGGCGAAGAGGGCGCTCCCCGCGGCCGGGGCTGGTCCGGGGCTTGCGCTCGGGCTGCTGACCGCCGCCCGGGGGAGGCGGGGGCGCCTCGGGCTCGGCGCCGAGGGGTCGCGCTCCCCTCTCGTGACGCCTCCGACTCCCGGTTTCCAAAGCCAGAAGAGGAGGTTTGATTCAGCAACTGTTTCCTCTCTTTTCCGGGTCGCTCTTGACCCTCTGGATACTGGATTGATCCACGGAAAAAAACCGAAGACGACGTTTGGGATTTAATTTTTTCCTCTCAGTTTTTGGAATCTTTCACTTCTCACTTGGACAAGAACTCACGAGCAAAATCCCCGGTGAGATTTCCCCCTCCTATCGTTTACCCCCCTCCCCCTTTGGAAGTTTTGGGTCGTTGTGTTATCTAAAGACTTAATGTAAAGTTTCTATTTCTTTTTCTGATGGGTGAATGAACCATTGAAACGCCTTTCCCGGGGGGAACCCGGCGAGATTTGCCATTTTTTTCTTTTCTGGCCCTGACTGTTCCCAAGCCCGGGCTGTCCTTGTCCAGGGGGTGCAAACACGGTTTGCCTCCCGACTTGGGGCGACGGCTTCTTCCAGGAGGGCTCTGCCACGAACTGCTATTGCAAACTGTGTCATCGGGTCCTCGGGTCTCGTAGCAGTTTTGAAAGGATGCTTTTAACGTGGCCATAATGTAGTTAACAAAAAAAGAAAAAAAAACCTGCATTCTCTGTGGAAGCCATTATCCCTGAGAATTATTTAGGAAAAAGAAAAACCTTGGTATTAGGTATTAGGGATCGACCGTCGCGCAAACCGGTCTTTAATGTTTGGAAAAGATGAATTTGACTTAAATGTCTAAGTAAAATATCTTATTACTTTAAGCAGAAAGAGCTGATCAATTTTTGTTTCTGATTTGCAACTCTCTTCAATTTGTTTCAGAGTTGTACGCATCTTGTGTTGGGGTGGAGGGTTGGTTTGGAAATGAAAAGATCCGGGGAGTTTAGGAAGGACGGTGACGATTGTATACGGATTTTACTAGAGGTGTATAGGAAATTGTTTTGGAGTCTTCATTTCAATCCTCATTTCTTGTTCTCTTTATGTAGTTAGTCTGTCCTTTTCTTAAGTTTCTAATTACGGGTGAAAGAGAACTATTTGGGTTAGGATCTGGATTAGTTCAGTGGCTGCTTTACCTGGTCAGCTCAAGGAGAGAAAAGTCCTACCCGCCCCCGCTCCCCCCTCCCCCGCTGCGGCTTTTTTTTTTTTTTTTTTTGCTAATGTTGCCATGAAGGGGAGCCTTGCCTATGGTAATCCTGTGGGGAGAAACAAGTGGTGTAGCCCGACTTTAAGGAACTGAAACCATCTTTTGCCTATAGGCCTCAGACAGTTGTAATGTGATTGTTGATCTTGGTTTGGAACCACTTGCCCCAAAGCTGAGAGTTCCCAAACTGATGAAGAGGAACCCGGTTTCTTAGGAAAACTTTTAACTTACACATATCCTAAATACTTCATTCCAAGGAAAAAAAGCTTGAATTCGAGGATGAGTTCTCATCTCTGCTCCTATCATTGTTCTTCAGTGTTGCAATCTGGTTCCTAAGGAGGAAGAGGAAGGCAGCCCTGGAGTGGTTTCTTTCTGTAATTTCAACAGAAGGGTGAGAGATGGAACCCGAAGAAGAAAGGATTCGTTACAGCCAGAGATTGGTTAGTATTTACTTGCCTTTTTTTTTTTCCCCTTCAGTTTTGAAGCAGAATAACTATTTTGTTTCCATTTGTGAACATACTGTGATTAAAACTTTTCAGGTGGCTTTTCTCTGCCCCAGAGGAGGAGGGAAGATAATAATCTCATGTGGGTTTTAGGCCAAGTAGTTACAGCCGTAGTAGTCATCCTATTTGGAAATGAATTTATAGGTAGCCTTTAACTTCTGCCAAAACGATTGTAAATCAGACGATTTTGTGAATTACAGCGTGACAAGGATTCCTAATCTCAAAATACTGAAATTGTAATAAATCTAACTGATTTAGATTAGAATGTAAATTTTAGGAGCAAAGCTATTTGAGGAAGGGTAGTTCTGTATAATTTTTTTCTTCGATTATGGTGTACCAAGATCTGTGGCTTTGAGTTGGGGAGTAGAACTAAGGTGTTTTTTTTTTTTTTTTTTTTAAACACAAATCAACATGGATAGTGTTGAAGGGTATTGATTAAGAAAAGGTAGAATTCTGGATGCTGATAAAGTTCTGTATTTTGTATTTTGGGAGGGATGTATATGATCTCTTATGGAAATAAATTCCTACTTAGTAATGATTTGGAGGGAATTGGCTTGTGTCTGCGTGTGGATACTTTGTCCCTTAGGCCCTGTTTTCTTCTCAGGGTTTCCCTGCTGGAGTTAAAGAATTTGATTTTTGTTTTTCTTCGTCAAAGAGAGCTTTATTAATACTCACCATATATTCATTGCAGAGTTTTGAATTTATGTTTGTAGAGTGGGGAATGAGGAAAGCCACAGAACTGTCTGTATTATGTAAATTTGGTGAACTGAAAGACTTAGAAGATTAACTAAAGGAATTTATGCTGGTTTTACTTGGCTTTGCATTTTAGACTGAATTTGGAGGGAAAAAATGATTCTCTAAAGCTTTTTCTGTTGCTCTCCAGACTCTGAGAATAGGCTGTTTTTCCTACCCCGCCGCCCCCCCCCCCATCCCCTTAATGTGACTGTTGAAAAGGTGTGGTGTATGTTGGCAAGTATTAATATGTCCAGTAGACAATAATGTTCTGGTAAACCTTATTTCAGAGTTTTACTTCTTGTCTCCCAATCTGTGTTGAGATTATAATTTATCTCCAACTTTTATAAATAAAATATCATTAGTGGAATTTTGTACATTTAGGATTTATTTTTTGTTCTGACATTTCTTGAGTTCAATTTTTCTTTGGGAAAAGAAAGAAGATGCTGCAAAACTCTTTCCCAGTTAGTTACTGCTATTTGAAATTCGTTTTTATTGTGTCAGCTGGTAGGATTGCTGAGCTGTTTTGTAAATAAGAGATCTTGGGATCTAGTCTTTCAAAACAAGTTTTCACATTTTTTAACAAGGTAGAAAGGTAGTGGTAAGTGTGATTTTTGTCCTGGTAAGGGTTTTTTTTTTTTTTTAATTGTAAAATGATTGCTACCTGTTGCACACATTAACCTTTCTTTATCTAGCATATTTTTCCTTCTGGTTTGTGATTTTGTAAAAGTGTTGTGTAAGAGGATAAAGCACAAATTTTGGGAGAATCTTATAATTTTGGGTAATAATCTTGGAGTTTAGAGTGACTGATGTTTGTTTTCCTTTTTAAAATTACATGACAAAATTATATCTGAAGTGTAAATCCCTTCCCTAACATAACTATTGCTGGCTTATTTGAGTGGCAGTGTGCCTACCGAGCTCTTAATGGCACTGTGTCACTTACAGAATTCTGTATTAGTTATTTGAGGAATTTTAAGACTAACATGAAGACATAAAGGCTAATTTTTACAGTAGTTATAACACTGTGTCTCTTTAAAGTAGGTCAGACTATAGAATTTAGTTTTGTTTTGCAGTTACTGGCCATGGAACATAAAGTTTGAAAGAGAATAAATGACAGGTTTACTAACTTGGCTTTGTGATTAAAGTTTGGTTTCATGCTATATGTTTGTCAAATTGAGTTGAATCACCTAGTATATTGATTATAGTGTTAACCGGCTTTTACTTCCTTATTGTTTTAGAGGACAGAATCTAAATGGTAGTCCCTCTGTCACATATCTTCAAAACAGCTTCTTGGGAGAGAAAATGTAGTACCAGTATTAACAGTCTGAGTCCAGACTCATGTTGGAACAAGACTTCTTTATATTGAGAACCTTTCACGTATCTTAAAAAAAAAAGTTGTATCCTTAACTAATAATAAGAATATGTATTGTTCATGATTGAATAGATCCTCTGTAATGCTTTTAACTGACTTGGATTTGGTGAGATAAATTATGATGTTTATATCATCTTTGTGACAAGTCATCTTTTAAAAAATCAGAAATGGTTTTTAAAAATTGGCTTTTCTTTTGTCAAACTAGTATTTGTGAAGGAGAATTACACTTCTGAAGATGGTATGTATGTTTTTAATGAAGATATTTTGTTTTTAATGAAAATATTAGTAGTTTTGTGTATAGATTTCTAGAAGAAAGCCAGATACTCTCCATGGCAAGTTAACATCCCTAAGGAGGTATTAAAGTGAGAGGAATAGAACCTTCAGTTTTGGTGATGGGTGGTTATTTGGTTGTCCTGAGGTAAAGATGATTTATTTCTGTATTTCTAGTAATTTGGATGTAGGACCTTCCTGAGAAACATTGTCAGGTACTAATTATGGAACTTTTGTTCCTTAATTTGGTTTCAGGAGCCAAAATGTTGGAGCAGTTTTGAATGCTTGTCACAGCCATGTATATTTAAGTGTTCATTTGCAAGGAATGTTCTACATAGTATTTTAGAGTTTCTTAGTCTAAATTATTAGTTAAATCCTTAGCAGTTGTAGTTGATGATCTTTTAGGTTTTTGAAGTCACACCAATTCTGAGTAGTTCTTGCTATTGCATAGAAAGTCAAGGGCAAAATAATGTGCATTAAAGTAAATGAGTAAGGTGTAGGTACATTTGGTATGGAAAAAATTCACTAGCCCCTGCCAAAGGCAACTGTAGAAACAAATGAATGACTAAATTAGTGTAAAAAGAAAGCAAAGACATTATACTTCAGACAGTATGCTTCAGGGTAAAAGTTATATTTTTTTCTCTTTTATGTTTCAGAATACTTTTTTCTCTTGACTTAAGCTAGTACTGTTATCTGAAGGGAGAGATGCTGATTTACGTGAGAGTTCAGCTTGCTTGTCAATCTTGATGATGAAATTAAGAGATTTTCTAAAGGATGTTATTACACTATTGGATGCTCAATCCTGTTACTGTGCCTTATATATGATTCTCTCTGAAGTAGCTGAATCATTTATCTGTTGCAGGAAACTGAGGGCACCAAGCCCTTATGATATTCTCACCTTTCTTTGGGTTATCCTTAAAATCGTATCCCCCGATTCAGGAGCAATGAATGAACAGATTCACTCTTTTACAAACAGTCCCACTTTGAATGTACCCTCTGTAAGGTTTTTCTGGCCAGGAATAGACCAGGCAACACAAAAACCTAATTTTAAGCCATTTTTTTTCCATAGCTTTAACAATTTAAAAAATTATAGCATGGTGTAAATTGATGAATTTGCTTATTTATAATTATTCCATTAGACTTAACCGTCAGTCTCTATTGGTGAAAGAGTACATTGTTGAAGTCTCTTTCCTAGTAATAAAGGAAAGTCTAAATGCCTATTTTTGGTATTCAAAATGCAGATGATGAGGGAGCTAATTTTTTATACTTAAGCATCAGTCTTCCACAGTGACCTATATTTTGAGGACCCAAATACAGAATGAGGGATGTATTTAAGCCCTATTACTTGTTTTATTTTGCTGAACACTCATCACTATCATACTTAAGTTTGTTTGTGCATATATCTCCATTAGAGTATAAGCTCCTTGAGATTTGGGACTTTGTTTTTGTTTGTGGTATCTACTAGATACTTTGAATAGTGCCTGACACATAGAAAGTGCTTAATAAGTAGCCTCAAAAAGAGAGAAGAAAGTACTCTCAGTCTGCAATATATAGAAAATGCTCAGTATTTGTTGATATTGTGGAAACCCCTCATAAATACTTTTCTTTTCTGTGAGTTTTCTTGACTGCTAGGAATAGATCAAGAATGGAGGAGAGTTTGGTGTACAGGGATGAACACACTATTGGGGTTTTGGGTTCTGTAGTATATACATAAGAACCAGAATGCCTAAGCTCTAGCAAATGAAAAACGTTTGGCACACATGCCACATGAACACATTTATAGTATTTAGGCCACTAACATAAGAAAATATTAGTTAACTGTAAAAGCTCAGTCTGAATTTTAAGTTCTCCCTCAAATCCTGTTAAACCTTCTATGTTAAGGTTTTTGCTGACTTTTAAGACAAGCTTACGGTTGTGAAGTTGAAAGTGATGGTGGTTGTGTTAATCTCAAGTCTTGGTTTTGACTCTTAAGTTGGGGAATGGATACATTTGGTATATGCCATGCAGAGGGACATAACATTCTTATTTTATGTCTCTCTTTATTTTTCCTCTTGGGGAATGGATGTCCTTAGTCAAGTTTTATTAATTTGCTCTCTTGGTCTCACTTTTGGGAAAATACTGTGTTTTTGCATTGTGCAAAACAGAGGTTAAAATTCAGTAAACATTTATCATGTGTTAGGTACTAGGCCAGGTTCTTTCAAACACATTACCCTGTTTAATCCTCAAAACAACTCTGTAAGATAGATGGTATAATTTTAAACCTTAATGTTTTTATTATGGAAATAGAGGCCTAGGGAGCTGCCTTGACTTGACCAGGATCACGAAGTTGATAAGGGGTGGAGCCAGACCTTGAACCCTGTTTCTCCTTTCATTCCTTATTATCTCTCTTGCAGGGTATTTCATACAGAAAACAAATAGGTACTCCTGTTGTAGGAAGTTGTAAACTGAGTAGTTTATCTTTTTTTGAGGCTACTTTTGCAATTTCTTTTAAGTAGTTAATGTAACTACTTAACATCCTAAATGAGATGGCTACAAATACCTGACAGCCAACATTTGATCATGTTTCTTAAAAGTGAGTGTGTTCTTTCATTTTTTGTCAATTCTGAACTTATTGCACTTGGTCTATTACAATAGCAATATTTGTGTAGTTTGTATATATGTCAAGCCTTTTATTTATGCATGTCACTCATATCATTGTTTTCTGTTTTAAATTTTAGGTTCTTGGGGGTTTTCTCTATCTGTGAGTACTTGGTAAAAACTTAAAGCATAAAGATAAAAGGCAGCAGATAGTGACCAAACCAGTGGTTTTGACAAATACAGTGGTGAAGGAAGGCCTCCTTCAGGTAGGTAGAGAGGAGGAGGGAAGAGGGTGGCCTTGCAGAAGGTAAAGATAGCATAAGCCTTTCTATGGAGTGGGGGGTCTGATAAGCTGTTAAGTTAATAGGAAGTAGAAGATTTGTTTTGGGAGGTAGTGTTGATAATGTAGGGAACACATTTTAAACAATTATGAAAGCGCGGTATGAAAAATAGAGAGCCACTAAAGTTATGGTTTGTTTTTAATTGTGCACTAATTTGATCAGAGTGGTGTTTTCGGAGTAATATTTTTGTAGTTTTATGTCAGGAAGGTGTCTGAAAGAAGATTGAAATAGATTACCTCTTGAGGTGATAGATACCGCACTCAAGTGCAGTGGTTCTCAAACTGTGGTCCCCTTACCAGCAAGGTAGACCTTATCTGCGAATCTGGGAGCTGCTTAGAAATGCTTATTCTTGGACTCTGCCTCATTCTTGCTGGATCAGAAACTCTGGGGTTGGGGCCCAGCGACCTGTGTTTTTAACAAGCCAGGTGGTTTTGATGCGTGCAGAAGTTTCAGAACCACCACTCTGGGGTGTAGATAGTAGAAATGAAAAGGGAGGATAGAAGCAAGACACTTGGGCAATGAAGGACTGACAAAACTTGCTGTCAGATGGATGGCAGTGTATTTTGATGGAAAAGAATGCTTGACTGGGGATCATGAGCCCAGAATCTTTGTACAAACTGCATTACCAACTCTAGTTTTAAACAAGAGAACTGACCTGCTATTGATGGAGTTGTACTGCTGAGTGAATTCTGAGGATTCTGGAGGCAAAGACAGATGAATTAAGGTGGGCTCTGGGATGATCTCAATTATCAGGAAGATCGGTGGGAGGGTTTTTAAAAGAGGGAGGTGAGAATACTGGTGGATATTTTAGACAGTTGGGACAGATTTATTTAAAGCAGAGATTCTCAGCTGGGGTTGATTTTTGCCCTGTCAAGGGGGACATTTGGCAATATCTGGAGACATTTTTGATTGTCAGACTAGGGGTGTACTGTTGGTATTTTAGTGAGTAGAGACTAAGGATGCTGTTAAAACATTCCATTAAACATTTCCTACAACAGAGAATTATCCAGTGTTAATAGTGGGAGTTTGAAAATTCAGATTTAAAGAGAGATTCAGTCAGTTCGTTCTGGGTCTCCATCCTGATTATCTTCTGTTAATCTTAAAGGTTTAAGTCCAACGTGGAAGATCTTGAAATCATCTCAGATTGCATTTTTTAGGGCTTTGCCCAGATAAGCATGAAATGGTGTTTTTGTTGTTGAATTTTCACAGAAGTGGCTTCATGGTCATGACAAGCCCTCAACCTAGTTGCGGATTTCTTTATTACTCCTTTTAACTTACTCCCTGGTGGCTCAGATGGTAAAGAATCCACCTTGCAATGTGGGAGACCTGGGTTAGGAAGATTCCCCTGGAGAAGGGAACAGCTACCCACTGTAGTATTCTTACCTGGAGAATTCCATGGACAGAGGAGCCTGGCAGGCTACAGCCCATGGGATCACAAAGAGTTGGACACCACTGAGCGACTTTCACATCACTTATGTATTCTAAGATCAACTAATGTGGGTAACCAAAGTAAATATTCACTGTCTTGAGATCAATAATAAAGTTACAATAAATATTTTGATACTCTCTTTGAAGAATAGAAAAAAAAGATAAAAGGTGTGGTATTGACACGAGCAAATACTGAAATATTGTTTATTACCCTGTGGCTGAATAACCCATGGCCCTTCCTGAGAAACAATCTGATGAACTGGTTGTGGCCCTCAGTGTGAATTTAAGGTAGCCCCAACCTTATTCATTTCCTTATATGCCTGGATCACAGAAGTTACAAATGCTTTTGTGTCAAAACTCTTTTGTATCATCTAGCCAGCCCTTCCTTTTTTTGACAGTAACTTCGAGAGAATGTAGATTTGTAAATATAGTGCTTGTTTTGTAGTATTTTAATCATTTCCAAAGTACGTTTCTATTTTTTGACTTTTGGTCATCTTATTATTTTGATAATTACAATTCTGGGAGTTGCTAGGAAATGGGGATGGTGCTGCCATGTTACACAATTCCAGAGGGTATCATTCACATTTCTTAAACTTTGTGAATGATGCCATTGGGGGAAAAAAAAGATGCCATTGGAGTTGCACAGTGTGCAAAAGAAAAAAAAACCAAAAGGGGCGCTTTTTAGGTGGATGAGATAAAGGAAAAGTCACCTTGTATATTTGAAACAGAGGGAGAAAGTCCTGTCTGATAGATAGTAGTACACATTAATTGAGTGTATATTGTGTGCTTAGTACTGGCATTTTACACATATTAACTAAGTTAATTTTCAGCAACCCCTTGAGGTAGGTTCTATGATTCCCATTTTCTGGTTTGGAAACGGAGGGATAGTGCAGTTAATTAACTTACCAGAGGTTATAAAGCTAAGTAAGCTGAGCCAGTGGCTCAGACAGTAAAGAATCCGCCTGCAGTGCAGGAGACCAGGCTCAATCCCTGGGTCAGGAAGATCCTGGAGAAGGGAATGGCAGCCCACTCCAGGATTCTTGCCTGAAGAATCCTGTGGACAGAGGAACCTGGCAGGCCACAGCTCACGGGGTTGCAGAGAGTCAGAGACGACTGAGCAACTGAGCATGCATACAGCTAAGTAAGGAAAGAGCCGGGATCCACAGTAGGCAGTCTAAGACACACTGCCTCTTCTTCAGCTTCGTCGGAGTAGAGCTTGTAAATGTTTTGCTATGTAGGATGTTCTCCAAGTCATCTTTTCTCATTCAGGAGATTCATTCACTTAAATGTTTGCTGAATGCTTAATCTGTGTCAGGCACTTAACTTGGCCCTTGCTTTTTTAGAACTTCCAAATAACTGTGGTTTCAGGTAATGCTGGATACTTTGAAGAAATTAAGAGGGGGGATGAAATACTTGTAGTGTGGGGATCACTCCTTGAGCTTGGGTCATTGTTAAAGGCTCCCTGAGAAGATGGTGTTTTGTAACTGAGACCTGAGTGATGCGGAGCCAGTCTTGTGAAGTTCAAGTTCTTGGGGTGGGAGGTGGGAGGGGGGTTCAGGATTGGGAACTCAGGTACACCTGTGGCGGATTCATGTCAATGTATGGCAAAACCAATACAGTATTGTAAAGCAAAATAAAGTAAAAATAAAAAAAATAAAAAATAAAAGGAATGAGAAAATGATGTTTCAAGCACTTAACCACATGTCACACACCAGGCAGAGCACTTGGGATACAGTGATGAGCCATAGAGGCATGGTCCCTCTGTCACAAGATTACAGTGTTAGGGAAGTCAGATATTAAATACTTAATGCTAGTGATGTTAGTTATAGTTACACAAAGGACTATAAAGATAAATATAGGATGCAATGAAGGTGTATAATAGAGTGACGTAATCTAAGCTTCAAGAGTGCCAGCCCAGCAGGCATTAGAGAACACCTTTTCTTGAGAAAGCTTTTAAAGCTGACACCTGAAGGCTGACCATGAGGTAACCAGGCAAAAGGGAGAAGTGATTATCATAAGCAAAGCCCCCACCTCCCCCCCACCCCCGCCGAAGTTGAAAGGAATCTGACATGTTTGAGGAACCTGCCAACGAAATAAAACCAGAAAGAACAGTGTAACTGGAGAGAAGTGAGTGGTGGAGACAATTAAAATCTTGACAAGGTTATCAGGGGTCAAGTAAGGCTTTATTGTGAATGCTGCAGAGGAGTATAACATGCTAGTATCAGTAGACTAATATCAGTAGCTGCCATGTAGAGAAAGGATCGGGAGAGACAAGAATGGATTTGGTGAGACCGATGGAAGCTACTGTGGTTCAGTTCAGCTGCTCAGACGTGTCCGACTCTTTGCGACCCCTTGGACTGCAGCACAGCAGGCTACCCTGTCCGTCTCCAACTCCTGGAGTTTATTCAAACTCATGTCCATTGAGTCGGTGATGCCATCCAACCATCTCCTCTGTCGTCCCCTTCTCCCGCCTTTAGTCTTTCCCACGTCAGGGTCTTTTCCAGTTAGTCAGTTCTTCACATCAAGTGGGCAAAGGATTGGAGTTTCAGCTTCAGCATCAGTCCTTCCAATGAATATTCAGAACTGATTTCCTTTAGGATTGACTGCTTGGATTTGCTTGCAGTCCAAGGAACTATCAAGAGTCTTTTCCAACACCGCAGTTCAAAAGCATCAATTCTTTGGTGCTCAGCTTTCTTTAAGTCCAGTTCTCATACCCATACATAACTACTGGAAAAACCATAGCTTTGACTAGATGAATCTTTGTCAGCAAAGTAATGTCTCTGCTTTTTAATATGCTATCTAGGTTGGTCAGAACTTTCCTTCCAAGGAGTAAGCGTCTTTTAATTTCATGCTGCAGTCACCATCTGCAGTGATTTTGGAGCCTAAAAAAGTAAAGTCTCTACCGTTTCCACTGTTTCCCCATCTATTTCCCATGAAGTGATGGGACCGGATGCCATGATCTTAGTTTTTTGAATGTTGAGCTTTAAGCCAACTTTTTCACTCTCCTCTTTCACTTTCATCAAGAGGCTCTTTAGTTCCTCTTCACTTTCTGCCATAAGGGTGGTGTCATCTGCATATCTGAGGTTATTGATATTTCTCCTGGCCATCTTGACTCCAGCTTGTGCTTCAGCCAGTCCAGCGTTTCTCATGATGTACTCTGCATATAAATTAAGTAAGCAGAATGACAGTATACAGCCTTGACATACTCCTTTCCCAATTTGGAACCAGTCTGTTGTTCCATGTCCAGTTCTAATTGTTGCTTCTTGACCTACATACAGATTTCTCAGGAGGCAGGCCAGGTGGTCTGGTATTCCCATCTCTTTCAGAATTTTCCACAGTTTGTTGTGATCCACACGGTCAAAGGCTTTGGCGTAGTCAGTAAAGCAGAAGTGGATGTTTTTCTGGAACTCTCTTGCTTTTTTGATGATCCAGAGGATATTGGCAATTTAAGCTCTGGTTCCCCTACCTTTTCTAAATCCAGCTTGAGCATCTGGAAGTTCACGTACTGTTGAAGTCTGACTTGGAGAATTTTGAGCATTACTTTGCTAGTGTGTGAGATGAGTGCAATTGTGCAGTAGTTCGAACATTCTGTGGCATTACCTTTCTTTGGGATTGGAATGAAAACAGTTTAGGTAAGATAAAATGCTAGTATGCTTGAGAGGCTGACAATGGAATTATAATAGAGTCAAAGGACTTTGGTTCATTGGTTGTATGAAGGGCACAGTTAATGGGTATATACAAGCATATACTGCCAAGTTTTTCTCGTGTGAATGGTTTGTGCTGGAGTCCTTTTACTGAGATACAAGTCACTCTGAAGGAAGAGCAGGTTTGGAGATTGAAGGGAAGAGCTTACATTCAGTTTTGAGTAAGTTTGGATAGATTGAGGGTGAAGTATCCATGAGACGTCATGGTAGAACCATGGAGCAGGTTACTGACTGTGGTTCTGGGCTTTCCTGGGTTTGATGCCTGGGTTGGGAAGATCCTTTGAAGAAGGGAAAGGCTACCCACTCCAGTATTCTGGCCTGGAGAATTTCATGGACTGTATAGTCCATGGAGTCTCAAAAAGTTGGACAAGACTAAGCAGTTTTCACTTTCACTTCACTTCAGACTGGGAGTGACTTGCAAAGAGGGAGAGAAAGAGGGACCAGAGCAATATGAGGAGAATCAAAAGTAGTGGTGCCCTGTGATTATCAGGCACTGTTCTAAGCATTAGTGTATTTTTACTCATTTAATGCTTGTAAATGTGTGAAGTAGGTGCTTTTATTATTTCTATTTTATAGATCAGGGAAATGACCCAAGAAGGGACTATATAATTTGCTCAAGACCACTAAGTAGCCACCGAAGAAGTTAGTTTTTGAATCCAGGTTTGTCTGACTCCAGTTTGTATTCCGCACACTGATAGTGTTTCAAAGAGGAGAAAATGGTAAGCTAAAGTGGTTGCTCCGTAGAGGCTGAGTATGCTGAAGACTGAGATTTCTGTTGGATTTGGCAACATAGAGGTTACTGGAGACTTTTAAACAGTTTCGGTGGCATTTGAGGGAAAAAGACATTCTTCAAAATAGATGTGAGATGAAACACAGTGAGTGAATGAAGAGAAGTTTAGAGAAGTTCGGCTGTGAAGAGAAGGGGAGCAAGTCATTAGCTACAGGTGTAGGGTCCAGAGGATGTTCTCTTGAATGTTTGTTACGTTTTGTTTTAAGATGGAAGAGACCACTACATTTTTTGTTAATGGCATTATAAACTGTTAATCCTTTCTCTGTTACTCTCCATATTGAATCAGTTGCTAAAGACTGCCTGGATGTCTGCTTCATTTTATTGCGTTTTGCAAATATTAGTTTTTACAGGTTGAAGATTTATAACAACTCTGTATTGTCAGATGATGGTTAGCATTGTTTTTAGCAATATTTTGAAATTAAGGTATATTCGTTTTTTTAGACAATACTTTTGCACACATAGGAGACATGATATAAACATAACTTTTATATGTGAATCTCTAAGATATGATATATATCAGATATCTCTCAGTTATCTCAGCTTTATTTTATTCACCTGCAAGGTCTTTCTCATTTCAAATAGTTTAAAGCAGTTGTTTTCAAAGTGTGGTCCAGATGACCATGTCATCTGGGAGATTATTAGAAATGCAGATTCCCAGGTCCTAAACCCAAACTTAACTGAATCAGAAACTGGAATGGACCCAGACTTGTTTCGACAAGTCTGCCAAGTGATTCTGACCGATGGTAAAGAGAAGTGCTAGAGTTATTTTAGCAGTCTTTTTTTGTCTTCATTCAAAAAGAAATTAATTACCTTAATTTAAACTTTATAACTTAAAGTTATTTTTAAAACTTTTCTTCATATGTGTTTCCTACCAGCTGACTTTGAGGACGTTTTTCTAAACTAGTAGTAGCTAAGCAGTGAGGTTTTTGAATCAGAGGCAGTAGATTGAGAAGTATTTGAAGACTGGTGCTTGCACAAAACAAAGAATGAATGTGTGTATGTGCTCATATCTGTGTGTATGCATCTAGCAGGCATACATGCTTTCTATCAGTGGAAGATTCTCCTTAAAAGAGTGATTAAAAGAAGGGAAAGATACAGTACACGCTTTACTTGGGCAGACTCTAGTGAGTGGTTGGCAGAATAAGAAGCATCAAAATGTAAAGGCTGCTGTTTCTGCAGTAGATACACATACAGTCAGCCCACTGTTCCCGCAGCCTGAATCCATGGATTCAACCAACCATGGATTGAAAATATCCAGGGGGAAATTGAAAGTTTGAAAAAGCAAACCTTGAATTTGCTATGCTGGCACCTACTTACGTAGCATTTACATCATATTTATAATCATTTGTATAGTGTTGTAATAGGTAATCTAGAGATGGTTCAAAGTACATGGGAGGATGTGCATAGATTATATGCAAATACTACACGATTTTATAAGGAGCTTGAGTATCAGTGGAATTTGGTTTCCAGTGGCAGGGGTAGAGGGTAAGCGGAGTTCCTAAAACAAATCCCATGTGGATACTGAGGGACTGTATTTACTTCCTGTAACAAGGAGCTCTCTTAGTAATAGATGCTTGCCTCTGTGTTACCTGCAGTGAGATGTTGCTGTGGACTGAAAGGTACTGATTATTGTTGATACTCATTTGCTTCCTATAGAGGGAGTTGCACACTTGACTATTGGAAATCATAGTAATAGCAAATGTCAGATGCATATTTTGTGCGTGGCACTATGCTAAGTGCTTTTCCGTGTGGTCCACTTCCACCGTTGTTGTTTTGGCTTACTGCCTTGAGTTTAAATTTACTCTCTGTTAAATTAAATAAGAGTTCCTAAAAAGAACTCCTTTTAGTATACCTGGTTGCACACTTCCAGGATTTAGTAAACAATATCGTGTTTGTTCCATTTCTCTTTTGTGCTTTTTGTGTGTGTGAGAGTCAATATTTTTATAGATAATACTCCGTTTAAATTTATTACAAAACAATGGCTGTATTTCCCTGTGCTGTACAATATATCTTTGTTGCTTATTTATTTTATACATAGTAACTTTACCTTTAGTTATTACCCATCTCATACTCTGTAAATTGAAGAAGCTTGTTTTCTTTCATCTTTCCTTACATGGAAGTTGCTTTTTTTCTTTCTTTCTTTACTTTTTGTAATTGCCTTTCTCTAAGTCTTTTCTACCTATTTAACTGCTTCTTAGTGTGGTTACCAAAACTGTAAGAATTGTCATAGGTTCAGAAGTTTTGTTCTTTTTGGTCTTTTGCTCATTTATTTATTTATTCAACAAACATTGTTGGGTGTACTGCTGATGTTTTAATGCATGTGTTGGGGATACAGAAACGAGTATCTGTATCTTGTCCTTGTAGTCAGGAGGACACAGAATTGTGCTCTGCTGTGATAAATGAATTAGGTATAAAGTAAAGAGACGAGAAAGGAGGGTATGACTGAGGAAAGAAAGTCTTAAAAGTGGAGGTAAACTAACTGGATACTGGGACGTTAAGGTTGTTCAAGAAGCCAGAGGATGAGCAAGGAAATTGCAAGCAGAGGAACCAGCATGTTGACAGGCAAAGAAACAGGGAACAGCACTACAGCATTGCCAGGGCTTCAGCACTGCAGCAGACGCAGACTGGAGAGGATCTGCGATCAGAAGAGCCTGAATCCCGTTAAGTTGATTGTACCTTATGCAACAGGCAGTGAGGAGACATGACAGCAACTAGAAACACGGGAATACTTGATGGTATCTGCTTTAGAAAGACCGCCCTGGGAGGGTGTCCTGGTGGATGGACTAGTTAGGGAAGAATTGCAGAGGAAAGTAAATCAGATAAGAGTTTACTATAATAGCTTAGAAAGAACTGATAACCAAGCCTTGGTACCAAGAATGGACATGGAGAAGTCGAGATAGTTTAGGACAGAGTTGGTGGAACTTTGATGATCCTATTAGATGCCCTTGGAGAGGAAGATGACCCCTGAGTTCTTGGCTTGTTCTTGTTCCCAGTTGTTGGGTGTGTCACTCATTGAAAGAGAATACCATGGTTTTTTGCAGAGGTAAGAATGTAATTTTGGTATGTTTGTATTAGTCCTTGGGCTTCCCTGGTGGCTCAGATGGTAAAGAATCTGCTGGCAGTGCAGGAGACCTGGGTTTGCCCTGGGTCAGGAAGATTCCCTGGAGAAGGGAATGGCCACCCGCTTTAATATTCTTGCCTGGAGTGTTCCATGGACAGAGGAGCCTGATGGATTATAGCCCATGGGGTCGCAGAGTCAGATGTGCCTGAGTGACTAATCTGTTAGTCTTTATGTCTACAGTAGCGTATTTAAATAATCAGTTATTTCTTGGGTCTCTTCTGTAAAGAACCCTATCAGAGATTCCGGGCTAGTGTCCTGAGGTACCAGCATGTATTGGGATGACTTTTATTAGGTGAAACTAGTCTACAACCATTATATTTTAATTACTATGTGGATTACTTAATTTTCCTGTAGGCTTTCTGCTTTTAACTTGCCTAAATCAGAGGTTAATAATAATATGCTCATTCACATGGCTTAAGCCCTTTAAGCCCTTTTCTCAGTTTATCCCACTCTGTTTGAAATATTACTCTGTGTTGTCTTCTGTGTCATTTATGAAAGTATTGGGAACTGTCCCAAACATTTTATTGTGGAAAACATGGAAACATCCAACTTCTTGTTCCTTATTTAATTTTTTAAACCAGTTCTCCATATATGATACAAAATTATTTCAAATTCTGTTTTTAAAATTCTATAGAGAAACTTTATTAAAAATTTTTGTAATTCTAACTAAATTATATTTCTTGAGTTTCTCCCTTCATGGAATCCGTGCGGCCATTCTAACAGCACATTTGGGAAAAGCTTTGTTGATACTTGGCCATCTTAAGTCAGGTTGGAGGTGTGAGGAACTCTCAGTTACCATCCATGAGCCAACAAGCTCTACTTCCACTGGGTAAAAGGAATTTATAGTGCTGTGATCAGATGTCAAGTGGGTGGTGGTGGTAGTTTTAGTCTGGGAAGGCATCACATCTCTAGGCCTTTTGGTCTTTGCTGTGTAAGAACAGCCTTCTCTCATTTTTTACAGACTGAGAGTTTTCTGATCACCTGGGTGCGAGTGTGCCAAGTCGCTCTCTGTGCAGTCCCATGGACTGTAGCCCGCCAGGCTCCTCTGTCCGTAGGATTCTGTAGGCGAGAATACTGGAGTGGGCTGCCATTTCCTCCTCCATGGGATCTTCCCGACACAGGGATCGAACCCAGGTCTCTTATGCCTCTTGCATTGGCCACCTGGGAAGCCCCATCACCTGTACACAGCTCCTTAATTTGATGACTTAGTTCTAAGATCCATCTGAAAACTAAAAACTATTGGCTAAAATTTCTCAAATCCTCTTCCATGATCATAACTACTGAAATGGCTTACGTATGCCCACTCATGTAATCAAAGGCACTGACTCCTGTGCAAGCACTAATGGCAAAAGAATGACAAGCTGACCACTTGAATCGAAACCTGTCCACTTCACAAGTGTCCGAAAGGCTCGTTGCCACAGGACTGTAAACTAGACACGGTGGCTTGCTTACTTGTGAAACAGGCTCTGTTCAATTTCTGAAAAGGGACAATGCTTTTTTGTATACTTTTTTGTTCTTTTGGGACAGTGCTTTTTTGTATACTATTAAATCCTAAAAATAGTTTATTGATTAGTTGTACTGTGCGACCAATTTGTGGGACTAATTGTCCCACAGTACAACTAATCAATAAACTATAATTTGATAATTAGATTCCTATTAACATTATAATTAAATACAAAAATAATACAAAAACTTGAGAAATTCAAATAAGATTTTCCCATGGGTAAAATTTTGTTTTATCTTTTCCCATATTGATCAGTCTTTTGGAATGTAATACTGATGACTCTTCCACAATTTATTAGTGTTTTTGCTTTCTTCCCTCAGCATTGATAGAATCCGTATTTTGGGTAAGTGAATGAGGAACATGTTTAAAGGATTTTACCTTGTTGACTGATAAAAGTTACACATGCTGGCTGTGAAAAATACGGGAAAATCATTCATAATCTTAAACTTAACCATCATTACCATTTTAACATATCTCCTTCCAGTTTTTTTTCCCCATGCATAAAAGTATTTCTGTATAGCTGGGATTATGCTTGATACCATTTTATATGTTGCTTTTTAACTTTATCATAATCATTTTCCAGTCACTAAAAATTAAAGTTTTCATTGACTAAAGGTATACTGTGATTTCCTGTAGTTTATTTGCCTTTTTCTCTGTTATCGAACATTTGGGGAATATTGAAAATAAAAGTGCAGGGACTTCTCTGGCAGCCGGATAGTTAAGAATCTGTGCTTCCACTTCCTACTAGGGTTCAATCCCTAGTCAGGGAACTAAGATCCTGCATGCTCTACAATGTGGCCAAAAAGAAAAAGTGGTGAACTTAATTTTTTTTTTAATGTTTCTGGGTATATCTTTATCATTCCTAGAAGTACAGTAGTTAAAGTTACGAACATTTTTTAAAAACTGTGAAAAAATTTAAACATACACAAATAATAGTGGATGTATTCCCCTATACCCATCCTCAGCTACAGCAATTATCAGCATATGGAACTCTCTCATCCGTGTCCTCTGCTCCCTCAAAATTATTTTAAATGAAATCCCAGATACTTTTATTTGAGTATTTCATCTATAACATATGTCAGTTACGTATATCTGAATTTTTAGTAAAACTTATTATTTGTGACGTATAAAGCACCTACAGAAAAGAACATAAAACATATGAACTTCTAGTCCAGTGCATGATGGCAGAATGAGTCCTCTTGTAACCATCACTCATCCAGATTTGGAGTTGCTGTCACCTCAGAAGTTTGCTCATGCCCCTCCCAAACACTAACTCTCTTTTCTTTTCCAGTGGAGACTTCTAGGGCTTTCATTTAGTTTTACTCGATTTTGAACTTCGGAATGTCTATTTTGTGTCTGGCTTGTTGCACGCAACATTCGGAGATTTATCTATGTTGCTCTGTAATATGGAGGCTTTAAAAGCATATTACTGGTGTCTCAGTAAATGAACAGCTTCTTAATATCTTCATTGTTCAGATTTTCCTAATGACTGTCTCTCCCCTTTTTTTAAATGATTGATTTGTTTAAGTCGGGAGTCAGAGAAGGTCCGCCCACGTGTTGTGCATGGTTGATGTGTTTAAAGCCTCTCTTAACCTCTAAGTCACTGTTTCCCCCTTTTCTTTTTCTTGTAGAAAGATCTGGTTATTTGTCCTATAGAATTTCCTACTTTCTGGATTGTGCTTTCACACCCATGTTATTTTTTAAATTGAGATATGTAAATATTTAAAATACAGTAAAATATACAGGTCTTATGTTGAGTTTGGTGAGTTTTGACAGTGTAACATTTCTGTCTTCATGGAAAATTCCCTTGTGTCCCTTTGTCTTTAGTGGCCTCTTCCATCCCTGTAGCTGACTTCTGTCACCATAGACTAAATTTGCCAGTCTTCATAAATATAGAATCATAGCATTTGCTCTTTTCTGAGGGGCTTCTTTCACATAACATTATGTTTTTGAGATTTGTCCATGTGTTTCCATAGTTTTTTCCTTTTTATTGCTGAATATATTCCATTGTTCTTACATACCATAATTTGTTTATTCTTTTGATTGGACATTTAGGTGGCTTTGTGTTTGGCTATTGCGAATAAGGCTGTGGTAAATATTCTTGTAAGTCTTGATATGGACATGTTTTCATTTTTTCTTGAGAAAATACAAAGGAGCAGTTGCTGAATCATAGGGCAAATGTATGTGTACCTTTCAAGTGCTGTTCCATTTTATGCTTCTGCCAGCATCATATGAGATCTTCATTTTGCTCCATATCTTTGCCAACACTTTTTGTTCATGCCATGCAGTGTTCGGGATTTTAGTGCCCCTACCAGGAGTTGAACCTTTGTCCCCTGCATTGAGAGCACAGCCTTAAACACTGGACCACCAGGAAAGTCCCCTAGCCAACATTTTTGACATTAGCCATTCTAATGAGTGTGAAGGAGTATCTCATGATTACAATTTGTATTTCTCTGATAACTAGTCTTGTTGAGCACCTTCTCATGTGCTTATTAGGCATTTGTGTATTTTCTTTGAAAAAAGTATTGAGTCTTTCACCGCCCCCCCCCCCCCCTTTTTTTATTGGTTTGTTCATCTTTTAATTGTTGATTTGTAGTTCTTTTTGTATTTGGATGGGGCTTCCCTGGTGGCTCAGTGGTAGAGAATCTACCTGCCCTGCTAGTGCAGGAGACCTGGGTTCAATCCCTGGGTTGGGAAGATCCCCTGGAGAAGGAAATGGCAACCCACTCAAGTATTATTGTTGCCTGGGAAATCCCATGGACATAGGAGCCTGGCAGGCTGCAGTGCATTGAGTCGCAGAGAGTTGAACACAGTTACCTAAATGGCTAAACAACAACAAAACAACATATATTTGGATGCAAATCCCTTGTTAGACTCTTAATGTGCTGCAAATATTTTTTTGCAAAAGTTTGCGACTTAATCATTTTATTTTCTTAATAGTATATTTTGGTAAACAGAATTTTTTAAATCTTTTTTTTTTTGTAACATGCTTTTTAAAACTTGATTTTTGAGATGACTCTTTGAAGGGGAATATGGTAGCGTCCTCATTTTGCTCATTAGGGAGTAGAGGCCCAGAGAGGTAAAATGACTTGTCCTAAAGTTATATATAAGAAGAGGTGGCAAGAATACACGGAAGAACTGTACAAAAAAGATCTTCACGACCCAGATAATCATGATGATGTGATCACTAATCTAGAGCCATACATCTTGGAATCTGAAGTCAAGTGGGCCTTAGAAAGCATCACTACGAACAAAGCTAGTGGAGGTGATGGAATTTCAGCTGAGCTGTTTCAAATCCTGAAAGATGATGCTGTGAAAGTGCTGCACTCAATATGCCAGCAAGTTTGGAAAACTCAGCAGTGGCCTCAGGACTGGAAAAGGTCAGTTTTCATTCCAGTTCCAAAGAAAGGCAATGCCAAAGAATGCTCAAACTACCGCACAGTTGCACTCATCTCACATGCTAGTAAAGTAATGCTCAAAATTCTCCAAGCCATGCTTCAGCAATACGTGAACCGTGAACTTCCTGATGTTCAAGCTGGTTTTAGAAAAGGCAGAGGAACCAGAGATCAAATTGCCAACATCCACTGGATCATGGAAAAAGCAAGAGAGTTCCAGAAAAACATCTACTTCTGCTTTATTGACTATGCCAAAGCCTTTGACTGTGTGGATCACAGTCAACTGTGGAAAAGAGATGGGAATACCAGACCACCTGACCTGCCTCTTGAGAAATCTGTATGCAGGAAGCAACAGTTAGAACTGGACATGGAACAACAGACTGGTTCCAAATAGGAAAAGGAGTAAGTCAAGGCTGTATATTGTCACCCTGCTTATTTAACTTCTATGCAGAGTACATCATGAGAAACGCTGGACTGGAAGAAAGACAAGCTGGAATCAAGATTGCTGGGAGAAATATCAATAACCTCAGATATGCAGATGATGCCACCCTTATGGCAGAAAGTGAAGAGGAGCTAAAAAGCCTCTTGATGAAAGTGAAAGAGGAGAGTGAAAAAGTTGGCTTAAAGCTCAACATTCAGAAAACGAAGATCATGGCATCTGGTCCCATCACTTCATGGGAAATAGATGGGGAAACATTAGAGACAGTGTCAGACTTTATTTTTTTTGGCTCCAAAATCACTGCAGATGGTGATTGCAGCCATGAAATTAAAAGACGCTTACTCCTTGGAAGAAAAGTTATGACCAACCTAGATAGCATATTGAAAAGCAGAGACATTACTTTGCCAGCTAAGGTCCGTCTAGTCAAGGCTATGGTTTTTCCAGTGGTCATGTATGGATGTGAGAGTTGGATTGTGAAGAAGGCTGAGCACCAAAGAATTGATGCGTTTGAACTGTGCTATTGGAGAAGACTCTTAAGGGTCCCTTGAATTGCAAGGATATCCAACCAGTCCATTCTGAAGGAGATCAACCCTGGGATTTCTTTGGAAGGAATGATGCTAAAGCTGAAGCTCCAGTACTTTGGACACCTCATGCGAAGAGTTGACTCACTGGAAAAGACTCTGATGCTGGGAGAGACTAGGGGCAGGAGGAGAAGGGGATGACCCAGGATGAGATGGCTGGATGGCATCACGGACTCTATGGACGTGAGTCTGAGTGAACTCCGGGAGATGGTGATGGACAGGGAGGCCTGGCATGCTGCGATTCATGGGGTCGCAAAGAGGCGGACACGACTGAACTGAACTGAACTGAAAGTTATACAACTAATAGAGCAAGCTTGGAAACCAGGTCTTTTTCTTTCAGGTTGAATTTCTTTCCATCACAGCATATTCTCCATTTCTGTTTCCCAGTACCTGAAAATGATACTGTACTCAGCTACTTTCTTTAAAGCTCTGTGTCCTCTTTTATTTTGGGGCCTTTGCATATGTAATTCTGAGTTGAACACGTTTCTTCCTCTCTTGATTTTAATTTATCATTCCGATTTTAGCTTCTATGTTTCATCCTTTGGAAAAATTTTGACATCTCCTTTTCCTGCAGGTAAGGTACCTCTTCTCCCTATTTCTTTAACAGTAGATTTTTCTGCTGTCATAGTAAATAATACCCTGATTGTCTTTCCACTTACTCTAGATTCTGAAGGCAGGAACCATTACAGTTTTATTTATCAGAATATTAATAATGTCTGGCACATGGGAGATTAAAAATATAATGAATTTGATTATATATAATTCTCTCCTTATCTACTAGTGACAGGTGTTTTTTTTTTTTTTTTTACTATATTCTTAACCCTATAGTGTATTTAATTTAACATTTTTGTGTAGTGTTAAGATGCTCCACTTGTGATTGCTGAGTACCTGAAGGATTGTAACGTGTTAAGGGGAAGATTATGAAAATTTATTTTTATTCCCTACATACTAGGGAGTATTAAAACTTAATTGAATATTTGACTAGCTTTAGGGAGTTTTCTTTATCCATTTACTTTACTTGTATTCATTTACTTTTACTGTTGACAGTGTCTTAAACAGAAAGTTTAAACTATATAATTGCCTGAAAGATACTACATCTGAAAAACTAATTTATACAGTTCACAGCTGCTATCTTTGACATTGAACAGCAGGCATTGATTCCATCTTTTATTCCTTAAGAGTAGATAGGTTCTTAAAAAGTAATCTCTGACAGCTGTTCTATGGTTGGGTAGAAAAAAATCCTTATTCTTAGGAAGTACGTGCTTAAGTATTTAGGAGGAAAGGGACTTCATATATACAACTTATTCTCAGATGGTTTGCGAGTAAGGGGGCAACAAAATACACACCTGTGGAATGTAAATTGGTGCAGCTTCTTTGGGAAACAATATGGTAGTTCCTTCACAAACTAAAAATAGAGTTGCCATATAATGCAGCAGCCTCGCTCCTGGGCATATATCCAGAGAGAACTGTAATTCAAAAAGAGAATGCACCCCAGTGTTTACGGCAGCACTGTCCCTGGTAACCAAGACAGGGAAACGACCTGAACATCCCACGGAATGTCTGAAGGAGATGTGGTGCGTGCGTGCGGCGGAGCACTACTCAGCCGTAAAAGAACGACATAACAGGGCTCTTGTGCTGCTGCTGCCGCTGAGTTGCTTCAGGCGTGTCCGACTCTGTGCGGCCCCGTAGACGGCAGCCGACCAGGCTTCCCTGTCCCTGGGATTCTCCAGGCAAGAACACTGGAGTGGGTTGCCATTTCCTTCTCCAGTGCATGAAAGTGAAAGTGAAGTCCTGTCTGACTCTTAGCGACCACTTGGACTGCAGCCCACCAGGCTCCTCTGTCCATGGGATTTTCCAGGCAAGAGTACTGGAGTGGGGTGCCATCGCCTTCTCCTACTCTTGTGATGAGGATTCAGTGTTTTCACTGTTGTATCGCAGGTTCAGTCCTTGGTTGGGGAACTGAGATCCCACAGTCTGCTTGGCCTGGCCAAAAAAAGAATGGAATAATGCCGTTTACAGCAACAGAGATGGACCTAGTGGAGAAGGCGCTGGCAGCCCACCCCAGTGCTCTCGACGGAGGAGCCTGGTGGGCTGCAGTCCACGGGATCGCTAAGAGTTGGACACGACTGAGTGACTTCACTGTCACTTTGCACTTTCATACACTGGAGAAGGAAATGACAACCCGCTCCAGTGTTCTTGCCTGGAGAATCCCGGGGACAGGGGAGCCTGCTGGGCAGCCGTCTGTGGGGTCACACAGAGTCAGTCGGACATGACTGAAGTGACTTAGCGGCAGTAGCAGATGGACCTAGAGATTATCAAACAAAGTGAAATAAGAGATACCATATGATATCACTTATAGTGAAAGTGAAAGTCACTCAGTCGTGTCCAACTCTTTCCAACCGCATGGACTGTATATGTATAGTCCATGGAATTCTCCAGGCCAGGATACTGGAGTGGATAGCCTTTCCCTTCTCCAGGGGATCTTCCCAACCCAGGGATTGAACCCAGGTCTCCCGCCTTGCAGGTGGATTCTTTACCAGCTGAGCCACAAGGGAAGCCCTATCACTTATATGTGGAATCTAAAATACAGCATAAATGAACTTATCTACAAAATGGAAACAGACTCACAGACACAGAAAACAGACATGGTTACCAAAAGTGAAAGGAGTGGTGGGGGTGGATATATTAGGCAGATACAAACTATTATATATAAAATAGATAAACAAGTTCCTACTGTATCAGCACTGGAAACTGTACTCATTAACCTATAGTAAACAATAATGGAAAAGAATATGAAAAAGAATATGTGTACATATACGTGTAACTGAGTCACTTTGCTGTACACGATCAGCCATGCTTCAGTAAATAAATTCCATGCCCGTATACACACACACATACACACACACTTGTATATATCCACCCCCCACGCCCCACTTTGCATGGTAGTATGGGACTGTAAAAATGCCCCTGCATACTTGTAAGATCCTTGGCAATGGGAAAAATGATGTGCCCTTTAAAATTTTTGTCAAAATCAAAAATGATTTCATCATTGGTTATAAATGTATGAGAAAGTGAAAACAATAGTAAACATATGTTTCTGGGGTTCCTCCCTGGTGGCTCAGACAGCAAAGAATCTGCCTGCAATGCAGGAGACCTGGGTTTGATCCCTGGGTCTGGAAGGTGTTTAGTTGATACACTATAATTTAAAGCATTAGAAACATTGAATATTAAACTGTTCTGTATCTTTGTTAAAAACTTACCTTAGCTTGAACAGTGTTTACCTGCTTCTTGTTGTGTAACTTTAGATATGGAGCAAACATCTTCCGGATGCCTTGGCTTCCAACATTTTATCCTTTGTACTTTCAATGTCATGAATATCACTGAGAGTTCCTTTTTTGCTGGTGTCTCTTTCTCTGGGACAGCCTCATCCTTATCACCATCATCACTTTCCTTAATGTCTATGTTGAAGAGTTTGCTTCCACTAACTTCATCTGACGCATATAACTCAGATTTCACTTCCAGCATTACTACTTTTTATCTCTTCCTTCATTTTTATCTCTGAAGGCCAGTTCCCTCTTTTGATTGTCTATTTTTGTAAAATTTCATGTGGGTTTATTCCTGGAGACTAGGCATCAATACAGTTACACACTGTGTGCTGTTTGTGTATGAACTGAATAACATGCCCAGTGACTCATCAACAGACTTTGAAAGGGGTGTGATTGGTCAGTGGACACAATACACATCTGTCCTTTTCATAGCCACTTTTTTGACCAGTAAAATCTGTACTTAGGCAGCTACCCACGGTTCATATACCGAGGTACCTGAAATTTAAACTATGTTGTTGGGAGACTGATATTCAAGAATATCAGTATTCTTGATATTTGATACTCTAATATTCAAGAATCAGAATTAAATAATAGCTTCTCTGGAAATGCTGGATCTTAAACTATTGAGGACAGAGAGCCAGATAAATAACTTTTAAAACTAAAGTGCAAAAGGCACATTTTAGAACTTAGTTGTTTTGAGATTTGAGTGAAATTAACTGAGACCCAATGAGAGGGTGAGAAGTTACCTTGATAATTAGAGTAGGATAGAGAGCAGAGGGTTGGCCTGACATTGTGAGGGAGGCAAACTATAATTGCTAGCTTTTAAAGTGTTTATGTTCTTTGTAGTCATGAGGTTATCATTTGTAAGGAAAGGTGATAGAACAGGAAACAGTTTAGGAAAGAAGCTTGAAACAGCATGTGTAATATGAATTGAAGTCACTGAATACAAAATGAGCAATATTGAAATGGTGAATGGGAAAGAACCATTTATTCTCTCTTTTTTGCTGTAGGAAAAAACTCTTCAGGTTAATATTGGCTATAAAAAATATTGGTTATAAACTGTAGTTCCATGCTTTCTGCCCTCATTTTAGTGAGTTTAATGATTTCTTGAGTATAAGATGTTTTGTAAAAGCTTTTAAAAGTAGGTAGCTCTTTTAGATCATCTGGAATTATGTTAATATGTTTGAAACTGCCTCAGAACCTGGCCCAGCACTAAAGTTACTTTGTAGCACTAGCAGTAAAGATTTCCTGAACCAGATATAAATATCCCATGAAAGATGGAAGTTGAAACATCTAAGATTTGTGACAGTGTCTGACATATAAGCCCAGAATATGTTGTTACTGTTGTTCACCTAAGTGGTGCCTGACTCTTTGCAACCCCATGAACTGCAGCATGCCAGACTTCCCTGTCCCTCACCATCTCCTGGAGTTTACCCAAGTTCTCATCCTCTGTTACCCCCTTTTCCTTCTGCCTTCAATCTTTCCGAGCATCAGAGTCTTTTCCAGTGAGTTGGCTGTTTGCATCAGGTGTCCAAAGTATTAGAGCTTCAGCTTCAGCATCAGTTCTTCCAGTGAGTATTCAGGGTTGATTTCTTCTAAGATTGACTGGTTTGATCTCCTTATTCTTACTCTCCAGAGTATGTAATCAACTTAAAAACAATGCTGTTATGGAAGATTTGGCATATGAGAGTAGAGGTAAGTCTTGTTGGTATTTCATCCAGGCTTAACCACAGCTTGTGCCATCCTGGGAAAGGTCAGGTTAAAAGAGATACCTTTCACTGGATTTCAGAAGTCAGTGAACCTAGCTAAACTTTATTAAAGTAAAAAGGGAAGAGAAGTTAAAGGATCATGAGCTTCAGAGACACTGCATTGTTACCTTACGTTAGAGATTCTGGTAGCAAGCCTTTTTTCTAGTGGTAATGTAAATATTGACCGAGTGTACATTTATTAACTTAGTTTTTACTAGATCAGTTATAGTTGCTTTAAATATTTGTCATTATTGCTGTCCTTGAAAAAAAAAATGAGATGTTTGGTAGATAAAACTCAAATTGTAGGGCTTTTTCTTTATCAGAAACAAATAATCCAAGCAGGGGAAGGAGAGAATGGAACAAATTGAGAAAGTACTGTTAACATATATACACGATCATGTGTAAAATGGATAACTAGTGGTAGCTGCTGTATGACACGGGGAACCTAGCCTGGTGCTCTGACCACCTAATGGGCCAGGATAGCAGGTGGGGTGGGAGAGAGGATCAAGAAAGAGGGGTCTGTGTTTGTGTGTGTGTGCGCGCGCGCGTGTGCCGTGTGCCTGTGTGTGTGTGGTTACAGCTAATTCAAGATGTTACCCGGCAGAAACCAACACAGCATTATAAAGCAGATTACCCTCCAGTTAAAAATAAAAGAAATAACCCACACACTAAAGTGCAGTCCAGATGAATTTATCTACTGTACTTTGCTTAGAATGAACCAAAAGAGCTGAGATAGAGGCTGGTCGTCCATGGCTTGTCACTTCAGTTCTACTTAAATCTGTTAAACTTTTGGTAGGTTTGGAATGCCACAACCGTGTTCAGTGTAGTTAGTCAAGAAATGATCTTATAGCTTCCTTTATTGAGTCTGGCAGATAAATAAGCAAATATTTTTCTTTAGCAATGGCAAAAATGAAGGAGTGTGTTCTCTTTACTTCTACATTAACTGAATATTCCCTTAGCAAGGCTGTAACTAATCCGTCAGTTTCTGTGTAAATTTGCTTTAGTGTGGTTTGGCATCCCTTCCAGATGCTGACATGGTGCAACCTTAAATAGGGCACTTCCTAACCTCTCTGAGTCTCAGTTTCAGCTCAGTCGCTCAGTCATGTCCGACTCTTTGCGACCCCATGAATCGCAGCACGCCAGGCCTCCCTGTCCATCACCAACCTCCGGAGTTCACTCAGACTCACGTCCATTGAGTCCGTGATGCCATCCAACCATCTCATCCTCTGTCTTCCCCTTTTCCTCCTGCCCCCAATCTCTCCCAGCATCAGAGTCTTTTCCAATGAGTCAACTCTTCGCATGAGGTGGCCAAAGTACTGGAGCTTCAGCTTTAGCATCATTCCTTCCAAAGAACAGCCAGGACTGATCTCCTTCAGAATGGACTGGTTGGATCTCCTTGCAGTCCAAGGGACTCTCAAGAGTCTTCTCCAACACCACAGTTCAAAAGCATCAATTCTTCAGCGCTCAGCTTTGTTCACAGTCCAACTTTCACATCCATACACCACCACTGGAAAAACCATAGCCTTGACTAGACGGACCTTAGTTGGCAAAGTAATGTCTCTGCTTTTGAATATGCTGTCTAGGTTGGTCATAACTTTCCTTCCAAGGAGTAAGCGTCTTTTAATTTCATGGCTGCAATCACCATCTGCAGTGATTTTGGAGCCCCCCAAAATAAAGTCTAACACTGTTTCTACTGTTTCCCCATCTATTTGCCATGAAGTGATGGGACCAGATGCCATGATCTTGGTTTTCTGAATGTTGAGCTTTAGGCCAGTTTAGTCATTTCTAAATTACGGATAATAATGATACTTGCCTTTTTAGAGTTGTTTGAGGATTTAATAGGATAATGAATATAGACTGCTTTGCAAACAATGAAGTTTGAATAAATGGTATCTATTATAATTTTCAAAACTTAAGTTATATAGCCAGCTAGTTCTATATATTTCAGATATGACTGCTTTTTAATTACAAATAGAGTAGGAATATGTTATTATATAAAGTATTAATAGATAAAGAATACATTATTATGTAAAGTTACAGTGTTATAGATAAGGCTGAAGAGCCTCTAATGGCTTTAGCCCTGATCCCTTCCCCCAAAGGAACTATTTTATCAGTACATGTATCCTACTGTGTTGTCTTATTGGCCTTTATACATGCACACATGCCTGCATGTACACAGATAATATACAGGTAAATGTATTTTCTACTTCATAGACCCAGTATAAAAAGATAATATTTAGTAATTTTGTAAATATTATGAGTACTAGTTATTAGAATTTATATTTTATAGTCTCAGTAATCCAAGTATATGAGCTTCCCTGGGTGGCTCAGTGGTAAGGAAGCTGCCTATTGTCGACCTTTGTGTTCCGCTTTCTCCAACTGAAGGCAGCTGTCTACCTTCACAAAATGCAGTCACCCCCAAACCTTTGTAGTTTGGAAAAACTAACACAGAAAAGCTGAAAGAATAGTATAACGATCATCTGGATATTCTTCACCTAGAGTCCTGAGTGTTTTCTAAAAATTGCCATCTTATTTCTGTATATACTTTCTCAAGGCTGAATTATTTGAAAGTAATATGCACATCATGACATACTTGTGTGTGTGTGTGCTCAGTCATGTCCGACTCTTTGTGACCCCACGGACTGTAGCCCACTTGGCTTCTCCGTGGAATTTTCCAGGCAGGAATACTGGGGTCGGTTGCCGTTTTCTCCTGCAAGGGATCCTCCAAACCCAGGGGTGGAACCTGTGTCTCTTGTATCTCCTGCATTGGCAGATGGGTTCTTTACCAGTTGAACCACCAGGGAAGCTCACTTGGAAGCCCCTAAATATTTCAGCATGTCTTTCCTAAATAAGGGTATGAACCTGATCACAAATCTGTTGTCATAACCTAAGAAAATAACAGCAGTTCCCTGTTACCTAATATTCACATTTGCCTAAATGGCTCTTTTCTGGCTTTTTAAAACTCTGGATTAATTCCAAGTTTATGCATTCTATTTAATTATAGCTCTTCAGTCTCTTTTAATCTAGGATAGAGATTGACATACTATAACTCATGTGTCAAGTCTGACTAGCCACCTGTTTATACAGCCCCCAAAGTAGGAATCGCTTTTACATTTCCCCTCTGTATTGTTTTTAATTGAGGTAAAATTTTCATAAATAAATTAACACCCAAAAAGGAAACCCTGTACTGTTAAGCAGTGTCCCCATCAGCCCCTCCCTTCAGCTCCTGGGAAGCACTAGTTGACTATCTGTTCCTATAGATTAGCCTATTCTGGATGTTTCATATAGTTGGAATAATATATGACCTTTTGTGTCAGGCTTCTTCCACTCGGCATGTTTTTGAGGTTCATTCACATGGTAGCCTGTATCGATATTTCATTCCTTTTTATGACTGGATAATATTTCCTAGATACAGGTATACCACACTTTACTGCCCAGTGATGGATATTTGGGTTGTTTCTACCTTTTGGCTGTTTTGAATAGTGCTGTTGTGAACATTTGTGTATAAGTATTTGTTTAAATACGTGTTTTCAGTTCTTTGGCTTTTACATTTTTAAATGGTTGAAAACAATCCAAAGAACAGTATTTTATGAAAGACAGAAACTATATGAAATTCGGATTTCAGTGTCTGTAGATGAAGCCAAGTTTATGCATTTGTGTTGTCTCTGGCTGTTTTCATGCTACTGTGGCAGAGTTGAAATAGTTGTGATAGAGACCTTATGTCCCATAAAACCTAAAATATTTACTCTCTGGCCCCTTACGGTAAAAGTTTGCTCATTCTGTACAGTCCCTCTATCTTCTTTGTTGTTGTGACATAGATTTTTTTTCCCCCAACTACTAAGTTTTTATTTTTAAAGCAGTCTTAGATTTGCAGAAAAATTGAGAAGAAAGTACAGAGTTCCCACATACCCCCACCTTGCCTCCCCGTTTCCCCGGTTATTAACACCTTGTATTAGTGTGGTACATTTGTTATAGTTGATGAACCTAAAGTGATAAAAGGACTTCCCTGGTGGCTTAGACGGTAAAGTGTCTGTCTACAATGCGGGAGACCCGGGTTTGATCCCTGAGTTGGGAAGATCCCCTGGAGAAGGAAATGGCAGCCCACTCCAGTACTATTGCCTGGAAAATCCCATGGATGGAGAAGCCTGGTAGGCTACAGTCCATGGGGTCGCAAAGAGTCGGACACGACTGAGCGACTTCACTTCACTTCAAAGTGATAAAACATTATCACCCAAAGTCTATAGTTTATATTAGGGTTCCCTCTTTGTATTTATAGTTATTTGGGTTATATCCATAGTTTTGCCTTTACTAGAATGTCAGATAGTTGGAATTCAAATACAGTATTGTAGCCTTTTCAGACTAGTTTTTCTCACTTCATAATATGCATTTAAGTTTCCTGCATCTCTTTGTGTCTTGATAGTTCTTTTCATTGCTGAGTAATACTCCATTGTGGGGCTTCCCTGGTGGCTCAGTGGTAAAGAGTCTGCCTGCCAGTGCAGGAGATGTGGGTTCGATCTCTGGGTGAGGAAGAGCCTCTGGAGAAGGAAAAGGCATTCGCTCTAGTATTCTTGCCTGGGAAATCCCAATGGAAAGAGGAGCCTGCTGGGCTATAGTCTGTGGAGTCACAAAAGAATCTGACAACTTGGCAACTAAACAGCAGCAACACTGCCTTGTATGGCTGTACCATAGTTTGTTTGTCCACTCACCTCGTGAAGGGCATGTTGGTTGCTTCCAGGTTTTGACACTTCTGAGTAAAACTGCTGTACATGTTTGTATACAGATTTTGGTGTGTGGATGTAAGTTTTCAGCTCCTTTTGTGAATATTATCTCCCAGTCTGTGATTTCTCTTTTTATTCTCTTAAACAATGTCTTTCACAGAGCAGAGGTTTTTTTTTATTCTAATGAAGACTAATATACCAAATTTTTCTTTTGTGGATTGTGCTTTTGGTACTGTGTCTTAAAAACTCTAAACCCAGGGTCATTTCAGTTTTTTCCTGTTATCTTCTAGAAGCTTTCTGTTGTCTATTTAGGTCTATGGTCCATTTTGAGTTAATTTGTGAAATATATAAGGTTTATTGCTTGGATTTTTTTATTCCATGATTGTCTAGTTGTTTCAGCACCAGTTGTTGAAAAGACTGCGTTCGTTCCACAGGAAGGTGTTGAATTGCTCTTGGTCCTCTGTCAGATATCAGTTGACTACTCATGTGAGTGACATGTTTTTTAAAATGTCACACATTCTGGATTTGTCTTTTCCCTCCTTGTGTACTTTGTTTTTCTAAACTGTATTCCTTGTAAACTAGAACTTGAGTCTAGAGGATTCGATTCATGTTAAACATTGGGCAAGGATGCTTCCTGGGTGATTGACAAGTTCATATTGGATCAAGTCAGAAGGGGCACAGTGCTCAGTTGCCCCCCTGGTAGTGATGGTTAAGACTGGTTAAGGTGGTAACCAGCAGAACTCTTCATTGTAAAGGTATGTTTTCCCTTTGCAGTTAGTAAGTTCTCTCGGAATAGTACTTTGGACATGTAATAAATGAATATTTGAATCTGTATTTGTCAGACATGCGCTAGATTCTTGGAAGGCAGCAGTAAAAAGATTTCTGCCCTCATGGAATTTGCCCTTTCCCCTCCAGGTTTGAAGATAGTAGTGGGATTGGGTCTATGCTGGGAGAGGGGTACACTTGCAATTTAGGGTAGGCTCATACCAGAAAAATAAGATCATTGAAAAAGTATCAACCAGTAAGGACAGACTTTCAGTATGGGATGATGTAAAACTTCTGGAGAAGGGTAGTCATGTTGGTTGTATAACAGTGTGAATGCCGCTGAACTGTACATGTAAAAATGGTTAAAAATCTTATATTATGTGTAGGTTACTACAGTTTTTTAAAAAATATAATATGTGCCATTATGATGCATCATTGAACTTAGCCCTGCCTCCCTGCCTTTTTTCTGATAATTTTCCTCAGGCTTCTTATTGGTCTATTTGGACTAATTGAAAAACACCTTCTGAGATAAAATCCTGTAGTTCAGTTCTGGTAGAGAGGAAGAGGCAGTGATGTCATGTTTCATTCACTGCCTCCAGTAGAGTTTGTCTTTGTAGCCTCTCAGGGAGTCCACTGTTGAGATTGCTGGGTGTCGTGGATTGTGCCCAGGCTGTGGGTGGAGCTTCAGCTGTTGGTGCAGACAGGCTCTGCCTTTCACTGTCTGCTGTTGCCATTTGTTGCAGTTCGCCAGATGCAGGCCTGCCTTTGCCAGGATATGGAGAGACATCTACAGCTTGAACCATTGTCTGAATACTGCTGTTTTGACCCAGGGAATCCTGTAGATTCAGGATGAGAGCAGTAACCGTAATGCCAGCAGCAAAGTGATTGTTGACCAGTTTGCTGTGAAGGCAGGCCCTTCATTTAGGAAGTAAACCTGTTATTAAGAGCAGGAGCTCTGTTTAGAGGGAAGGAAAGAGCACCTTTGTGGCAATGGAGCTTGGATAACCCCTCTTGCCTTCCTATTTACCTGAATTGACTGTTGAAGAGGAGGTGGTAGAAAAGCATTAGAGATGGCTGTGGCAACAGCATGAAACCATGGTAAGGTAAATTATACCTATTCTGTAGACATTTTATCCATCTGAAACCTTTAGTTGCCTTCATGGTGGAGAATATCTAGACTCTCAGAGTATATCAGAGAATATCACAGATTCTCAGTTTTCAGCATACAGATGATAGGTTATGTGCACACAGCCTTTGGCTTGGCAGTAGTGTAGGGAAATTAGCGTGAGTTTTTGACTGCAGTAGGAAACACCTTTTTCAGTTAGGAGCCAGTACACTCATACACTTGGGTATACATAATTGTAACAAAAGTTTCAGGAAATGGTAACCCATACTGTGTTTTCTGATACTCTCCACTTCATTCTATTCCTACTATTTCATTTAAAAAATGCATAAATGACCTAAATTAATTTTTATGACCCAGGATTTAAACAGGATTGGTGTGAAACAGTGGTTCCCACAGTATGGTACATACTCAGGATTCTTTTAAGTATAGGAATCTGTGAAGTCAAAACTATCTTTGTAGTAATACTAAGATGTTATTTGCCTTTTTCTGTCTCATTCTCTAATTAAAGTGAAGATTTTCTAGAAATACAGTGGAGTTTTCCAGAACTATTTGATGTGTGATGATATCACTCAGGATTAATTGAATGTGTATTTGTGTATTCCTCTGTTTTCTAAAATTTTGTAAAGTAGTAGGATTTATATGTGTTTTTTTCAGAGATTAACTCATTTTTCGGTACTCATTGTGCTCTTCGGAGAAGGCGATGGCACCCCACTCCAGTACTCTTGCTTGGAAAGTCCCATGGATGGAGGAGCCTGGTGGGCTGCAGTCCATGCGGTCTCGAAGAGTCAGACCCGACTGAGCGACTTCACTTTCACTTTTCACTTTCATGCATTGGAGAAGGAAATGGCAGCCCACTCCAGTATTCTTGCCTGGAGAATCCCAGGGACAGCAGAGCCTGGTAGGCTGCTGCCTATGGGGTCGCACAGAGTCGGACACGACTGAAGCGACTTAGCAGCAGTATTGTGCTCTTAACTAGCTGCTTTTGATTCAGTTCAGTCACTCAGTCATGTCTGACTCTTTACGACCCCATGAATTGCAGCACGCCAGGCTTCCCTGTCCATCACCAACTCCCAGAGTTTACCCAAACTCATGTGCATCGAGTCGGTGATGTAATCCAGCCATCTCATCCTCTGTCGTCCCCTTCTCCTCCTGCCCCCAATCCCTCCCATCATCAGTCTTTTCCAGTGAGTCAGCTCTTCTCCTGAGGTGGCCAAAATATTGGAGTTTCAGCTTTAGCATCAGTCCTTCCAATGAACATCCAGGTCTGATCTCCTTTAGGATGGACTGGTTGGATCTCCTTGCAGTCCAAGGGACTCTCAAGAGTCTTCTCCAACACCACAGTTCAAAAGCATCAATTCTTCAGCACTCAGCCGTCTTCACAGTCCAACTGTCACATCCATACATGACCACTGGAAAAACCATAGCCTTGACTAGACGGACCTTTGTTGGCAAAGTAATATCTCTGCTTTTTAATATGCTATCTAAGTTGGTCATAACTTTCCTTCCAAGAAGTAAGCGTCTTTTAATTTCATGGCTGCAATCACCATCTGCAATGATTTTGGAGCCCCCCAAAATAAAATCTAACACTGTTTCCCCATCTGTTTGCCATGAAGTGATGGGACCAGATGCCATGATCTTAGTTTTTTGAATGTTGAGCTTTAAGCCAACTTTTTCACTCTCCTCTTTCACTTCCATCAAGAGGCTTTTTAGTTCCTCTTCACTTTCTGCCATAAGGGTGGTGTCATCTGCATATCTGAGGTTATTGATATTTCTCCCAGCAGTCTTGATTCCAGCTTGTGTTTCTTCCAGTCCAGTGTTTCTCATGATGTACTCTGCATAGAAGTTAAATAAGCAGGGTGACAATATACAGCCTTGACATACTCCTTTCCCGACTTGGAACCAGTCTGTTGTTCATGTCCAGTTCTAACTGTTGCTTCCTGACCTGCATATAGGTTTCTCAAGAGGCAGGTCAGGTGGTCTGGTATTCCCATCTGTTTCAGAATTTTCCACAGTTTACTGTGATCCACACAGTCAAAGGCTTTAGTGTAGTCAATAAAGCAGAAATAGATGTTTTTCTGGAACTCTTGCTTTTTCAATGATCAAGCGGATGTTGATCTCTGGTTCCTCTGCCTTTTCTAAAACCAGCTTGAACATCTGGGGATTACACCTGCTCTAATCTTTGTAACTTCATCATGGTCCAGTGAAACATTACTTTGAAATCCTGAAGTTTTTCTTGAGCCTTTGTGGAAATACAAGGCTTGTTTTGCAATTACATATTTAGAAATTCTTCCATTTTAATTTGTAATCACTAAGTATTGACCTGTATAACCCATATATACAAAAGCTGTTTGGGGTCCTCAGTAATTTTTAAGAGTGTAAGGGATTGAGACCAAAAAATTCCAGAACGTCTGTTGTAGGGATTAAGAATAGCTACTTGTTAAGTAATTCTGGTTTGTTACCTAACTTTTTTGATTCTTTCTTCATAACTAAAATTGACATTTTACTGTCTTCATTGGATTATTGTAAGGATTATAATATAAATAAGCTATAAAAGTGGGTTTGAAAATGCTTAACACAAGGAGGCATTCATATGTTAGCTGTTATTATGATAGAAAATGTAATAACATCTAGTCACATTGATATTTAGCTGTAGCATTTCATAGCAACACTCAGCTGTGTGAAAGTGGACTGTGTAAACCTGTTCTAAGTTCTTTTTTGCATTCTGCTCTTGCCTATGCCTCTAGTCTTTTCTTAATTAAGTGAGTTTTGTTTTCTAAACAAATTATGAGCTTCTGGAAAATAGCCATTCACTTCTATTTTTTATTTCCTGTCTTGGACAGAACTCAGCCTACAATAAGTACTCAGGACATGTAAATTCTGGTACAGAAGCCATGGGACTCACTAGTTTAGAATCTCTATGAGGAAGATGGTGGGGAAAGAGCTTTTAGGTCTCTGGTCTAAGTCTTTACTCTGTCTCTCTTAGAAACTTTCTTTCAGTACTGAACAAGCTTTCTAACAAGTACAATGAAGGATGAAGTATGGTTTATCAAATCCCTTCAATTTCTTTGTCTATTCCCCTTTCTCTTGGCAGTATAAAATTTAACATAATTTACTTTTCCCTAGGGTTTTTTCTCATTACATCCCAACAGTACAAGAGAATCATAGCAGTAGATGCCAAATAATTCAGATTGGCATGATTTAATTTTATTTTCTAGAAATGTATATAATTATTACTCCTGTAACACCTTCTGAGATTTTAGAGCAACACAGGCAGGCAGGTGTGAAATTTGTTTTATGTCAAGAATTGAACTGTGTTCTAAACCTTCTCTTTTTTTGGTCACTTCTCTTTCTTCCTAATAGTCTTATCTTCAGTCTTCTGTTCTAGTCTGTCTTGATGTCCGAAAACTTCTTGTATAAATAAGCACGTAGCTCCTCTGTTCTGGCTCTGCACTTCCCCTGTTCACATGTGACTGTTCCTTTAATGGTCATATTATTCCTGAAATGTTGATTTCTGGGTTCCTTCTACCCAGAAATCAACAACAGTAGAACCAACTCTACCACTTAGGCTTCTCCTAAATAACACCTTCCAGGAATGACCACTTATATTAAATTAAAGGCGCTGGCAGTGTGGGGATGAACAGGGTACAGTTGTTGGATTTCATGAAATTTTATCCCTAAGATTATGTATTTGGTATAAGAGGATTTAGAGATGGTGGAACCATGAAAGAGCTCCTGAGAGGGTTAGGCTTAGAAAACTTGCTAGAAGTCTGCCACCTGGGATGATAAAGAAGGAGAAAACCTTATCCGGTGTTTAATGCTATATGAGAAAAGGCATGTCAAGTAGGACTTGTTTCTAGCCACGTAAACCAAATCACTCGTTTTGGGAAAGATAGTTATTTCCCAATCCAGTGTTGATTCCTGTTCAAAACCACAATTCTTAATACTTTTTGAGCTCATGCCAGCTTTTTTATGTCTTTTATCTCACTTAATCCTCATCCAGTCCTGTGCCATGGCTTCTGTTATAATTGTTAGTTAAGTGGCTCTTATACAGTGAGAGGCACAACTGTTATTTGAACCCTAGACTCTGCCACTACTCCATTTAGCCTCTTTGTATAGGGCACTCATTGGAAAAGACCCTGATACTGGTAAAGATTGAAGGCAGGAGGAGACGGGGAAGACAGAGGATGAGATGGTGGGATGGCTTCACTGACTCAATGGACATGAGTTTGAGCAAGCTTGGGGAGTTAGTGATGGACAGGGAATCCTGGTGTGCATGGGGTCGCAAAGAGTTGTACACAACTGAGCAACTGAACTGATGGGGCACTTTACAGTTTGCAGAGTGTTTTTGCATATGTACATTTAAACCTCACCACAATCCTGTGGTGTCAAGAATTAAGTGAAGTTATTGACATATTCACAAAAGAAAATGAAAGCTTAGGGAATTCAAAGCTCAAAGTACCAGTATCTAGACCCAGGCCGATAGCCACTCCAACTCTGGTTGCTTTGTTCTCCTTATGTAGTTTTGCTGAAGATAATAAGTGATAAATGGAGTCATACCTGCAGGTGAATTTTTCTAAGAATGTTCACTTGGTTAGGAGGTGATTGGTAATATTTTAAATGTCTGGAGGAATTTAGCAAACCTGGTCATTAACTTGCATTATTGGTTTTTCTCTTAGCTTGAGTATAACTGCTTTATTGAGTATTCCTTTTGCTGTTGGGCTTCTTAGTGCAGTGGGTTACTTTGCCACTCTTCTACTACATTCCTAGGTCAATTCAGAAATGAAGACTCAATTTTCTGTGCCTTAACCGTAGTCGACACGAATGAATGACTGAAAAATGGGAAGTGGTCTAGCCAGGATTCTAATGCGGCCATGGCAGTGGGGGAGGGAAAGAGTATATGTGTCTGTGGGGGATATTGTCAAATACCAGCTCTTGATTGTTTGCCAGTTCCTTCCAGAGCTTCTGCTCCTTAACATGGAATTTCATGACTCCTCTAAATCTAAGGTTTGACAGTTTGAAAGAAGTGATTTGTTGGTTAAGAGATTGACCTTTGTCTTTGAATCAAAGCATTAGTCAGAGCTCCAGAGAGGAAGGCCATAGAGGAACACATGTTGATCAGAGGAATATAGCAAGGCTGGAAATAGGTGGGTTTATGGAATATCTTCTGGCTTCAAGTGACTGCTTGCTGTCTCCCCGAACTCACCTAAAATTTAGGAGAAGCAGTGTGTGTCCGTGACACCTTTAATGGTTCATATCATTTACTGAGTAAGTAGAGTTCATGTTTTCCAAAATCAACTGTCCTTTCAGGTTCACTTTACCTTTCTTAGTGACTGGCAGATGGTTCTTACTTCCCTTTTAAATTTGAGGTAAACTTGTAGGGGCTTTATCTTTTTCTGTAAATTGTTTTGCCCAACAGCTTCACTAATCTTTACCTTCTAGGAACTGGAAATGGCTCTGCTTGTGCCATCTATCATACTAATGACTTACAGTTGCATCAGTTACAGAAGATGGTGAAGAAACTAGGCATTATCTTTGTTTCTGCATTCTAGGTGTCTGTTGCTATAGAAACAAACCAGGCAGTAAACATAGGTGTTCAGGGACTGTTTGAATCTCAGAGGATGTTCATTGGCTAATGAAAATAAGTTAAGACATTTGTTGAGTTGAGGCACAAACTGAATATTTCTGAGTTCATTATTGTTTCCATTTTTAATGGGTGGTATTTTCCATTTTGTTTATGTGTGGGTAATTTGAAGATTATTTCCTAGTGATCAGTCCTTCCAAAATTCCCTTTTCTGCTCTGGGAGATAAAAATTAGAAAAAGCAAACATTTTATATTCCTTTTAGATAATGATTTCACTTAACTCAGAGTAACTTGAATGTCAGATAGTAAGAGTGCCAAGTTTAAGAAGTATTCTGTGGTTACAAAAAGGCGGTGAAGATTTGAGAGTGGGACAGAAAGTAGAGTGAGGAATTACACATCTTTTTTCCCCAGCTACTTAAGAAGTAAAACCCGCAAGGTGACTTGGACATTGACAAATGCTGTTATTTCCAGTTTCTCTGATGGTTTGACGGGGTTCTTTTGGAGGATAAACTGATCGAACATTTGCATGTTGATAGAACGTGTAATATTGCTGAGTACTGCTTTTGCCAGTATCCAAGAAGAAAAGTGTATGTATATTCTAATAAAAACCTTTAGGGGAATGAAAATGTGCTTTTTCTGTAATGTCTGAACTCACATTATTTCTCTTCAGGGTGGTTGAGATGCCTGTCTTCATCCTGAATTTCAGAGACTGATTTTGCTACTTACAGCAGTTTTTGTCTTTTATAGAATTATGGCACTATCATGATTAATTGTGCAGCAAGCACCCTGAACAGTTGATTATACCAAATAGTATGCAGAAAAGCAGGGAACGTTGATGGAAGAGATCCAGCACTGTAACTCATTTCTCAGCCAGTTGGTTTTTTGGAGGACATATTTGTGGTTGAGGGAGTGAATCCTGACTCAGGATTTTGGGCTCATTCTGTACACACTAAGTATTTGACATTAGTTCTGAGGGAACTTTTAGGGGAGAAGTTGACTTTGTGTTGTATATCCCTCTGCTTTTGAGCATTCTGCCTTCTCAGCTGTCTTTTTTTCTTTTTTTAAAATCAGAGACTTAGATGTGAATACGCTTCTTGCCAAATTTCTATTTATGGATTACTCTGTCTTGTTGGAATTACTGTGATCTGCTAATGTTTTGTATATATAGAATGTGTTCTTTGTGCTGTTGGTCTCTGCATGAGTTGATCTTCAGTTAGCCCAGAAATATTTGAAGGCTAAACTGTCAACGAAAGAAATGCAAGCTTTTCAGCTATGTAGTTGATAAGTACGCGTTCTTTGTAATACAGTAAAGCAGTTGTGTTAAAATTAAGCATGTGTCTTCCTTTATCCTTGTCCTCAAGCCTCTTACTATTTTAAGGGCAGTGGGTGTTACATCTAAAGGTAAAAACTTGTGCCCAAGGTTTAGTCACTGTAAGGCAGTGATTCCTACTGTTTTTTTACTACCTTAGGATATTGCCATTAAATTTCTCATTAGATGTAATGAAGTTACCACATTTTTCTAAACAAATAACTTTTATTTTTGAAAAATGTTATTCACCCTCTGTTAAGGAGAGCCTCAGTAATCCAGTGGGGAGAAGTTTAGTTCAGTTGCTCAGTCATGTCCGACGCTTTGCGACCCCATGTACTGCAGCACGCCAGGCTTCCCTGTCCTTCACCGCCTCCTGGAGGTTGCTCAAATTTATGTCCATTGAGTCAGTAATGCCATCCATCAGTCTCATCTTCTGCCGTCCCTTTTTCCTGCCTTCAATCTTTCCCAGCATCAGGGTCTTTTCTAATGAGTCGGCCCTTTGCATCAGGTAGCCAACGTATTGCTGCTTCAGTTTCAGCATCAGCCCTTCTAATAAATATTCAAGATTGATTTCCTTTAGGATTGACTGGTTTAATCTTTCAGTCCAAAGGACTCTCACTTCAAAAGCTACAGAGGTCACTGCTACAGAGGAGCAATATAGAATCTATATCCATAGCCGTTGGCACTTAGTAGATGTTCAGTAAAGTTATATTGAATGAGAAAACATTTCTACTCTTAAGTGGAGCCTTCACCAACCATTCTACTACTCCTTCCTCTTGGACTTGAATAACTTTTGTATCTACCTGTCTTAATACATATCACATTAATGGTAATACTGTAATTTATTTACATGTCTGTCTCCCCCTACTGGCCAGAAATCTTAGCGCTAGACTGTGCCTTTTATCTTTGTATGCAGAGCATCTGGCTATAACTCCATGAGTGCCCTGTTATATGAATAAGTGTTCAAATAATTTTTGTATCACAAACACACGTACACACATAGAAAGGTGGTAGGCAGTGATTCATCTACATATGTACCTGCCCCAGTGTGTGATCTTACAGTAATATTGGGTTTTCAAAAATATGGAAAGAAAGAAAATGAGAACAACACCTTAAAGTTTAGTTGATTTCTAGGATATATATGTATTCATATACATGACTTTCCTGGTGGCTCAGATGGTAAAGCGTCTGCCTGCAGTGTGGGAGACCCAGGTTCGATCCCTGGGTTGGGAAGATCTCCTGGAGAAGGAAATGGCAACCCACTCCAGTATTCCTGCCTGGAGAATCCCAGGTACGGGGGAGCCTGGTAGGCTATAGTCCATGGGGTCGCAAAGAGTCGGACATGACTGAGCGACTTCACTTCACTTCACTTTTGTATTCATACTTTTGTGAAGGGGACCAGTTGAGAACCTGAGCTTGCTTCTTTCTTTGAAGATGTATAAGAGCTTATTAAGCACTTATCAAGTAGGGATTTGGTGTGTGTTGGAAAGGTTCAGATGTAATCTGTATCACTTTATAAATTTATAAAAAGATACCCCCAAACTTTTTGTTTAAAGCAATATCATGATGTGGGACATGAAAATATAGTTGTTACTTGGCTTCTTATACCATCACCAGCGAAGAGGCTGTGTAATTAAAACTCTTCTCTAAGGTAGTGAGGTAGATCTGTCTCAGATCAGAACTTAGAGACAGTAGGAAATGTAGAAATGAATCTCGGTTAAAAAAAAAAATGTTGGCAACGTCATCTTTACAGAAAGTGTGTGGTAAATGTCCCTGCCTACAAATATAGAGAATGAAAACAAATTTTAATTAGCATATATAATAAACATACTAGGTTCAAAGCACTCTTTGATGTAAAGTGGTCTCTGGTTAGAAATTGCAGTATTTTTATTTCAGCCAAAATAACTGAATGTCCAGGAAGACAACAAGTAAAAGCTAGAATTAGAAGTCAGGATTGGTGAAATGTTAAATAACATTTAAGGGAAATGTCGTATCCCTTAGCATGTATCAGAAACCTCCCCCCCTTGGGAAGATATTTTGCTCATCTTTCTACCAGGCATGGTGTTCTGGTTTATAGACTGCTTCGTTGCCAACAGCCCCACCACTTCACTTCCTTGCTCTGCTGGAGCCGTTTCAGTTTTCTGGGATCTCCTCCTTTGACAGTTACTTCAGCTGCCCCAAGCCCCTGGTCTGGCCAGAGTTCGTCGCTTAGTGATTTCAGTAGTAGAGAGTAGTGGTTAAGACCATGGGTTCTAGAACTGGGTCCCAGTCCCAGCTGCACCAGTTACTAGCTTTGTAACTTGGGTGGGTTACTCTGTCCTTCATTTGCCTTTTGTCATACAGCAGAGAGGATAGTATCCTTACATGTGTTAATACATGCAGAATGCTTGTTACAGTACTTGGCACATAGTCAACACTGGAATGTTAACTGCTGTTACTACTGTTACTTTGTCCTGGCATCATAGTTCACCTTCAAACCAGTAGCCCTTCTGGGTGTCATTAATAAAAAAGCAACTGCCTTTTCATACTTTATACAATTTCTTCATTCTCTGACTCCTTTGATCCCTTCGGGAATGGTAATTGCCTAAGCTCTCCAGAAATAACTGCCTTAACATCTGGTTGATTGAGATACACTGAGATTTGTTTAATATCGGGGGGGGGTCGTGGGGAGGACAGGAGGATGATGTGGAAGTCCCTTGGAGAGCTGCCCTGCCAACCCACCACTCATGCCTCTCAGTATCCCTGGTCAGGACAGAGGGGCCATAGGTCAGCAAAATGTCAAACACAGTGTAATATAATGTAAGAGAGAGCAAGGCTGAGAATCAGGTGGTGAGGACTTTATTGTAGAGCACAAAGGGACCTTGTATTATTTACCTCCAAGGGAAAATTAGGATATAGAGAGGTTAAATGATTCACTTAACTGCCTAAGATCACACAGTAAAGTGTCTGTAGTAGAACTGACAAGGGATAAGCTCTCCTTTTAGATAGTTTAGCTTTCTTGTTTTTCTGTTTTCTAAAAGGGTAAACTTAGGTCAGTTTTACCTTTTTTCTTTGTAAAATAATTCCATCATATTTCCTGATTCTCAGAAGTTATTGTAGGCAAAAACTATTTGATATAAAATGAAGGAATTGTACAGTGACTCTTAAAGGGAGATTTTTGATATATTGCATCATTTTTAGAAATTGTAAGATATTTGCAACAAAACTTGCCATTCTAACCATTTTAAGCAAATTAACTCTGTGGTGTTAATTCACAGTGTGGTGCTGCCATCATTACTGTTTCCAAAACTTTTTTCATTACCCCAGATAGAAATTGTATAATCATAAAATGGTGACTTCCCATTCCTCCTCCCCCCAGCCCCTAGTAATCTCTAATCTCTTTCTGTCTCTATGAACTTGTCTATTTTAGGTATCTCATAAGTGGAATCATACAGTATTTTATCTTTTGTCTGACCTGTTTCACTTAGCATAATGTCTTCAGGGTTTATCCATGTTGGCTGCAGGGGTCAGATCTCCATTTCGTTTTATAGCTGAATAATATTTAGTTGTATATATATAAATACTACATTTTATCTGTCAATGGAAATTTGGGGCTGTTTCCTTTTTTTTTTTTTTGACCATCATGAATAATGGCATTATGAACACTGGTGTTGTAGGGTCCGAGTCCCTGCTTTTGGTTGTTTTCTTTTGGTTCTAGAAGTAGAATTACTGGATCATATGGCAATTCTGTGTTAAATTTTTTGAGGAATTGCTGTACTTTTTTCTCACGCAGGCTGCAACCAGCAGTGCATAAGCATTTTAGTTCCCCACTTCCTTGATAACTCTTGTTATTTTGTGGGCTTTTGGTTTTGTTTTGTTTTTCTTTTTTGGTGATAGGAATCTTAAAGGATGTGAAGTAGTATCTCACTATGGGTTTGATTTGTGGTGATGTTTGGCATCTTTTCCAGTGCATATTGACCATTTGGGTATCTTCTTTGGAGAAATTCCTATTTAAGTCCTTTGCCCATTTTTGAATTGGGTTGTTTCTTTTGTTGTTGTTGAATTACAAGAGTTCTTTATATATTCTAGATACTAATCCCATGTCAGATGTATGGTTTGCAGATATTTTCTCCTACGGTTTCTTTTCACTCTGTTGATAGTGTTTTTCGCACAAATTTTAAAAATCTTGATGAAGTCCAGTTTACCTATTTTTTTTTCTTTTGCTTTTGATGTCATTAAAAAAAATCCTCTTTAAAGATAATGCTGTGAAGATTTTCCCTTGTTTACTTCTAAGAATTTTATAGTTTTAGCTGTTACGTTTAGGTCTTTGATGTGTTTTGAGTTAATTTGTTGTACCAAATGAAATGGTTTAAGTTAAGGGTCTGACACATTCTCTTGAATGCAGATACCTAGTTTCCCTTGCATCTTTTGTTGAAAATATTTTTAATCTTAAACTTAAATCTCACAGCCACATGTAGCTAGCAGCTAACATTTTGGACAGCTCAGATCTAGCTGATCGTTTAATTTTTCTCCTTTAATCTGTTAATGTGGTAAATGACATTAGTCGATGGAGTGGAAATTCTCAGAACTAACAAACTGCTTTTGCATTTCTGGCACAGCATGGTGGTTCATAAAATACTTAAGGACTTTTTTTAGTCACTTATCTATGTGTCCTTTCATATAAAGTCAACTGAAATGGCTATGAAAATTTAGAAAAAAATTTTGCTTTCTCAAAAAATGTTATTAGGCAAGATTTGGTCTGGTCTTTATTCTTATAAAAATACATTGCTTTACTTAAATATGTGCACTGTATTAACCTTTTTTCTGTTATAGACTGCCCACCATTATTTTGTATTGAGATAGAATTCATATGCTATTCAATTCACCCTTTTAAAATGTACAACTCAGGGACTTCCCTGGTGGTCCAGTGGCTAAGACTCCACATTCCCAGTGCAGGGGGCTTGGGTTCAGTCTTGTTCAAGAAACTAGATCCGCATGCCGCCACTAAGAGCTCGCATACCGCAACAAAGAGTGAAAATGCCACATACCTCAATTGAGACCCAACGCAGCCAAATAAATATTTTTTAAATAATAATAAAGCACACAATTCAGTAGTTTTTAGTAAATCTACAAAGCTGTGAAAACATTCAAGTGAAGTCGCTCAGTCGTGTCCAACTCTTTGCGACCCCATGGACTGAAGCTTACCAGGCTCCTCCATCCACGGAATTTTCCAGGCAAGGGTACTGGAGTGGGTTGCCATTTCCTTTTCCAGGGGATCTTCCCAACCCAGGGATCAAACCCAGGTCTCCCTCGTTGTAGGCAGACACTTTACCGTCTGAGCCACCAGGGAAGTCCTCTGTGAAAACATTACTAGTATCTAATTCTAAAATATTTTCATCACCCCAGTACACATTAGCAGTTACTCTCCATCTCGCTTCTCTCCAGCCTATGTCTTTATAGATTCTGTACATTTCAGATAAAGGTAATCATAAAATATATGGTCTTTTGTAATTAGCTTATTTCACTTAGTGTTTTTGTCAAAGTTCATCTGTGGTTGCAGCATTTCTCAGTACTTCACTCCCTTCTATTATTGCTTAACTATATTCCATTGTATGGATATATTGCTCAGTCCCTAAGTTGTGTCCAACTCTGCCACCCCACAGACTGCAGCACTCTAGGCTTCCATGTCCTTCACCATCTCCCTGAGTTTGCTCAAACTTATTTCCATTGAATCAGTAATGTCATCCAACCATCTCATCTCTCTCACCCTCTTCTCTTGCCCTCAATCTTTCTCAGCATCAGGGTCTTTTCCAGTGAGTCAGCTCTTTGCATCAGGTGGCCAAAGTATTGGAGCTCCAGCTTCAGCACCAGCTCTTCCAATGAATATTCAGGGTTGACTTCCTTTAGGATTGACTGGCTTGATCTCCTTGCTGTCCAAGGGACTCTCAAGAGTCTTTTCCAGCACCACAGTTCAGAAGCATCAGTTCTTCAGCTCTCAGCCTCCTTTATGATCCAACTCTCACATCCATACATGACTGCTGGAAAAACTGTAGCTTTGACTATACAGACCTTTGTTGGCAAAATGATTATCTCTACTTTTTAATATGCTGTCTAGGTTTGTCATAGCTATTCTTCCAGGGAGCAAGGATCTTTTAATTTCAAGCGTGGCTGCAGTCGCCATCTGCATTGATTTTGGAGCCCAAGAAAATGAAATCTGACAATTTCCACATTTTCTCCATCTATTTGCCATGTAGTTACAGGACCACATGCCATGATCTTCACTTTTTGAAAGTTGAGTTTTAAACCAGCTTTTCACCTTCATCAAAAGGCTCTTTAGTACCTCTTCACTTTCTTCCCTTAAAGTGGTATCATTTGCATATTTGAGGTTATTGATATTTCTCCCCACAATTTTTTTCAAATTTATTTATTTATTTATTTATTTTTTTCTCCCCACAATCTTGATTCCAGATTGTGCTTCATCCAGCCCAGCATTTCTCATGATATACTCTGTATATAAGTTAAATAAGCAGCATGACAATATACAGCCTTCAAGTACTCCTTTCCCAATTTTGAACCAGTCCATTGTTCCATGTCCAATTGTAACTTTTGCTGCTTGTCATGCATATAGGTTTCTCAGGAGGCAGGTAATGTGGTCAGGCACTCCCATCTTATTAAGAATATCCACAGTTTGTTTTGATCCACACAATCATAGGGATTAATTACCATAGTCAATGCAACAGAAGTAAATGTTTTTTTGGAATCCCCTTGCTTTTTCTATGATTCCGACAGATGTTGGCAATTTGATCTCTGATTCCTCTGCGTATTCTGAATCCAGTTTGTACAGCTGGAAGTTCTTGGTTCATGTACTGCTGAAGCCTAGCTTGAAGGATTTTGAACATAATCTTGCTGGCATGTGAAAGAAGTGCAATTGTGTGGTAATTTGAGCTTTCTTTGGTATTGCTTTTCTTTGGGATTGGAATGAAAACTGACCTTTTCCAGTCCTGTGGCCACGGCTGAGTTTTCTGAATTTGCTGGCATATTGTGTGCAGCACTTAAACAGCATCATCTTTTAAGATTTGAAATAGCTCAGCTGAAACTCCATCACTTCCACTAGCTTTGTTTGTAGTAATGCGTCCTAAGGCCCACTTGACTTCACACTCCAAGATGTCTGACTCTGGGTGAGTGACCACATCATCATGGTTGTCTGAATCCTTAAGAGCTTTTTTGTATGGTTCTTCCATGTATATTTGCCACCTTGTCTTAATCTCTTCTGCTTCTGTTAGGTTCTTGCCAATTTTGTCCTTTACTGTGCCCATCTTTGCATGAAATGTTCCCTTGGTATCTCCAGTTTTCTGAAAGAGATCTCTAGTCTTTCCCATTCTGTTTTTTTCCTCTATTTCTTTGCATTGGCCACTTAAGAAGGCTTTCTTATCTCTCCTTGCTGTTTCTGGAACTCTGCATTCAATTAGATATATCTTTCCCTTTCCCCTTTGCCTTTCACTTTTCTCAGGTATTTGTAAGACCTTCTCGGACAACTACTTTGCCTTCTTGCATTTCTTTTTCTTGGGGATGGTTTTGGTCACCACCTCCTGTACAGTGTTACAAACCTCCATCCATAGTTTTTCAGGCACTTTGTCTACCAGATTTAATCCCTTGAATCTATTCATCACCTCCCCTGTATTGTAAGGGATTTGATTTAGGTCATACATGAATAGCCTAGTGATTTTCCCTACTTTCTTCAATTTGAGCCTGAATTTTGCAGTAAAGAGCTGATGATCTGAGCCATAGCCAGCTCCAGGTCTTGTTTTTGCTGACTATACAGAGCTTCTCTATCTTCGGCTGCAAAGAATATAATCAGTCTGATTTGGATACTGACCATCTGGTGATGTCCCTGTGTGGAGTCATCTCTTGTGTTGTTGGAAGAGAGTGTATGGATATATACTATATTTTATTTTCCCATTAGTCATCACCCATTGGTTATAATGAATAAATGTTGCTGTGAACATTAGTATGTGTGTTTTTGTGTGGACGTGTTTTCATTTTCTTGGATAGATACTTAGAAATGAAATTTCTGGGTCATATGGTAACTCTCAACCAGTTTGAGGAACTGCAAGACTCTTTTTCCATAGAGTTGTCTTGTTCTGTATTCCCACTAGCTATGGAGGCTGTATGAGGTTTTTGCTTTTTTCACATTCTCACCAGCACTTATTACCTAGTAGGTGTTAAGTAGTTTCTCATTGTGGTTTTGATTTGCATTTTCTTAATGACTGATGAGCTGAAGACTAATGATGTTTTATGTGCTTATTGGCTAGTTATATATCTTTGAAAAATACTCATTCAAACCTTTGTCCATTTTAATTTTATTTTTTGTCTTTTCAGTTTTAAGTTGTAAGAGTTCTTTATATATCCTGGATATTAGGCCCTTATGAGATATATAATTTGCAAATATATTCTCATTCTATAAATTAATTGCTTTTTACCTTTGTTGGTGTAGTGTTTTTGAAGTTTTAATTCTGAAGAAGTCCAGTTAATCTATTTTGTTGTTGCTTGTGTTTTTGGTGTCTTATTTAAGTAACTATTGCCTAGTCTAAAGTCATGAATATTGGCACTGTGCTTTCTTCTAAGAATTCGTAGTCTTGGCCTTTACATTTAAGTCTGATCTATTTTGAGTTAGGTTCTTTTTTTATAAGGTATGAGGTAGAGATCAGTTTCATTCTTTTATACATCCAGTCTTTTACATGTTGTCCAGTTGTCCTAGCACCATTTAAACTCTTTTTTAGTTTTTGAAATTTTTGTAGTTTTTAAAGGTTACTTTCCCTTTGCATTGGCTCTGCATCCTTGAGCCTGTCTTACGCTCAGCAGTTTGACTGTCCTGCTGCCCCTCTACCTGTGTTGCCCGCTCGCTGGTCACCACTAGTTCGTTCTCTGGATCTGTGAGTCTGCTGCTCTTTTATGGATACACTAATTGGTTGTGTTCATTAGATTCCCCAAATAAGTGACATCATACAATGTTTGTCTTTCCCTGACTTATTTCACAAATCGTAATGCCCTTCAAGTCTATCCATGTTGCTGTAGATGGCAAAATTTTATGTGTAGGTGTGGCTAAGTAGTATTTCACTGTGTGTGTGTCTACACTCACACATATATTGCCATTTGTTTATTTTTGTTTTTGTTTTCCCTTGCCTTTGGAGTCAGATCCAAAAAGAAATTGCTAATACCAATGTCAAGGAGCTATTGCTTAGAAGTTTAATGGTTTCAAATTTATATTTAAGTCTTTCATCCATTTTGAGTTAATTTTTGTGTATGGTAAAAGATAGTGGTTCAGTTTCATTCTTTTGTGTGTAGCTGTCCACTTTTCCCGACACCATTTATTGAAGAGACTGTCCTTTCCTTGTTATATGTTCTTGCCTCCTTTGTCATAAATTAATTGACCCTGTATGTGAGGAGGTTATTTCTGTGTGCAAATGAATGCTTTCTAAAAATGATTGTTGTGGGAAACCATATTTATTTCAGTTGTATTGCTCTTGCTTTTTGACATGCTTGGAACTCATCTTTTGGAGTATTGCTCTTGCTTTTTGACATGCTTGGAACTCATCTTTTGGAGTTCTTTTCTAAGACACATATGTGAAATAAGGTGAGGAAGAGAACTGAGTGATGCCTTTCAAAACACAAACCCATTTAAGAAATCTGTCACCGAAAATAACCAGCCTCCCTTCAAATATAAAGGTACCTAAAAGTATTTTCGAGCATTGGTGGCATTTTTAGAGTAAGAGATCTACTAAAAATAGATCTTGTCGCAGAGAGTTGGACACAGTGGAGCGACTAAGTACAGCACAGCCTGGAGCTGGGCTGCCCCACCGTTGCCGCTCACACAAGTTGTCCCATGTGCATGTGTTACAGAAATTTCAGCAAGTTTTAATACTGGCTAAACTAAACTATACCAAAAGGTAAATTTGCAGCGTAGGCAACATGTTATCTTAAGAAAAAAATTAAAACAGGCAGCTTACCAGGGTAATTCACATACCATAAAATTTGCCTGTTTAAAGTGTACAACTCAGTGGTTTTTGGTATATTCAAGGTTGTACAGATGTCACCACTGTTTAGTTCTAGAACATTTTTAATTGTTCCCCAAAGAAGCCCACATTGTTAAGTTACTTTCTATCCCTCTGTCTCCCCAGCCCCTAGCATCCATTAATCTACTTTCTGTCTCTGGATTTGCCTGTTCTGGACATTTCATGAAAATGAAAATGGCTTTTTGAGGGTAGTGACTGAGTATGTGGAGCTGCCCCATGAGCCAGAGCTATTATATCTCCTCCTCTTCCACTTCTGTTGTACACAGTAAAGGTCATTTGTACAGCAGAAAATTAAAAAATGAAATTACGTAATACTTGATCTGTTGTGTTTGGCATCTTTCACTTAGTATGTTGTTTTCAAGATTCTTCCACGTGTAGCACATAACAGTACTTTGTTCTTTTTTGTGGCCAAATAACATTCCATTATGTATATATACCACATTTTGTTAATCCATTCATCAACTGACTGACATTTGGGTTGTTTCTGCCATTTGGCTGTTATGAATAATGTTCTGCTCTGAGCATCTGCATTTTAGATATGTTTTTAATTGTTTTGGATATACACCTAGGAGGAGAATTGCTGAATCATGATTTACTGTTTAATGTTTTGAGAAACTGCCAAACTTTTCCAGAATGGCTGCAATATTTTACATTCCCATCAACATTGGAGAAGGAAATGGCAATCCACTCCAGTATTCTTGCCTGGAGAATCCCATGGACGGAGAAGTCCATGGGGTTGCAAAGAGTCGGACCCGACTGAGCGACTTCACCTTCACCTTCAACATTGTGTAAGGGTTCCGGTTTCTCCACATTCTCTTCAACACTTGTTATTGTCTGCCTTTTTTGGTAATAGCCATCCTGGTCCGGTATATTGTTGTGGTATTAATGTGTATCTTCCCTAATGACCAGTGATCCTAAGCACTTTTTATGTGCTTGTTTACCATTCGTATGTTTTCATTTGGAAGACTTTATCTTTAATGCTAAATATTGATGGTCTGCTCTTTGGAATGCTGTTGCTTAGGTTAACTTTATCTGCTGTAAGAGGTTTTGCTTCATTAATTAAAATGTTTCTGTAGGCTCAAAGAGTTAGCAGTTTAAAATTTACAAGTGGGGAACTTAGTGAATCATTTTAAATTTCGTACACTGTGAGAATATTAGCTGGCCTTTATTTGAGAAAAAGATCTACAAAGCAAGGCAAATGGATGCTTAACGTAGCAACTGAAAATCTTGGAAAGGTGTATGCTTTCATCCTTCGGTCCCTCTCTCCCCAGCGTGGCACCATGCGACGACGCTATGAAGATGATGGCATTTCAGATGATGAAATTGAAGGAAAAAGAACTTTTGACTTGGAAGAGAAACTCCACACCAACAAATATAATGCAAATTTTGTTACTTTTATGGAAGGAAAAGGTCAGTATCATTTGGATTCAGACCTGCAGCCACTTGATGTAGGAGGTTGTAGACTCTGGGAGCTGTGGGCTCAGTGTGTCTGCAGCCAAAATACTGCCTGTTAATGCTGTGATGCTGTTTATTTCCTCTTGTTACATATTGCCACTCATGCACCAGCCTCCCCTGGCCCCCCAGTCCTACCCCATGAGTCATTCTCTGCTATATTGGAAGAAGCAAGTGTTTATTAGGATAGGAATGTTGGGTGTTTTTTTTTTTCCTAAAGGCCTCTCCCTTCTTCTCATCCCTTGGTTTGGGTTTAATTAAGAAGAGTTCAATAACCGTTCTTTTGTGCATGTACCTGCGCCACCATGACTGAGCTCCATGTGTGTCATGCAGCTTTGTTCTTGGGCAAACTGACAAGGATGTCATGATATGTATTGCAGTGGGCAGAATTAAATTTTAGGCTATTAAGGCACAGGATGTGATTTCTGCTTGGGATTTATGAGATGACTCAATAGTACTATCCCCTGTTGGTTAAATTCTGAATTATTGTGGAAATATAGATTTAGCAAAGCCTTGAGTCCTGCTTCTCAGTATGCTCTCCCTATACCTTAAGAGATGTTTCTTAATAACAAGCATGTATTACCTAACAGCAAAACTGTATATACACAGAAATAGCAAACACCATCTCTTATCATATTACATAGCTCCTTTTATCTTTTTCCAGCTAAACCTCTTGGCCTTTCTAACAATTGTTTTCTTATGGTGACAGATTTTAATGTAGAGTATATCCAGCGGGGTGGCTTAAGAGATCCTCTGATTTTCAAGAATTCCGATGGACTTGGAATAAAGTAAGTGTTCACTGTTGGGTTTGGCTGCAAAGTGGCCACATTACACCCAGGACTATAGACAGTGCAGTATTGATAATCCAAAGCATAGATCATTGAAACTGTCTGAAGTGTGTTGTTACACATAAATGAGAAAATATAGATGAACTATAAAGAAAATAAATTTAAATCTCCTGAAATCTACCACCCTGAATAATCCCTATTAACCTTTTCTCATATATTTTTTCCTACATATATATGTACATCTGTTTATATATGTATAAACATGTTTATGTATGTATAAGCATTTATATTTAAAATATATTTTTTAATCCTCAATTTGAAGATTGATGGGGCTTGACTGGGAAATTCTTAGTTCTTTAAGAAAAAACTCACCCTGACTAGAATAGTTGTGCTTCCCATTATACTTACTGGTGTTTGTTTCATAGGATGCCAGATCCAGACTTCACTGTGAATGATGTCAAAATGTGTGTGGGTAAGTGTTACACTCGAGGCCTTTGTCTTTGAGGCCAAGATCTAAGGTTTACAGCTGAGTCTTAAATCTCTTACTGAGATTTTAAGGTTTAGGAGCATTAAACTATTTATTTGAAGTATATACTACTTGAAATAGTGTCTTGATTAGATACTACTACTTAGCAACTGAGAATTTCCTCAAAGGGAGTTACCGAAGTTGCTTCATTGAGTACTTCTCATGAGACATACAGCATCTGAACATCTGCCTCTTTCCTGCCTTCCAGTTTTACCACTGTGCATCCTTCCTTCTCTCCATGAAGAGCCTGCCTTCCAGGGAAAATTTATCAAAAGTAGAATTGTATTTCTCTGAGTCAAGAATGAAACCTCATTTATGATTCTCATCCTTCCCTAAAAGCCATAGAGAAATTTCCAGAAAATTTTCACTAACGCTACATTTGGCAACATGGCTAAGGTTTGAAACTTCATAAACTGCGAAGTAAATACATTAAAATATCTCTTCATCAGTGATTGGTTAACTTTAGTCTTTAATCAGATTTGTATTTCATTATATTCAAAATTTAGGGGGAAAAAAGCAAATTAGAGCAGTGTAATTAAAGAAGAAAACTTCTGGTGTCACTAAGTGAAAGTCACTCAGTTATGTCCGACTCTTTGCAACCCCATGGACTGTAGCCTGCCAGGCTGCAAGGATTTTCCAGGCCAGAATACTGGAGTGGGTTCTGTTCACTTCTCCAAGGGCTCTTCCCAATTCAAGGATTGAACCCTGGTCTCCCACATTGCAGGCAAGTTTTTTACCATCTGAACCACCAGGAAAGGCTTTGGGTCAATTTTCTGCACATCATTGGATTCATTGTGGCCCTGAGACATGCCAGGATCCTCAGGAATTGAGATTGTTACTCTCATATACATGATAAGGCAGTAAAGGGGATTAAAATGTTTTAGAAATGTTTCTAACAGAACGTGAAATGAAAGGAGCTTTGGATGCTCTCCCCCTGACAGCTTCTGTTGTGCCTCGTCCTCTGTGCCGAAGCTTCAGTGCAGGCTCTCCCTTTGAAATGGAGTATTGCAGTACTGTCTCTTGGCCACTTGAGGGCTTTTTTTAGACAGCTGAGAAACTGTTTATCCAAGGGGTGAATGTCAGAGGTAGAGGAAGGTTCTCTAAATCACTGTATTTTTCACTCCCCTACATGTTTCTGTGTTAGATTCCACTTTTCTTCCTGTCACTGTGTATTTCCTATTACTCAGCACAGTCTCTGGGGTGTAGTAGATACTCAGTAAATCTGTTTAGTAGTTACTCTTCACAAGGCAGGGTTCTCAGGGGGCTTCAGAAAACCTAGTAGTAGAGTACTTATTGGTCTGTTACTTGACTTTTTTTCCTAATGACCTCCAGGAAGTAATTCTTTGGATCCATAAGTTAATGAGCCACCACAGCTTTTCTCTATTGGTCAGGCATTCTTATGGGTCTATAGTCCACCCCACTCCAGTACTCTTGCCTGGAAAATCCCATGGATGGAGGAGCCTGGTAGGCTGCAGTCTATGGGGTTGCTAAGAGTCGGGCACGACTGAGCGACTTCACTTTCACTTTTCACTTTCATGCATTGGAGAAGGAAATGGCAATCCACTCCAGTGTTCTTGCCTGGAGAATCCCGGGGACAGGGGAGCCTGGTGGGCTGCCGTCTATGGGGTCGCACAGAGTTGGACACGACTGAAGTGACTTACCAGCAGTAGTATAGTCCACAGATGACTTACATCAGAATCATATGTGGTACTTGTTAAAAATATAGACTTCTAGATCCTGTCATAGACTTAAAGGATCCACATTTCTGAGCTATACTAATATAGAGACTTATTTACTCGCTAGTTTTCTTGTGGATTTCTTCCTACTTCCTACCACTTTCTCATGTCCTCTGTATGTATACTGCTAAAAATGGTTGGAGCCCTTCCTAACCTTATATTCCAGATAGACCTGTGGATGGTCATAGATAACTTTGTTGTGATTTAAATAAAGCAGTGATTATATTTAAACTGGCAAGACTTATCAGAAATTTCAGCTTTATGCTTTGTGCCCAAATTATTTGAAGTGTGGATAGTTTTTTCTTGGATAACTGATGATTGTTAAAATTCAGTGAACAACATATTGGTGATTACATAACCCATTATTACTAAATATACTTTGGCTAATTGATTCTTCTTTTCTACCTAAAGAATGTTACATCTCCAGTGTCAGTTCATGTCCCCCAAAGAAGAAAAGTTTCCGCATTCTATCGTGGAAACTTTATGTAAGGGGATATGTTGATTTTTAAAGTGTGGACTCATAACTGACAGATTTCAAATCCCAGTGCCACTAATTACTACATTTGTAACATTGGGCAAGTTACTTGAATATGAAGAACAGTGTCTGGCACATAGTATGTGCTCAGTTAATGTTAGCTATTACTATGACTGACTGTCATTCTTTTCTTTAAGTGCTCTGATAGCCTTGGCAGAATGGTGTTTGCTTTGATCTACATTCCTAAAGAAGAGCATTTACTTTTTTTTATTATGGTAAAATACAAATAATTTAATATTTATCACTGTAATAATTTTAAAGTATTCAACTCAGTGACATTAAGTATAGTCACAATCTGCAGCCATCACTAATACCAACTTTCTGAAATCCTGCATCACCCTAATCAGAAACCCAGTACCCGTTAAGTAGTCATTCCCTGCTCTTGCCTTCCTTCAGGCCCTGGCAACCACTAATCTACTTTATATCTATAGATTTGCCCATTTTGGATATTTCATGTAAATGAAATGATAAAACATGTAGCCTTTTGTGCGTGATTTCTTTCACTTAGTATAATATTTTTGAGGTTTATCTGTATTGTAGCATATAACAATACTTCCTTTTTATGGTTGAATAATCCATTCATTGTATGGGTATGCCACATTTTGTTAATTGATTGATCTATTGGTGGACATTTGAGTTATTTCCACCTTTTTACTATTGTAATTAGCACTGCTAAGAACATTAATGTGTGAGTTTTGTTTGAACATTTGTGTTTGATTCTTTTGGATATATACCTAGGAGTAGAGTTGCTGGGTCATATGGTTATTCTAGTTTAATTTATGTAAGAACCATTAAGCTGTTTTCCATAGCAGCTGTGCCATGTTACACTCCACCCAGCACAGTCTGATTTCTCTGCATCCTTGCCAGCCCTTTTTATTTTCCTTTTATTTTTATTATTGCCATCCTAGTGGGTGTGAAGTGGTATCCCAAGGCAGTTTTGATTTAGCATTTGCCTTTTCTTCCAAGTAATGAAGGTTTCAGTCTGTTGTCTTACATTATCAGTTATCTTTTTGTATGTATCCTGCCATATCTGCTTTGCTGTGACCATATTCTTGTCATCTTGCCTATTACCTCTTATATCTAACTAGGCCGTAAACTCCTTGAGAGCAGGGGACCAGGTCCTAACACTACCCTTGGTCTATCCACCAAGGCTAGGTATATATAGTAGGTATTTGTTAGTTTCTTACAAATTGAATAGTACTCTTAATATTCCAATGGCAGCTTTTCCTTTTCTCACCTCCTTGACCACTATTTTCTTAACTTTTTAGCTGGACTGCCTCTCCATATCTTCTCTTATGCTATTACCTCTGTGTGGAAATCAGTGTTCACTTTTATTGAAATTCTGTTTAGTCCTCCAGGCCCAACTCAAATGTCTCCTCTTCCCTCTCTTTTTCTAAAAGCCTTCTCCGATCAGTCTAGTTAAAACAATTTTCTTTTGATTTTTCATTTTTACTACCGTTTCATTAATTAGCATATATTTTATGTCAAACATTTTACTTCATTGACTAAATCCTCACATTGGCCCACAAGGTGATATTATCCCCCAGTTACAGAAGAAAATATTAAGGTTTAGAAAAATTAAATAACTTGCCTAAATAATATTAGAGCTGAGATTTAAACTTAGGTCTCTTTGACTCTGAGGCTGTTGTTTTCTCCCCCTACTATTTTACGCGGCCTCTTTGGCATTCTGCCTTCTGTTGTGGTTGTTAGAGTTGGTTGAGAATCTTGTGTCCATTAAGATGTCTTTATCATTCAGTAAATATTTATGGAATGTATGAAATTTATCATCTATGAATGGTACTTAGTACTTAAAATTGTTAGGATTGAGATATTGAATAAAGATTCAATGCCTGACCATGTAATAAACATGCCATAGGGAGTGATTATTGTTTTTGGTATTAATCATTGTCATTCTCATTCTTTTTGATTTGATTTTCTGTTGATTACCTCTTTCAAGTGACAGCTATTTCCTGTCTATTTATTGTTGAATACTGTAAAGGAAAAAGAACAGTTTGTTTACTTTAATTTGTATCTTATATTCTTAATATATTTAAGGATATCAGTGGCTCAGTAGAAATGATCCATGCATCTTTCATGGCAGGGAGTCGTCGTATGGTGGATGTCATGGATGTAAACACACAGAAAGGCATTGAAATGACCATGGCTCAGTGGACACGCTACTATGAGACCCCAGAGGAGGAGCGAGAAAAACTCTATAATGTCATCAGCTTAGAGTTTAGCCACACCAGGCTGGAGAACATGGTGCAGAGGCCCTCCACGGTTAGTCTAATCATTGTCTCCACATTGTCTTTGTCACTAGGACGGTTGTTTATACACTGGGAGAAGTTCTTAAACATAACGGGATAAAGATGAAGATGAACAAGAAAACTTAAAAAGAGTAACTTGTACTTTTCGAGGGTTTATTATTTCCGACATCACTTGATTTTTTTTATAGGGAGAGGCCATTCTGATAATTTTGAAACTTTGTCACTTGCATGTAATGGGGAAGAGTTTTAAAATTCACTCTGATAAGAACTATAAATAGGAAGTTTGCCTAGTAAATTTCTATCCTATAGGTTTATACTTGTAGAGATGCTTGGGAGAAAAATGATTTAGAGGCAGGTGAGTAGATGATATTGGATGATTAGTAGCAACAGATTGACAACCCAGTATGGGGGAAAGTTAGTTTTTGGTGCTTAACTTTCCTGAGGTAGACACTGATTTAACCCCTCTCTTATGAAAGTGGCTATCTACAAGATCCTTTCCTTGAGGGGGGTTGGTTTCACTTTTAAAATATACTTAGTCATTTTTGGACCACTTTTATTCCTGTCTCAGAACTCACTTGAGTCAAGTATTCCATCTGGAACAATGGAATTTGGAATGTACTATTATTTTAAACATTATATTAAAGTCTCAGTGTTTTATCCTGTCTTCATTTAAATTATCCTAATTGTACCCTTCGACTTTCAAAGTTAAAATGTGGTTAATTGGTTATAATAATGTCATTTATATATACATATACATACATACCTTCAACTTACTAGATAGATGCATTATTATCACTAACACATTGGTATGTACAGACCAAGGGAAAATGTTCTGTCAGTGTGATGTAAAGAGAGCCCCAGTCATGACATGAAAGAAGAAATGAGGCAGAGAAGAAAGACCAGAATCCCAGGCAAGAGGAATAGTATGTGCAAAAGTAGGTGCAAGGAGATTAAGCTGGGCAACTTTGAACTGTCCATTGTGGGTGGTAGCATGAAGTGAGATTCTCTCTAGAGGAGAGAGATGGCTTCTGCTGTCATCCCAGCAGTAAGTTAGAAGTAGATGAAGAAGTAGCAGATACAATGTGCAAGTTTGTTTGGTGATGGGGAAATTAGTTCATGGAAGGCCATGAGCTGTTTTTGCAGTGTATGATTTGATTATGTCCCAGTTTGGCCCTGTATTGGTACAGAACAGGTAGAAACTGGTGATTATCCGTCCTGGAGACTTATTCTCAAACGGATGTGACCATTTAGCAAAAGGCCTATCCAGAGCCTAAAGAGTAACCTTAGAAAAAGTTATGAACACCTTACTACAATATTCTTTTGGTAATCAGATGATACCCAATAATATCAAACAGAAAGAGGACAGAGTGACTTACTGCTGCAGGTGAGATTCTAGCCAGAAAGATCCAACTGTCCCTGAATGAACACTTAACAAAAAAATACTCATGTGTTCCTAATTTTTCTGTTCCTGTCCAGACATAAGAACTTATAGTAAGTATATTGAACAAGTCAGTTATCCTTTACTCTGGTAAAGGCTTTCCAAAGGACAGTTCCAGGAGGTGGGAGATCGTGGCCACTACACTAAGAGAGCGGAAAATAGGTTCTGTTTGATGAGAAGAAAGAAACCTGGAGCTCAGTCAGTGTTCTAGGCTCCGTGGATGTTTGGTGAAAGCTGTTGGATCCCTGAGTGGGAATTCTTTGAAATGGGACAGAAAGTGAATCTTCATAGTTGTTCATCTTGCTGATTTAAACTTGCGTGTCATCAGCGACCCCTTCCAAAAACTCACGGTTTACATCTGAGTATCCACTCGACATTCACCTATATCATACACACAGATTGTATGCATTTGTCTAGATATATGTTGTAAGGAAATAAATGATGAAATATATACGGACATAAGTTATAAAGCTTACCAGATACATCTTTTTTATAGCCATAAGTTAGATACCTGCAGCACCAGTGCTTTGCTGAATCCATGGTTGTTTGACTCACACTTAGCTACTTAAGTGTTTCTTGGAGTTCAGTGGTTGGGTGCAGACATTTGAGGATATAGGACATGTTACGATTCAGTGTAAAGTGTTTAAATTTTAAAGTTCATACAGTTTTCATTTCTCATTTCTTTCAGCACATATTATTTAAAACAGGTTCCTGGACTTCCCTGGTGATCCAGTGGTTAAGACTCCATGCTTCCGTTGCAGAGGGCATGGGTTCAGTCCTTGGTGGGGGAAGTTCCCCATGCTGCATGGAGTGGCCAAAGGAAAAAACCAGATTCCTAAACTCTGATAACATTATGTCAGAAAATTTTAATACTTTTTACATGTAATCCTCACAATATTCCTTTGAGGTAATTATCCTCATTTTACAGATAAGTTCCAGAGCCTCACAAAAGATCTTGAGAAAATATGATAGACCTGGAACTTCTGATTCCTAACCCAGTAGGTTCTATAGCACATTGCTCATATAAGGCTGCAAATCCCTATGGAATTCTTTTCTCCTCCCCTCTCCCTTCCTCCTCCCCTCTCCCTTCCTCCTCCCTTCTCCTTTCCTTTTCTTAAATGTTTGGTATCTTGGCTCTTCTAGCAGTTTGTCTTTGAATAAGTTTACAGGAATCTTCCAGACAGTGCCTTTTATCTCCACCGTGCAGCCCCCACCCCTGCCAGCATAGCTGGTGAGGCCGGTCTGCCACTCAGAGAGGGTTTCACTAGGTACTGCTGCGTCATTTAATGACTGCTTAAAAAGTGACTTTGTTTGATCAGTGCTATCTTTGTGATCATCCTCGTGGAACCATTAGTCTTCATTTTCACTTAATAATTATATCTAGAATGTTTGCCTGTTGACTCTGAATTTAACAAAAGATTGTTTGCTTGCTGGAAGTTAAATTGTAGTTTTTCAGTATGTTTTGAGAATTTCTGTTTTTCTTGACTTTAGCATTCTCTTTAATCCCAACCTAAATGTCCTTCCTCCTTTTAAAGGTGGATTTCATTGACTGGGTGGACAATATGTGGCCAAGGCATTTGAAAGAAAGTCAGACTGAATCAACCAACGCCATCTTGGAGATGCAGTACCCTAAAGTGCAGAAGTAAGTGGCTTGCCCTGCATTTCTGCAGTGTGCTGTGGGAGGCCAGAGTGATAGCCAGGAACGGGTCCTCCCTTACAGCCTTGCTTCCTGTCCCAAGAGAGTCAAGTTTAGTTCCAAAGGAAGAGTGTATGTAAGAGCCCCATAGCCATGGTAACATAAAGGAAAACAGACTTTTCTTCTGATACTGTGATGACTTGAGATTGCATTCCTCTCACCAGCTGGGAGTTTATATCAGGTGGAAAATGGAGGGGAGTACACAGGGGAGAGTGTGGCATTGTGGTGGGAAAAGTCTCCTTTTTCTCTTCAGTGCACTAACGCTACTGCTTTTTTTGGGTCAGGTACTGTCTGATGAGTGTTCGAGGCTGCTATACTGACTTCCATGTGGACTTCGGTGGTACCTCTGTTTGGTATCACATCCATCAAGGGGGAAAGGTATGGTCATGGTTGTGATGGGGATTGGAATCTGAAGCTGGTTATATGACTTAGCTTCAGTTCATGCATGCTTCATATACCCTGAAAACTAGTCTATTAGGAGATACACATACACCTATCTGGAGAGAATCATAGATTAAGTTGACTTTCTTGGTTAGAATCCAGTAGAAATTGGTGTCCATCTAGCCCATTTTCCTTTTGCCAATATTGTCACCAGTACTTAAAACTTCAACAGTCCTGTTTCTAGATTCCCAAAGCAGAATTCTCCAAATGAAGGCAAGGAAGTGATTTTAAGAGGAAAAGATAACTTCTCTACATGGAAGTATAGTAAATAGTAGAAGGGAACACAAAGTGTGGCTAGATTGACAATGAAATCAGTCGATTGGGATCCAGACCACCTTTCCCTGTATAGAGGCATTGGTCTGAAATGCAGCCAGAGGAAGCCTTTAAGTCCTGTATGGGGATATAAATAGATTTCGAAAGATTATCCTCATTCATAAAGCCTTATATGCCAGCTTCTGAGAGTGCTTCTGAATGCTGTTGGAGAATGGAAATGTAGAATTAATATCAGAGGTTTATAGTATTACACTCTTACTGTTACCCTTTTTTTCTTGTAAGAAGTGAAAGCACTTATGAGAGAAAAGTAGAACTGGAATGAAAACAGATGATGCTTTTAAGTGAGGGCTGAATTAGAACAGCTATATCTCCAAATCCAGAGTCACTTTGTTTACTTTAAATCTATTTAAATGGTGTCCTGAGTTTTGTCCTTTTGATCTTGGTTACTACCTTGGAATCGAGCAACCCAGGCCTGTCTTTTGAAGATACTGTATACCTAACTAACTGAGGCCAGCCAGCTAGGGGCAAGGAAGGGACTGCCTAGGTGACAAGCTTAATGCCCTCCTTCACCCTGAATCCTGTATAGGTTCCGGGTTCTACAATCAAACCCCAGGGAAGCCCTAATGCTGTTTGATCAAGTGGAGGACAGAAAAGGTCTACTTCCCTGAGGCCTCTAGAATTTCCCAAATGGTCAAGTTCTGTAGGCTGGGAGGATTGCTTGCTTCTCTTCTACCTGTTGGTCTTAAATTTGTACCTGTTTTATCAGTTGAGGGAGACGACTGGGTCATGTCAATGGCTGTTAACAGACTGGAGTTTTTTAACTCACAGGTCTTCTGGCTCATCCCCCCTACAGCCCACAACCTGGAGCTGTACGAGAATTGGCTGCTGTCAGGGAAACAGGGAGACATCTTTCTGGGTGACCGGGTATCAGATTGCCAACGCATTGAGCTAAAGCAGGGCTATACCTTCGTCATTCCCTCAGGTAAGCAAGATGGAAAAAAGTGAGTTGTCTACTCTAACCTCTGAGAGAGCCACACTACAAGTGAGTGCTTACAACCTCTGCCCTCCGTTCCCTTTCTTCTAGGCTGGATTCACGCTGTGTATACTCCTACAGACACATTGGTGTTTGGAGGCAATTTTTTGCATAGCTTCAATATCCCCATGCAGTTAAAAATATACAACATTGAAGATCGAACACGGGTAAGTAACTATGTAAGAATTAAATATGAAGAGGTTTCATATATCTATTTTTACTCTGCTTGCTGTGTAACACTCAAACTATTGTACTTTAACATATAATGTGTACACTGTCTTTCTCAACTGGGGTTCCATGAGAGAATTAAACTTTGTAGAAAATGATTTGTGTGTCTTATTTAGTCAGTTTTCCACAGAGTGTTACATAGCTGATAAATCATCCGGGATATATAGGGGAAAAGTTACATGCAGTAGATACCTTAAGGCAAGAGTTGACAAACTTTTTTGTAAAGAACCAGACAGTAAATATTTTAGGCGTTGTGGGCCATACAGTATCTGTCACAAGCACTTACTCTGCCTTCTGGAATGAAGCACTTAAACAAGTGAGGATGGCTCAAATATAATACAATTGTATATTTTTTTCTTATGTCACAAAATTCTCTTTTAGTTAGATTCTGCCTTACCCCCCACCATTTAAAAGTATGATATGTTAATGATTGATGAATCTTGGAAAAGCTATGAAAGTCTTAGTGGTACTACTCTGTAAACTTCTTGGTGTATTGAAAGTTTTCAGGATTAAAAATCAAAAAATAATTAATAATGAAGAATTCATAATTTTTAGAAGGAGTGGTTACTGACTAATGATCAATTAATCATTTTGGTGCCTATTTTGAAACATGTATTTTGGTTAGAGCTACCTATTATATAAATATTATACATAAGAGACAAGACTGTTGCTGTCGGAGTTATAGAGATTGCCCTGTTAGAATTAAGAGAGGATACAGTGCTTGTAAAATAAATTTTATAGAAGTGAATTTTATAGAATTTTATAGCTTGTTTGTTAAAAGTAGTGAAACTTCAAAAGATATAATACTAGTTTACTAAGTTTGAAGTTAAAGTAACAGTAAAAATAGTTAAAATGTTTTAAAAGAGAAAAATCACACAATTTCATAGTAAAATACTCTTATTTAACTCAAAATCATTTTGCAGTAATACCATCTACCTTGTTGTAAGATTCAATCTGAAAATATTTTTAAAAAGCATTCCCTTTTTTGGCCCAAAATTGCCATTATGCCCATTGCTTAATTGTTTGCTCGGTTTGAGGGAAAAAAGGGAGGATATATATTCAATACTGTAGGTAATTTTAACTCTGCATGAACAAGTCTCCTGCAGACTGTTAAACTGGTAATAACTAATCTTGGTTTGTCTATCTAATTTTCCTAGACTTTGTTTATCAGAAAATGTCAAATTTCAGTATCTAACTGACATACGATTCCATTTTTCCTAAATATGACTTAATTCTTTCCTTCCAAATAAGGAATTCTCTGTGTTTCCGTGAAATTTCACTGGGTCCTCTACACATGTCCACAGAGGCTTTTTTTTCTTTTTTGCTTTCTACACCCAAGCTTTTACATTGCCAGTACCAACCTGACATACATTTATTATGTTACCAACTTCTTTAAACTTAACAAAGTTTAACGTAAAAGAGAATGTGTAGAGAATGCTTTAGTAAGATATGTTATAAATTTAATGCAATATGTTAGTTACTTTTGCCATGCTGGTGTAGAAATATACTATTTGAATTGAGTATTGGTAAGTCTATTGATAGTGCTTGAAGGTTCAATAATTTTATAATGAATATTAAAAACTTTTTTTTCCCAAAAATTCTAACCCAGCCTTAGAAATTGATGTGCTCTGTGGTGTCTAGCAGCATAGGTAAAATATAATGGGGTAGTTTGGGTGTGTGATGTCCTGGCTATTATTAGTTCAGTCTCTTGAGTTCCAAGTGAAAAATGAAAAGTGTAGTGCCCATTTTATATTTTATTTTACTTTATTTTATTTTTTAAAACTTAAAAGGCAAACAGAGAAGCGCAGTGTATTATGTTTAATTTTGGGGGGATCAAGTATCTGTTAATTCTTGTGTTCCCTCCTGCTGTACCCGAAGTAAATTAATTTTATTTTCAAACAATGGAGGAGAAGCCTCTTCTAGTTGTTGAAGCTGTAGTGGCACCAGAGACTAAGATTCAGAACCTAAAGCCTTTGCATTGGAAAGCTAATGAAAAGTACATGTCTCTCCTGCCTTGCAATGAGGAAAGTGATCTTATTTCCCAGTGATGCCCTATGACCTAGTGAAGGGTTTTGAAAAGGGGTGTCCATCTGAGTCTCCTCAATTTGGAAAGATTGCCTGACATGGAGCTTTGAAAAGTAGGTGGGAACATTCTCAGGAGTTACATATTCGGATCAATCCTAAAAGTATTGTTTTCCTTATCCTTTTGAAAGAAGACAGGCAGAATATACAAGCATACCTCAGAGATCTGGCAGGTTTGGTTCAGCACTACTGCAGTAAAGGTGAATATTGCCATAAACTGGATCACAGGAGTGTTTTTCTTTTTCCAGTGCATATAAAAGTTATATTCACATTATACATAGTCTGTTAGTTATTTTTACATTACTTGTCTGTTAATGTACAGTAGCATTATGTCTTTTAAAAAAAGTATGTACTTTAATTTAAAAATACTTACTTGCAACAAAATTCTGTAAAGCAGTTATCCTTCAATTAAAAAATGATTAATTAAAAAAAAACCAAAAAAAGATAGACAAGAGTTAAAACACGAAAAGAAAACACTTTATTGCTAAACAGTGCTAGTCATCATCTGACAAATGCAGGGTTGCTACAAACCTTCAATTTGTTTAAAAAAAATAGGCCACAATATCTGAAACTCGGTAAACTAAAGCACAGTAAAATGAGGTACGCCTGTATTTTAGATAATCTCCATGGTTGATCTTGCTCAGTGATTGATCCATGCTGATTTGCGGGTTCCTTGACCATGATAAATCTAAAGGGCAATTATTTTTATTATAATTCACCTGGAATAATTTCATACTATTTTGGGGAAGAATGGAAAGAAAGCTAAAGATAGCAGCTGATGAGGCCACATGGAATAGTAACCTGATTTGCAGACATACCATCTTGGTAGAGTACAAACTATGAAGCAAGCAAGCTGAGAGCTAATAGTGGGAGGAAACACTCAGTCTGGTGTCGTAGATGAGGTATAGCTTGGGAATGCATCTCTAATCATACTTTCATGTATGTAAGGACATAACAAAAACATTTTCCATTATATTCTGTTTCTTGGCCTTCTGATTGAGGTACCGGCAAGAATGGTTGCTATATACAATAAGTATATTGTGCCTTACTAACATTTTACTCTCTGTCTCAAAACTTCTTTTTGATGCTTTCCCACTCAACAAGACAGCTTCTTGATAGTTCTAAATGGTCTTTCCAAGTACCTGTTATCTTTAGTGATGATTTCCCAAGACCAACATTCTTTAAGTTGAGAGATTCACTTAAATTCTTGCTCCACATGGCAACCTAGAGTTACATGTTAACTAGAGAGAGTTTTTCCTGGGCTAATTATTGGAGTGATTGTTTGTTACTCTCTTTCCTAAAAAATTGTTATTAGCTTGATTTTCTCATTATTTTGTTACCACGTTAGGTTCCTAATAAGTTCCGTTATCCATTCTACTATGAGATGTGTTGGTACGTGTTGGAGCGCTATGTGTACTGCATAACCAACCGCTCTCACCTCACTAAGGAATTTCAGAAAGAGTCCCTTAGCATGGGTAAGTGTTCCACCTACATGAACTTTCTTACTCCACTGGACTGAGGGTAAGGCCAGGGATATTCCACAGGCTATTCCCTAGTTGTTTTGTTTTTATGGTTTATCTTTTTACTTATCTACTTAGAAGTACCAGTTTAATATGGCTACAGTTGATCCTCCTACCCAGATGTGAATTATTAGGGCTAAATGAAATATTTTGGATCTCATCTGGTGTTAGTACTTTGCTCTTCAAGAAAATAATCAGTTGGAAATTCCCTGATGGTCCAGTGCTTTCACTGCCGTGATCCAGGTTCAATTCCTGGTTGGGGAACTAAGATCCTGCAAGCGGCTCTGTATGGGCAGAAAAAAAGTCTTAACATGTTTTATCGTGTAAAGAATGATCTTTGGCACAATAAAAACTAGGATTGCATCATCAGAGTTACTCTTCAGGCACCAAACTAAGCAGTCTGTATACATTAAGTTGTTACGGCCTGTGAGGTGTATATATCATCTATATTTTACAAGTGGTGACATCAAGGTTCAAGGAAATTAAAAAACTTGCTCATCATCTATGAGTTAATAAATGGGAATGTTACAACTTTAAATCATGTTGGTAAGATTCTAAAATGTGTATTCTTCTGAGTTTTAATGTCTCCCTAACTTACATCTGGAGAAATATTTTATTGGATGTCAAAGTAGTTTCAGTTATACATTTTTAGGCTATTCCATGCCTTGAAAATAAAGAGGAGCCAACACTGCCATATCCTGTGGTCATGTAAGCAAAATACTTTTTGCCTTAGCATTTCATCTGAGGATAATTGATGTTGTCATTTGAAAATAAAACATGCTCAACAATATGTGAAAGCAGGATACAGAATTGTATATACAGCATGATCCTAATTTTGTTTAAAAATATGTCAAGTTGTAGTTATACACATACGTATAGAAAAAGATGGAAAGACAATCCATCACACGGTTGAGTTTCTCCAAGGATAGAGAAATACAGGATGACTTACTTCTTTGCACCTTCCTGTATTTTCTAAATTATTAATAGTCAGCATTTATTACTTTCATAATAAGACTAGTTAACATTTAAAAATTCTTCTTTCAAAACTTTCTTTTGTTTTGACTATCAAAATCTTTTAAAAAATATTCATTTTATTAGCCATGTTGCTAAGATTTTTATTCCAAAGCTTAATTTTGTGGCCAAAATTTTGAACAAAGGTGGTCTTTAAATATATGTGCTTCATGTTTTTGTTGTTCAGTTACTAAGTCGTGTCTGACTCTTTTGCAACCCAATGGACTATAGCCTGCCAGGCTCTTCTGTCAAAGGAATTTTCCAGGCAAGAATACTGGAGTGGGTTGCCACTTCCTACTCCAGGGGATGTTCCCTGACCCAGGGATCAAACCCGTGTCTCCTGCACTGGCAGGCAGGTTCTCTACCACTGAGCCACTGGGAAGCCAGCATGCTTCATATTAGTACTAGTCTTTTAAAAGATAATGAGATCATAACCCTTAAATTAAGTTTGAACTTGAAACTCACTTATAGTTATTTTCATGGGTAACTTACTTTCAGCACTGTTTATTAAAGACTGCACCCTTCCCAATCTTTTTAAAACCCAGTTGACTGTTGCCTCAGTTGTCCTACTAACTCAGGATCCTGTTTTTACCTATAAGTGATTTTCAGCAGTAGACAGATGGCTTGGAATAGGGAGACTGTTTTTAAACCCAGGTGACTTTGTCATTCATAACTTCAGGGCCCCTCCCATACTACCTAGTTCTCTTGTTGATCACAGGGCCAAGTGGCACATTCATACCACACTTTTTCTTCATACTGGCAGATTTGGAGTTAAATGGGTTGGAGTCTGGAAACGGGGACGAGGAAGCAGTAGACCGAGAGCCCCGGCGCTTGAGCAGCAGACGTTCTGTCCTCACCAGCCCTGTGGCCAATGGGGTCAACCTGGATTATGATGGACTGGGCAAAACCTGCAGAAGTCTTCCAAGTCTGAAGAAAACTTTGTCTGGGGACTCATCCTCTGACTCTAGCCGGGGTTCCCAGAATGGCCAAGTGTGGGATTCCCAGTGTAGCCCCCGAAAGGACCGACAGGTGCATCTGACCCATTTTGAGCTTGAAGGCCTCCGTTGCCTTGTAGATAAATTGGAATCTCTGCCACTGCACAAGAAATGCGTCCCTACAGGGATAGAAGACGAAGACGCTCTCATTGCTGATGTGAAGGTAAGGGTTCGTTGTGTTGCATAACGGCTGCTAATCTGGCTAGGACAGTCAGTTTCTGGATTCTGAGAGAAAATTCGGGAGTTTGGGGTGATCTTGGTTCAACCAGAAAGAAGAGTGTGTGTGTGTTTGGGCTGTACAGTGTTTCAGTTCCTAGAATGAGGTTAGGTCCCTATTAGGAAAATGGGAACATTTGTATGTTCAGTTAGGATTTAAATCTAATCTTAAAAATGCAGATTACAGGCTGACCCTAGAAAAAGGGTGAGCCTGAGAAAAATGTTTATATTAAGAAATGTTACTTAGAACTTGTTACACTCTGATAAAGAGGCCTATTTCAGAACAAAATTGGCCAGTAAAATCTCTAGCAGTCTTACCCCAAGCACATTTGTTGTTGTTACAACTCCATGGACTGCAGCATGCCAGACTCCCCTGTCCTTCACTGTTTCCTGGAGTTTGCTCAAGCTCATGTCCATTGAGTCAGTGATGCCATCCAACCATCTCATCCTCTGTCACTCCCTTCTAACTCTTGCCCTCAAAATTCCAATACTTTGGCCACCTAATGCGAAGAGCTGACTCATTTGAAAAGACCCTGATGCTGGGAAAGGTTGAGGGCAGGAGGAGAAGGGGATGACAGAGGATGAGATGGTTGGATGGCATCACCGACTCAATGGACATGTGTTTGGGTAAACTCCAGGAGTTAGCGATCGACAGGGAGGCCTGGCGTGCTGCAGTCCATGGGGTCGCAAAGAGTTAGATACTACTGAGCGACTGAACTGAACTGAGGTTCAAATTTATGTACATTAAGACTTAAATACATTGGGGCAACGTCTGAGAAAAGTGTCATTTTAAATGTAATTCATCTTACTGCCAAATCGAGTTTCTTCATTTTGTATATTTTTCTTCTTTCTCAGTGAATCTCCCAGCATTCAGTTCAGTTCAGGCGCTCAGTCGTGTTTGGCTCTTTGCGACCCCATGGACTGGCAGCACACCAGGCTTCCCTGTCCATCACCAACTCCCTGAGCTTACTCAAACTCATGTCCATTGAGTTGTGATGCCATCCAACCATCTCATCCTCTGTCATCCCCTGCTCCTTCCACCTTCAATCTTTTCCAGCATCAGGGTCTTTTTCAAATGAGTCAGTTCTTCACATCAGGTGGCCAGAGTATTAGAGTCTCAGCTTCAGCATCAGTCCTTCCAGTGAATATTCAGGACTGATTTCCTTTAGGATGGACTGCTTGGGTCTCCTTGGTGTCCAGGGGACTCTCAAGAATCTTCTCCAACACCACTGTTCAAAACATCAATTCTTCAGCACTCAGCTTTCTTTATAGTCCAACTCTCACATCCATACATGACTACTGGAAAAACCATAGCTTTGATGCTTAGTAATCGTCAAAGTCCAACCCACTCCTCATATATTGGTCTCAAAGAAATGAATTTATTTTTAGGGAATCCAGATTTGAACTGTCTGAACTGGAGAGAGTTCTAGTAAATCTTTCCTTATATATCTCATATGAAACCATTGGGGACTACCCCAGAGGTCCAGTGGTTTAGAGTGAGCTTCCACTGCAGGAGACGTGGGTTCAGTCCCTGGTCAGAGAACTAAGATCCCACATGCCACCGTGTGTAGCTCCCCAAAAAGTAACCATTAATACAAACAAAAAAGTCTTTAAATCACTGTTTGGAATTGTCTTGAGTATGTGAGCATGGGTATGTGTATTAGAAAGCTAGTTAACCATTTGTAACGTGTTATTTTTAAAACCTTTTGTATAGATTGTTTTAAGCCCCAGAAGAATTTATAAGGAATAATTTTATGCGACCTTAAGGAAGATGGGCTAAATATCTGATAGTACGACTTTTTTATTCCTGATCCTTATACAAATGTTTCTTGGCTACCACTAAACAACCAGCTGAGGTTCTCCCTACGTTCTGCCAGGTAGCTCAGGAAAGAACTCCAAAGACTGGGCTAAGACCTAGACTTCTAATTTTTTACTTTTTTTTCTTTCTTCAATTGACGTTCTAACTATATCTTATTATTTATGCATCATTGAAATGATAAAAACTTTAAGAGACTGAAAGGATTGGTAACCTAGTGAGGTTGGTCCTCTCCATAGTGATAGAACCTAGGCAGTTGGTTTTACAGTTTAGTTTTATAAAGTTGTTGTAGACAAGGCAGGTGGTATTGTGGCCTTGTTTATGGGAGGAACTAACTAAGCTCCAGGTAGGTGTGGTCCTATGTCAATGATGATTGATAACAGTGCACCAGAACAAACTTAGCCATACTTTTCCATATTCACAAGCCAGTTCCCAAACTCACTTCCCACCCCTGAGTGAACAGAGGGCACTATATGTTTTGTTTTCATTGTGATGGGACATATATATTTTCCTGAGAGTTTTTTTTTCCTACAGAAGTTTGTCTCTCTTCTTGGCCAGGCCACACGGCTTGCATGATCTCAGTTCCCTAACCAGGGACTGACCCCGGGTCATGGCAGAGAAAGTCTGAATTCGTAACCACTAGGCCACCAAGGAACTTTCCCAAAGTTTCTTTTTTCTTTTTTTAAAATTTTATCTTGGCCGTGCTTTGTGGCATGCGAGATCTTAATTACCAGACTAGGAATCAAATCTGTGCCCCCTGCATTGAGAGCTTGGAGTCTTAACCACTGGATCACCAGGAAAGTCCAGAAGTTTCTTTTTTCCTAGATATTCTACCATGGGTGTGGAAATTATTAAATTGTGACTTTGGTGACTTAACTAACTTGTATAATTGCCTTTAGGAACCCTAAGAAGGAAGGTTTTATAAGTTTATCTCTCACTAATGTTCTTTTGGCCTGGGGATCTGCATTTTTAATTTATAAAAAAGAGAAATATCTTTTTAATCCTCAGGGATGTCTATAGATAGATTTGATTTTGTTGAATCCAGTTGTAGGAAGTCATAATTCGCAGTTGTACAGGTCAAATGTCATGATAGAAATACACAAACTATTAACTAATTTGACCAAACTCAGGGAGATAGTGAAGGACAGGGAAGCCTGGCATGCTGCAGTGCCTGGGGTCACAAAAAGCTGTACACAATTTAGCGACTGAACAACAACAACTCTTAAGTAATATAGTTAAATAAGGATGTTTATAGAGGCAGAGTAGTAGGGGAAAATGTAGAAAGATTTGTGTCAAACTTTAGGCAGAGTAAAAGGAGGCAGCAAGAAAGGGAATGAGTTAAGAGTTAAGAGAGCTGTTAACACTGTGACAAGTGTCCTAAGAGAGCTTGCTGTTTATCAGGAATCATGGAAAACATGGCTGCCTTTGCTCAGTAAGACAGAGGTGGCATAGAGACTGGGCCATAAGGGGATGAGTGGCCCAGCAGGATGACTGCACAAGCTGGCAGGGTTTGAGTTCTCCCTTGTTTACCCAATACCATATCAAAATACCTCTGATGACAGAAGACAGGATTTAGAGCCCAGCTCTGCAGGCACTTTCAGTTAAGATCAAATGGATTGCTTATTCCTGCATTTGACCTGTTATATTTAATTTGAGCTTTAGATAATAGTTTTAGACTTGGATACTTTGAAAACCTGAACACCACCAAAAAGAAAAAAAGCATTGGATCGGGTGGGTGCCGAATCACTGCCCAGCTGGAGACTGCAGTGCTAGAGAGCTTGGTGCTGTGGTAGCACAGAAGGGTACAGTGCAGCGAAAGACTAAAGCAAGCCCAGAGTTTACACTTCCTGTAAGAGAGAGGGATGGTCTCCTGTTGTAGCCTGTGTGGCTCTCAACAAATAGCTAGGAGAAGAGGTTAGAGGAACATGGGTGGGATGAGATACCCATAATTACATATTCCCTGGGAGAAGCAGTTCTAGTGATGTGGTTAAGGGGCTTTGAAGCTTCTAAAAATGTTCTACAGTATTGAAGAAAGAATCATACAGAGTTGCAAGGGGATTAGATGAAATATGGGGCATTAAAAAGGGTTGATTTATTGGCAAAGTTAGGCGAAAGTAATGAGCATATATAAAGTCCTATTTGGGAGGGGGTATAAAGTAACCTTGACTCCTGATCTAAAATTGAGAGGCCATGTCCTTGAGAGATGTTGAGTAAAGAGGCAGGACCTGGAGTTGTATGTGTAGTGTATAGTGCAATCCCATTAATGTTTTTAAAAAAGTATCTTTGTATGTGCTAAAATTACAGTGGGCCTGGAGTGGGCATGTTAACTAAATGACCGTGGGTCATAGCAAGGTGGTGGCAATCAGCTGGAAGGCTGAATTTTTAATCAGACTTTATTGTTTTTTGTTTATTTTGGTAATAAAGCAGCTCTTAATATATATATAAAAAGAGGCTCTTAATATATCAATACATCTGGCTGCCCAACTCAGTTAATGAAACAATTTCAGTGTTTTTGAATATTTTTCTACTTTCCCATTTTCTCTAAGACATTGTGATACACTTGGCAAAAATGTGACTGTCGGGCAGGATCCTAGATCAATAAGAGCCTGTTTTCTCCTCTATAAAATAACATCTACCTCAGTGGAGATGTTGTGAAAATTACAGATCTTTGAAATTCACTTATTTCACTACTGTAAGTAATCCCTGCCTGCTCTCTGCCAAGAACCAGGCTCAGTGTTGGTATAAATATGCAAACATACTGTGGACCAAACCCTCAGGGGGCCTACTAAGGTCCAGTAGAGGAGCAGGCATTCTAAGTGGGCTAAGAAAGTGAGTGAGTGACTTCTGGGCTTACAGGGGCTGGACCTGACCCTGAGGACTGGTGGTAAATTCTGTCCTGAGGGAAGGAGGCGCCCTTCTTTTTAGTTAGCCGGTTAAATCCCTTTCCTGTTAGATGATGCAGACTGACGATTACAGTATTGTGTAAATGATAAGAGCTCTAAATTTATAAATTTGAAATTCTTCCTTTGTGGTACAGTTGGCTATTGATGCTCTTATCTAAGAGTCTATCTAGCATTTTATTTTGTAACTATGATCTAAGAATTTATATGAAGCTCCACCTCAGGAGGATGATGGGACTGAAGCAGAGTTATGGTTGTGAATAAATACAGAAACACGAATCAGAAATGTGCCTTCATCTGACACTTTGGGAGTGATTCTGACACAAAGAGAAGAGCTGATAGAGAGCCCAGTATAATTGGATTTTAATCCATTAAGCCAGATGAGGAGGGAAAAAAAGAACCTGTATAAATAAAACTTCATTTGTAGTTTTTACTGATATTTGTAATAATTCACATTCTTACTGAGTAAAAAGTTTTGAATAACTCAGCTACAAGGCATATAAAGTTAGATTAAAATATACAATTCTTTAAAAATGTTTTCATTATAGTCCCGTATTATGTAATGTTACGTTCTTACTATTTCTCATCATTGTTGCCTACCTTTTATTCTGAATGAAAAGGAGGAAAAAATTGGGCCTTATATGTGTGATTTGGGAACTTACTTGAAGTGAGTTTCCTAGTGCCCTGTCTGATTTTTGTTCTTTCCTGGTGGCCTCTAGAATTTGTGCTTGCTACAACTCAGACTTGTGCTTTGTTTTGGAGTAACTTGTTTCTCTTAAGAGTTTGTGCATACTGTATCATCCCTCTAGGCTAGATAGCATTAAGACCTAAATAAGCATTTTCCAAGAGGACCTCTCACAATGTTAAGGAATGTTTTTCTAACATAATAGGCTAATTACAGAGAGCCTTTGAGTCATAAAAGTACAAGTTTAGGATTAGAATGACCATTCACACATTTCCAGGAAGAGCTCCACAGAACAGTACAAAAGTCTCTCCTTCCCTTGGTAAACTAATGTCAGAAGTAAACGTGCTGCCCCTGGCAGGAGAGCGCCAGGCCTCAAAGAGCGGACTAGGCCATTGACTGCAGGAGAAACTCACCGAAACAACTGTCCTGGTTAATAAGCTAGAATAAATAAGCATGTTTCCAGTGGTAAGAGCTAGGTTCTCAGTGGCCTGAGGTGTTTATTTGAAAGCCGCTTCTGTAATTTCCCAAAAAGCCAACTTACATTTATTAGAGTCTAAAAGTTACATAAATCTGGCCCCAATATACTGAATGCTGAAGCCGGAGTAAAGAGTGCTCCTTCAGTCTGAGTTTAACCCTGACTGTGGATCGGTGAGTACAGAGTAGGTGACACGTGTCACTTGAGTGGCTGTCAGAAGTGGCAGGCACCAAGATGTGTGACCGAATGGGAGACTGGTTGCTTCATCCAGGCAATGTCAAACGACAGGAATAGGAAGAGTGAGGCGGTGCTGGTGTCCTGCGGATGGGGTAGTGAGGGGCATAGTCCGCGCTGATAACTGAGGCCCCAGGAGACCGGCGGGTGTGGGAGGCAGTGCTGGTCCTAGGTTCCCGGTGCCTGATGCCGAAGCCCGGGAGTGAAGCTCCTGAGGGGGCACCTCCGCTGGTCTGACTTGGTCACGAGGGAGCTGGCCCGCCGCCCGCAGCGGGGTGGCTCTCACGGTGCGGGCTGGGGCAGAGGCCGCCGCCGTTGTGGAAGTAGCTGAGATGAACAGACGGATGGTATCGGGTCCCTCAGTATTGGTGGGTATGTGTTGTGCTCAAGGTGTTTCTGGAAACTGTTTCTTTGCTGATTCTGGATTCCGGGCTAGGGGAGGGGCGGCAGGGGCAGGTGAGGCGGGCCGCTGGTGGGGGGAGAAGGTAACTCCAGAGGCGCTCGGCTCCGGGCCGGGCTCTACCGCAGAGGCTGAACTTCAGGCGACTCGCTGTCTGTCTGCCTGGGCGCGGGGGGAGCCCTGTGTGCAGCCCAGGGGAGCGCGGCCGTGACAGGCAGATGACCCTGAGGGCCGGGGTGTGGGCCGCGGCAAGGACGTTCGAACGCGGGACCCGACTCGGCACGGGTTAAAGCCTTCCCTTCCCTCCGCTGGCGCCTTCCGAAGTCGCCGGCGAGAGCCCTGGGGGCCGGCCCTGGGTTCTGCCCCGGCGCTGACGGGGCGGTGGGAGGGAGAGGGCGGGGCGGCGGCTCCCTCCCGGCGGGCTCTCCTCCAATCGCCGCGCCGGGAGCGCTGCCCAGCACGCCCCCTCCTGACTCTGCCGCAGGACGCTGGGCCCTCTGCTGGCTCGCTCACTCGAGCTCGGCTCCCCTCCTGCCATCTTCCGTTGCAAAGCATTTCTGGGAGCTGCATGTGGGTGACGCAGCAGCATTGTTCGCAGGCACAGGAAGCCGCGGCTGAGCTCTGGGGCTCGAGAAGGAGCGCAGGGCGCTGCGCGCCGCTCCCTCCGGGTAGCCTGAAAGGTGATCGCCCGACTGCCCTGCCTTAGGTGCCCTGGGAGATTTCAGATTTTTTTCAAGTAAACTGGGATTTTTCCTAGAGGCAGAACACCTAACTCCTTCAGCACAACTTCCAATACAGAAAGCAAAACAAAGACGCTGGGGAAACTTCATCCAAGAGCCTCGGCAGCTCCAGAGGACGGGAAACAAGGTCAGGCAGGCGGGCGGGCGGGCGGGCGGGCAGCAGAGCCCTCCTGGTCTGGGGTGTGTGGTGTGTGGAACTGCAGGGGCCGGTCTTGGCGGCGGAGAGGCAGGAGAACTGCCTGCTGGCGAGTCCGGATTAGTGCTGAGGTATCGGTGCTGCCGTCGCCACTGCACTTGTTCCCTGTCCCGGTGGGATATGCTTTCGAATTGGGTCATTTGCCTTTGGGAGTCTCTTCCCCTTCTCCGCCCAGGCGCCCGCGGTTCTCGTCCCCTTCCTGGGCTGTGTCGGGTGTGGGCTTGCGCTTGAACATTCTCTCATGCCAGGAGGCTAGATAGGCGTAAGCCTTTCCGCACTCCACCCCCGCTCCCTGTCCCAAACCCCCTCTGGTGAAGGGTGGTGGCTTCTTTATATGGTTTCTTGAAGGGCCTCAGCTGGAGTCTGCCTTTTTTGATGAAAGCAGGGCGTGCTTGGTTGTATGGCCCCAGTGAAATAGGGCTTGGAAGGAAATCTGCATTTCCCTCCACACCCACACAGACCCTAGTAACTGAGTCCTGCCTGTGTGAACAGCTGCCCCCACACCCTCCACCCCCGCCGCAGCACAGACACAATTTATTCACCTACCCTTCCCTGTCCCCTACAGAAATCTTGCAGGTAGACTGCTTTGGGTGATAGTTAGGTTCCTGTTCTACTCTTGAACAATTGCGGATCTTTCTGTGCAGTCTGTTTTGCTGAAAGTGGAAAGTCCCTGTTTGTGGACAGTTCAGTGCTCTAGGGGCGGAGGAAATGGGCAGAGTCCTACTCCGGCAGCAGTGCGAAGTGGGGGAGGGGAACTCGCACTCCCTAGCACACATTTTGAATGGACCTGAATTTCTTACCCCAGGGAGATTGCGAGCAGGCCGGAGCCTGGTCCCACGTGGCACCGCACCCCGCCTCTTCACCCCCACACAGTGTGGTGCTAACAGGAGGCTCCAGAATAGGATGCCATAGCAACTCGAAGTAAATAAAACGTCTGCAGAGGAAATCAGTTTGGGGGAGGGAGAGAGGCATCTGGGGGACTTGGCAAAGGGACTTGTCCTGGAGGAGCTTCGTGGGTACTAGTTAAAGGGTCTTTCTGAGTCCCAGCTCTGGATCTGGAGTGAGATCCTTAGGTTAAGGATGAAAAAACTTTGTAGAGAAATGCTTCAAGAGTCCTGGTCTCTAGGCATAGAGCCCACAGGATTCTGAGAATGATTATTTAAAATGGCCCAGGCATGCTGGCCTGTCTAGGATCAAAGTTTACTTTTTTCTTGAAACAGTTGATATCCTGTATACATCTAAAGCAATCAGAAAGAAATCATGCGATTTGTCTTCTGGATGTGTGTTGGGGGGGGGTTGTTTTGCAGTTGCCATTGCTTTAGGGCTCATGAGGTCAGATGAGGAGAGATTTCATTGTGCTAGAAGGTTTGGGACTGAGAAATTTCTGTCTAAAACATAAAAGATTTGTTTCAAAATAATAACCAGTGTGACTCACTTGAGTGGCAGTTTCTTACTGTAGAATTGTTCCTTGAGGTATTCAAACTAGATTGGCTGAAGGCATGAGAACTATTGCCCCTGAGATTGTTTCTGCCCCCTTTATAGGAATAAAGGCAAATAAGTGACCATGTGTGCATATGGGTACGTGTGTGTGCATGTGGGTGTGAGGGAGAGAGATTAGAGAATGAGATTCCTTTAATCTGCCTTCGAAGAATGGAGTCCTGGGTTGAAATCAAGATGTTAAGACCCTCCTATTCATATTAGCCAATCCTTTTTGTTATTTTTGCCAGTCAGTATTTGCTAATAACGTCGACAGAATGAAGGCATTCTTTTAACTACAATGGTACTCGTTAGCTGGTATAGAAGAGTAAAGAGGTGGTGTAGAGTTTCATTGTCACGTACAGAACTGTGATAACACTTCACAGCGGTAGCGTGGTTACAGTGAGCACACAAGTGCGAGGTTGGAAGCAGAGGTAAGTTTAAAGTCCTGATAGTTGGAGTTCTCTTCCGTCCTCTGTTTGTTTCTCAGTGGGTCTCTATATGAAGGGAAAATGTCGAAAGCTGCCAGCCTGCTCTTCACCTTGGTGCTTAGGGGGACTGAGGCTAAGTCTGTCTGGGTGCTGTTAGGAGTGGTTGACTCTCTGTTCACTGTGTCCTCTCTTCCCCTCTTCTCTCCTATCTCACCCTTAGGTTTTGCTGGAGGAGCTTGCCAACAGTGATCCCAAGTTAGCCCTCACTGGAGTCCCTATAGTACAGTGGCCGAAAAGGGATAAGGTAAGAAACTACTCTTCAAGCTGCTAAAACACTTTGCTGGCTAACCATTACCATTCCAGGAAGAAAAAGAACAATCAGAGGCAGACAGGTTTCGGCGCATTAATGTGAACTGACAGAAAATCATTACTCAGTTCTGTTTTGACTCTTCAGTCAAGCTATCTTTGGAGGTGACTCTCTTAACAGACTGTCAAACCAGAAGACCTGCCTCCAAGTTCAGATGCCAACATGTGCATTTGTTCACCAGAGTGCATCGGTTCCTATCCTTCTGCTCCAGTGACTCAATTCTTTTTATAGATCTGATGTAAAATTAGTTAAAATAATTAGACATACATTTAAAAGGCTAGGATGTTTCTTCATTGAAGTGAGACCACACTCTCAAGGTTCCCCTTGATTTGGACTTCGGTATTGAATTGAGAAGGGATGAAAACAGCTACCCATTAGTTAATAGATTGTCACTTACGGAATTTTCACGTCCCTTCAGTCAGGTCCTACATAATTCTATCCCATATTGTCCTTTGTCAAGATCAGTCATAGAATTCTGATCTTGGGAGTGAGTCTGGCAAATTAGGCCCTTCTTTGGTGTCCAGCTACAACTTGCAGAGCCCTCACATCCCAGGAACATTTAGGCAAAATATAAAGGTGTGTGTCCAAAATATGTCTTTGAAGAACCACTTCCTCCTTCCTCAGTGCTTCTGTCCCACTTGGCTTCTGCTTGGCCACATGGGGCTGCCGGCAAAACAGTTTAATCCTTTCTGGCCCTGGCTGTTGAGTGTTTTGTGTCCAAAAAGTGTTTAAGGCACAGTGGAAATTAAAGAAGTGGAAGACACAGTCTTTGTTCTTAAAAAGATCACCAGCAAGGTAAAATACAGCTGCTAAAATTATAAACATATACCTGAGAAATTTATTCATGCTCAGCTGTTATTGGAGTGTCTGCTATGTGCCAGAATTGTAGGGTTGAATTTAGAATAATAAAGAATAAGACTGTTGCTCCTTCAAGTAGTTTCCTGTCTTCTTCAGGAGTGTATTCTGAGTAATAATATTCAAGATAAGGAAATACTGGAGGGCTACCTTATATGTTTGACCTCACTGCTTTCTCTTTCCAGCTTAAATTCCCAACCCGGCCAAAGGTGCGGGTTCCTACCATCCCCATCACAAAGCCTCACACTATGAAACCAGCGCCGCGGTTAACGCCTGTGCGCCCAGCCGCTGCCTCTCCCATCGTGTCTGGAGCCAGACGGAGACGAGTGCGGTGTCGAAAATGCAAAGCCTGCGTGCAGGGAGAGTGTGGTGTTTGTCACTACTGCAGGGACATGAAGAAGTTTGGGGGGCCTGGTCGCATGAAGCAGTCCTGTGTTCTCCGGCAGTGCTTGGCAGTGAGTGATCTGCTGGGTAAAGAATATGGGGGAGGGGTGTGGTGCCGGGGGTGGGGCTGAAATATACATATAGTATAGACCCACAGAGCTGGAAAGCAAAGGTTTTGCTGTCTTTATGGCTTTTTTCATTTTATCCCTTTTGTCTCTGGATTTAGAAGGAAGGTATCTAATATTTAACATAATCTAATTTAATTTTTGCTTAATTTTCTAATGAGAGACTAGTGTTTGAAGGACAGATCACTGCAATCTGTTCCCTCTTTAAGTGGATTAGAAAGGAAGGACCTGGGAGGCCAAGGATAGGCCAGATGAAAATAAACTGTTCGCTGTTGGTCTCTCCTCAGCTAGTTGACTCTTCCTGTCTTCTTCCTTAGTCATTTTCCTGCCAAAACCTCTCTTCTCTCCACCTGATCTCCAAGCTCTCTTAAGTGTTTACTGGAGAATTGCAGGAACCAAATTGTCCACCTTCAGTTAAAGGGAAGCTGAATGATAAGGATCTAAGCCTGCTCTTTTCTTGGTTTCTGTCTTTGTCCTCTTATAGCCCAGACTGCCTCACTCCGTCACATGTTCCCTCTGTGGAGAGGTGGATCAAAACGAGGAGACACAGGACTTTGAGAAGAAACTCATGGAATGCTGTATCTGCAACGAGATTGTTCATCCTGGCTGCCTCCAGGTAAGGCAGGGGCCTAAGGGGCCCATGAGGTCTCAGCTAACAGAGTGTCTATAAAGACTGTGAGTGGAGCAGAGGAGAGTGGGACATCTGTCATAAGAGGCTGCTGAGGGTCACAGAGGGGTCCAACGTCTGCTCTTGATTCAGTCTATGTTCAGTGTTGGGCACTGTACTAGACCCCAAGGCTAAGCTAGTACACAGAATAGTCCTGGTTTCTGCCCTCGTGGAGCTTACAGGCTGGCCTTGGTGGGTATGTCTGGAGTCCCCAGCCATCGTGGAATAGCGTAGTTTTGGAATGCCTCACATTTTTTAAGCGTCTCTATTACATACTTCATTGTATCCGTGGGTTATTAGTTCCTGAAAGATGGTGAGAGTAATACTGTCAGCTGACATTTAGTGTGTGTTGAGTCTGTATCAGGCTCTGTGCATACCCCTGGGAATCCAGTGTCTAGAATTATGGGCTTTCACTGCTAAAGGCCCGGTTCCATCCCTGGTCGGGAACTAAGATCCCACAAGCCACACAACACAGCTCGGCAAAAAAAAAAAAGGTAATAAGGAGGTTTAAGCCTTAACCTCAGATATTGAGTCAACTCTTCTGTCATGGACCTTGGGCTCAGGTGTGTTCAAAAGCTCCCCAAGAGATTCTAATGTGCAGCCAGAATGGAGGAGCACAGTTTTATATGACTCCTCATTTAATCTTTAAGACAACTCTGTGAAGTTGAGTCTATCTTAGATTTTCTGTAAATCTAAAGTACATTGGTTGGTGCTGGTACTTTCTTGGTCTTTCTGAAGGTGTCAGCTATGTCATGACTGCCACCTGGCTGATAATGATTATATAAGACACTGTTAATTGTGAGAAGCAGCCCAGGTTCAGACAATTCAATGTGAAAAAAGATGCATCTTGGATTTGATAAAATAGGGTATTATCGTCATGATGATGACAATGGTTAGTACAAAGTGTTTACTACGTGCCATACATTTTTCTGAGCATTTTATATAATATTTAATGCATTCAATCCTCACCATTACCATGTAAGGTGGATATTGTTATTTATCCTCACCTAACAGTTGAGTCATAGAGACCTGGTTACTAGTCTCCAAACCAAAGCCATAACTGCCTCATAACCAGTTGCCCAATGCTCAAGATCACACTGGCACCATTCCTGTATGTTCAGTTCCTTGTAGAGTGGCATGGGACCCTCAGGAGAATGTATGTGTCAAGGGAAGAGACTCCAGATTGGCTCAGACTCTTGGGAATCTTCTCTTGGAGTCTAAATGTGATCAGAGTGAGGGTGGCCAGTATCCCACTGGCTTAGAGGCCAAATGGCTCTTGATTTTTTTTTTTTTTCCCCTCCCCTGTAGACCAGTGTGTTTAGGAGTGAGTAACTCTTACCAACCATATGTCTGTGTTACTGTTTGATAAAGGAAACTTAAGATTGGGTTTTGTCTGTTTTTTAAATGAGACAGATTTTTAATAACCACTCTCTGCCTGTAGATGGATGGAGAGGGGTTGCTTAACGAGGAATTGCCAAATTGCTGGGAATGTCCAAAGTGCTACCAAGAGGACAGCTCAGAAAAAGCCCAGGTAAGGGAACGTTTCCAGTCTCGCACTGTGAGAAGAAAGCGTGTGTCAAGTTTGGAAATAACATTTGCCTTTGCATTTTTTTTCTGACCCAGGAGATTATTTTTTGTTTTGTTTGTTATCTTTTTTCCCCTTTGTTTAGCTATTTTTCTTTTGAGTTGTGAATTTTGTTTTTTTGCATTATTGAATATTGTTCCCCCGGGACTCTGCAAATTCCCAGTGTTCTTTTACACCCTGGGGCCCTTGGAAAAGAGGAGCCACAGCTGGGCTGTTTGAGGAGGGAAATGAGGTGAGCGTGGTCTGTGAGGAATGAAACTTGAGGGGAGGCAGCAACCTGAGTCAGCTGGTACATGGTCGTGTACTAGAGTTTCCAGTTGCGCCGGTTCACATTTTTGTTTGCTTCACCTTTGTGGCAAAAAGCCCTTGCCCGTGTGCCCAGTTGTGTCCTACAGAGGCAGTCCCTTTTCCGGAGGAAACCAGTGCTGTGACCTTGGCCCCAAGCTACTATGGTTGCTGGTCAGTGGCCACCAGTAATGTCAGAGGGCCAGAAAGACTGGTCTCTGAGGCCAGGAAGACATGATCTGCTAAGGGCATGCACAGAGGCAGCCATTGGCCTCAGGCCAGTCATCACGCCCTGGCAGTCTCCTCCAGGTACCCTGTACAGGACAGTAGGGACACGTTTCCTTGTTTCTTTTTTTTTCCCTATTTCTTCCCACTCAGGCACTGAGATCATTGAACTTCTCAATCTAAATACGTCTGAGGAGAAGGATTTCTGGAGTTGACGAGTGCTAGAGTTCTCATTGGAGAAGGCAATGGCAACCATGGATAGAGGAACCTGGTGGGCTGCAGTCCATGGTGTTGCTAAGAGTCAGACACGACTGAGCGACTTCACTTTCACTTTTCACTTGCCTGCATTGGAGAAGGAAATGGCAACCCACTCCAGTGTTCTTGCCTGGAGAATCCCAGGGACGGGGGAGCCTGGTGGGCTGCCATCTATGGGGTCGCACAGAGTCGGACATGACTGAAGCGACTTAGCAGCAGCAGAGTTCTCATTTCAAGTTCTTCTAACTAGCAGCAGGTTCTTCTAGTAGTAACTTTTACTTTTGTCTTCTTCACTGGTGGTGGTGGTGGTGGATGCTTTCTGTAGCAGACAGGTTGGCAGATACTGTATTTAGTGTTACCTTCTAATGCCTTGTAAAAGCCAGCACCCAAAAATTGGTCATTCTCTTTCAGCCACAGTGATCTAAGAATATAAGGAGAAAAGGGAGCAGAATAGTTGCAGAGGGACATAGAACGTCTCCTTAAGGGAGTCTGAACTGCTGCTTTGATACCTAGTGGAACATGGTGGTCAGGCTTCATTGCATCATAGCCAGGGTGGGCTCCAGGAAGGGACAGGAGACCAGAGAGCACAGGTGGCAGAGGGTGAGCTTGTGCTTTTATCGTGGGATATTGGCTTCACCAAACTCGAATTCCTCATTTTCATCCTGAGGAGATTGCTCTAGGAGCAGTGCGGTTTCTCATTCTAGGCTTAATCTCTCACCTGTGGTTGGTCTCCCGGGACAGTGTGGGGTGCTGAGTAGAAGCAGCCTGGCAGGGTCGCACTCAGACCCTGTATAGGGCTAAAAGTCAGTAGGTTTACTGCTATCAGAATCTGCATCCTAGTTCAAACGTGTATATTTAGGCTGTTTTTCTTCCAGCAGAAGCATCTCTTGGGTGAAGAGCTGAATTAGAGGCAGAATTTAAAATGGTCAGATTGCGTAGGGGTAGGAGTTGCAGCCTTAAAGAATTTCTTTACCCAGAGAATTATATTATAACCAAAAAATTGGGACAGGAGATGAGTAAGGCAGGCGTTGGAATCATGTAGCTCAAATGTGGATCCCATTCCTCTGTACTTGGACACAGACCTTTCTGTCACAGTTAGATTTCACAAGCAACCCATTTTGAGGGGTTTGCTCTATAATCAGCTGCCTTGAGCACAGATGTGAGCTCAGTTACAGTCTGGTTTGCAGGCAGTGAGGAAATGACCACCCTGCAGCACACAGAGGTCCCTCCCCCATAGAAAAGCAGCGGCCTGCCCTCCGCTAGTCCCCGAGAGCAGCAGAGAGGCTGACCCTGTAAGTGCAGAGGGTCTTGAAGAAAGGAGGCACTGACATGGCGTTTGCGGGCCTGTTTTGCAGAAGCGGAAAATGGAAGAGAGTGACGAAGAAGCCGTGCAAGCCAAAGTCCTCCGGCCGCTGCGGAGCTGCGACGAGCCCCTCACGCCCCCACCTCACTCGCCCACCTCCATGCTGCAGCTCATCCATGACCCGGCCTCCCCCCGGGGCGTGGTGACTCGGTCCTCCCCTGGGGCCGGCCCCAGCGACCACCACAGTGCCAGCCGCGATGAGCGCTTCAAACGGCGGCAGTTGCTGCGGCTGCAGGCCACAGAGCGCACCATGGTACGGGAAAAGGAGAACAACCCCAGCGGCAAAAAGGAGCTGTCTGAAGTTGAGAAAGCCAAGATCCGGGGATCGTACCTCACTGTCACGCTGCAGAGGCCCACCAAAGAGCTCCACGGGACATCCATTGTGCCCAAGCTGCAGGCCATCACGGCCTCCTCTGCCAACCTTCGCCATTCCCCCCGTGTGCTGGTCCAGCACTGCCCAGCCCGAACCCCCCAGCGCGGGGATGAGGAGGGGCTGGGGGGAGAGGAGGAGGACGAGGAGGAGGAGGAGGAGGAAGATGACAGTGCAGAGGAGGGGGGTGCGGCCAGGCTGAATGGCCGGGGCAGTTGGGCTCAGGATGGAGACGAAAGCTGGATGCAGCGGGAGGTCTGGATGTCTGTCTTCCGCTACCTCAGCCGCAGAGAACTTTGTGAATGTATGCGAGTGTGCAAGACGTGGTATAAATGGTGAGCAGGGCTACAGGGATCAGGCACAGGGGTATGGGCGTAGGTGGCAGCTTTCCATGTGAGAACAGCATGTGTCTTGGCTCCTGGAGGCTGGTTGGGCCCTAAAGGATTAAAGCTACCCAGTCTGTTTCCCAGACACAGGGGTCCTCTAAAAGATATGGCCGGTCGTACCTGCAAGTGTCATCAGGGAAATATGGCCCTTGGCCTCTTCTGCCTGCTCTGTACTTTCCTGTCTTTCCTTACTGGACTTTGAATGGATTTGTACCTTGGGGCTTGGGGGTGGGTTTGTACAGTGTGTCCTAAAACTTCGGAGTCATAATCCCCCTGCCCTCAGTTAGTTGAATGCATCATACATTTGTTATGCCAGTCACTCCTGGGGCTGGGGACACAGACGACTGCTCTTATACCCCTGCCCCATTACGTCTCCGTCTCCCAAGAAAGGTATATGTACTTTTCAGAAACTTTGTAGGTGCTCACAGGCTCACAGTTTTCCACAGTTCTAAATCTCATACTCTAAACCTAGACCAGAATGCCTTTCTCCAGCAAGCAAGGTTCAGTTTTGAAGCTTCCTGAGACTTAGTTGTCTTTCTTAGTGAAACCTGTTATTTCTGTTCAAGTTAAACATTAAGACATAAGGGAGCATCCCTAGAGGTGGTGAACGAAGATTTCCACTGGACATTGTTTTTCCTTAACTTCCTAAACCCTAGGATAAATCCTTTATATCTGGGTCAAATCCTGTTGCGGTAGTTTTCAAAGTGTGATGCCCAAACCAGTGTCATTCCTGGGACCTTGTTAGAAACACAGGTTTTCAGGGCATATCTCAGACCTGCTGATCAGGACCTTGAGGGTGGGGCTGGGCAATCTGTTTTTAATAAATTCTCCACCAGAGGATTCTGATAAACATTAAAAATTTGAAATCCAGTGCTCTTGTTTTTGCCATGCAAGTTTTATGTGCCCTGGGTGAAGTTTTTTCAGTCTCTAAGTGAAGACTCCATTGTTTGCAACCATGAGTTTACTTCCCAAATCTGAATTGACATGTGATCCACCCAGATTTTCCTAATTGTCTTTGTAGGGCTTAGTGGTGGCTCTGTCCCTCAGTTTCTAGGCCGAGCCACATAAGACTCCCATTATGTGCCATCTCCTCTTGCCCTGCCAGCTAGACACTGAGCCAGGCTGGGGAGCAGAGACCAAAATATTAAAGAGAAGCCGCATGTTGCAGTGCTCTCTGTGGCCTGTGGATTTGTCTTGGAAGGGCGGGCCTCTCCCTTCCTGTTCTGATGTAGACTGGCTAGAGAAAGTAAAGATAGCACTGAGGCAGAAACCTAAGGGTGGTGGAGGACTCTCCAGGCCTGATTTTAATAAAGAGCCTCTTGCGACCTGATCATGAAATGGGCTCTTTCTGGAGTTCAAGGCACAATGAGCTGGATGTGCCAGGTAGCACCACCCTGCATCTCAGGCGGCTGGGAGAGACTTTGAGGAGAGTAGAGGGAAGCCCAGTAGCTTCCAGCAGTAAGAAGTCAAGAAATTTTTTTAATGTCCCTTTGTATACACTTTGGTGGGAGCCATGCCATTTTAATGTGAATGAGGGGTTATAGTATATTGTTTTACTGTGTGTCCCTGACAGTTGCTCTGTGCTCTCAACCCGGCCAAAGTAAATTGGGGTGGACTGGTCAATTAATCTCTATTCTCTGAGGCAAAAAATGGCAAGGTATGATCCTTATATGCATGTAGAAGCATCTAGGGAGGTTGATCTCCAAGGCTCTGCTTTTCCCAGAAGCCTCCAGCAGCCTGTGGTGAAGTTCCTCTGACAAGGGATATCAGGTCTTGACAGCTGGTTCTCTTTCCTTCTGTTACAGGTGCTGTGACAAGAGACTTTGGACAAAAATTGACTTGAGTAGGTGTAAGGCTATTGTACCCCAGGCTCTCAGTGGCATCATCAAGAGGCAGCCAGTTAGCCTTGACCTCAGTTGGACCAATATCTCCAAAAAACAGCTGACATGGCTCGTCAATAGGCTGCCAGGTGAGCAGCCCCACGCTGTCCATCCAGGAACCCAGGGCTGGCGAGGAAAGCTGCATTATTGGCAGCGCTATTTAGAATTTCTTTCAGGCAATTTAGGGCAGCAGTCTGTGCCATCACTGCCTTTCTGCTTGGCAAGAGACCTGGCCAGTCCCACCTTAACTGCCAGTCCCCAAGGTGCCACTGTGGGCTGGCAGGCCAGTCGCTGAGGAAGATGAAGAGAGAGGGGTCAGGTGCTGCTCCCAGCTCTGCAGGTGTTCTCGGTATAGTCCCTGAAGAGAGAATTTGAGTAAGATGTCAGCTTGATTAGCCCCTTGTAAGGATTCTCTTAAGCACTTTGAGGTCTTAGAAGTCACACATACTTGTTACTCTGCTGGAAACCAAGCAATCCATTTTACCACCAGAGTTAGGTGTATAGGAGGGCATAGAAGTTTTTGAGCAGGATTACTAGAGTAAGTTTAGGATATGGTCCCTCCCTCCATTAAACTGGGGATCTGTTTACCTTGGTCAGATCAGCTGGTAGTTGAGGCTTTGGATGGCTGGTAGAGTGTATTATTGCATGTCTATCTCCTTCCGTTGCAGGACTGAAAGACCTCCTTCTAGCAGGCTGCTCCTGGTCTGCAGTCTCTGCCCTCAGCACCTCCAGCTGCCCCCTTCTCAGGACCCTTGATCTTCGGTGGGCAGTAGGAATCAAGGACCCTCAAATTCGGGACTTGCTGACTCCACCAGCGGATAAACCAGGTATGCTCTAGGCCTGATTTCCCTGTGCTCCTTTCAGCATTCCCAGAAGCTCAGGTAGTCCCAGAAATTACACTGTTGAAAAAAGTAGAAAAGTGGAAGTTGAAAACAGGACGATGGACTATGTGCAAGCACAGTTAACTATTTACAGATAACTACCTACAAAGGAAGGAGTGAGTCCATTTTGTGGGTCAGTGAAGGTTGGGGGCTAGAGAGTATAAGCCTGAGGAAGTCTGGGAAGGCTTCATGGTTGAGGTGGAACGTTGAAGGCTGTTTCCCTGATGGTCTAGAAAAGTGTGGGGGAGTGGGAAGGAGAGGAGCATTCCACACATACCCTTTTGCTGTGTGAGTGAGGCACAGTCCAGCAGCTGGGAAGAAAGAAAACGTGTCTGGTTTCCTGGAAACGGCCCCCACACACTGCTCCCTCCCTGCAGGCAGGGCTGGGTGTGGGCAGTTCTGCTTGTTAACCCCTGCACAACCCGGCCAGCAAGTATCCATGACTGAGGCTGCCTGCAGCTTGAGCTGAACTAGAATTAAGAGTCTAGATCTAGGTCCTTTTCTTGCCTGTGCAGGCCAGGACAATCGCAGCAAGCTCCGGAACATGACCGACTTCCGGCTGGCGGGCCTTGACATCACAGACGCCACGCTCCGTCTCATCATTCGCCACATGCCCCTCCTGTCTCGACTCGACCTCAGTCACTGCAGCCACCTGACAGACCAGTCCTCCAATCTACTCACCGCTGTTGGGTCTTCCACTCGTTACTCCCTCACAGAGCTCAACATGGCAGGTATGGCACTGCCGTGTTTTGTGACAGATGGTGCCCCTGCCCCTTGGAAGCCCAGCCCTTCTTGGAGTTTGATCAGTAGAACAGAAAGAACACAGGCTGTTGACTAAACCGTGTTAATTCTTTTCCTCACATATGGACAAGACATGGAACTCCGTTCCTTTTGTAACTGGCAGGGACCAAGGCCTTGAGCAGTTGTCAGGGGCCTCAGGATACAGGCAGCACCCAGCTGCAGGCCAGGCAACTTTGCAGTGCAGGGAGTGGGTGGCAGGGGCCTTCTGGGGCTGCCGTGCTGATGGCACATCCGGGCTCTGAGCCTGGTGGTTAAGGGGAAGAGAGGGACTTCTGTTTAGCCTTTTGAGGAAAGCTGGGAAATTGAGCGTCAGAGCCAGGCTCCTTTGAGTGTGTGTACGCAGTATTGTCCTTGTGGTCACTTTCCCCACAGGTTGCAATAAACTGACAGACCAGACCCTGATCTACCTACGGCGCATCGCCAACGTCACCTTGATCGACCTTCGAGGATGCAAGCAGATCACTCGGAAAGCCTGCGAGCACTTCATCTCAGACCTGTCCATCAACAGTCTCTACTGCCTGTCTGACGAGAAGCTGATACAGAAGATCAGCTAAGACACACCCAGCCCAGACTGAATAGGAAACCGATCTTCCCCTGACTCCCCAGCCAGGAGAGCCTCTCTCCCCGCCCCTGCACGGGCTCCGAGGCCAGCGTCACACTCCCTCTCTGCTCTCCTGTCCCTTGAGCCCTTCCCTTACAGTCAGGGCAGAGAGGGGGGTGGACCCCAGGCTTAGCAGCCTGTTCCTCTCCCTCCCAAGGAGAAGGGAGTAGCAAATTGACCCAAGGGGAAAGCGCAGGCTGTGTGCTGCCACAGTGCCTGCTCGCTTGCTCGCCCACCCGCCCACTCATTCGTCGGCCAGGAGGCCGGGTTCTTACTTTGGGGTGTCTGTGCAGCCGTCACCTGCACTGGGCCCTGGGGCCCTCCTCCCCATCCATGGTCCCCAGCAGTGCCTGGTTCTGAGCAAACTCCCAGGGAAGAAAGCAGCCCTGTCTCTGTGGCCAGGTTCTCGTCGTGGTGTCCAGTGCGTGTCTCCTCTGTCACACTCTCCCGGCTTACACAGGAGGGGGCCAGCGGCCCCAGGAAGGCCAGACCCATGCAGATCACACTGGTGCTGTTGAGGTGTCCACACCTCTTGTCCGTGTCTGTGCTCTCCCTCCTCTCCTTGTAGCTTGATCCTGTCTGATGCTCATGGTAGTTCACAGAATGAGGTTCCCCACCCCAGACTTTCCTGCTAGTTTCTATGAAGTCCTTGTTGCACTTATTGGGGTTGAGGCTCTTCAGAGGAGCTGGAACTGTCTACCCCAGGGACACCCGATTTTACTGCTTCCCAGGCAGATCCTGAGACAGGCACCATCTCCCCATCCCTTCCTTCTTTGGCCTGCCCTGCCCTTTTTCACACTTTCCTTATTTCCGCCTGAATAGGGCTTTCCCAGGATGTCTTCTCAGAGGGAGCAGCCTGTCTCCCCCAGCTGGGGGGGTCAGAGAACTAGGCCAAGTCCCCACCTGCCCCCTGGCAGGCTCCAGGCCTCAGGTCCTGTAGCCATCCAAGCCCACGCCTGTGTCTAGCCTCAGCGGCTCACTGAACCGGCGCCTTCGGAGGGGTGGGGAGTCCTGCTTAGAAGCCAGTCACCTGCCCTCTGCCTGCAGCCATGGAAGGGGGTGTGCATGTGCCTCTGTGTGTGTGGCTGAGTGTATTAAGCGTGTGTGTGGAGGGAAGGAGGGGAGCCTGGCGTCTCCCTCTCCACTGCCCTGTGTCGAGCCCCATCAGCTGCCCCCTCCTACTTTGCATTGAACGGCCTGTCCAAAGATCCTCTCTATAGGGCAGCAGAGAGCTTTTTGCACTTTAAAAAAAAAAAATGGAACGAAAGGTCGGGATTTCTTTTGGGTCAATATTTAAATGTGTGAGGAGATGCTCAGTAGTAGCAGCCTGTGGCAAGAGCTGATAAACGATAGACGCGGGTTTGCACTCCGCTCCCCATCTGAAAGGAAGGCAATAGCACAACCTTGCCCCACCATCTGGAACCCAGCCCGTCCCCTCCCAGCCCCTTTCCTGCAGCCCAGCCTCAGGCTCTCCTCCTCCTGAAGCCCTGTGGGGGAAGAGAAGGAGCCCAGGCACCAGGGGTCTGAAGTGTGAGCCGCCCCAAGGAGAGACGCCACGTGCCCCCTTGCCGCTTCCAAAGCAATAGAGGCAGAGGGGCTCCCTCTTTGCCACCTAGCCCAGCTTTGACCCTGGCATTGACTGGCCTCCTGAGAGAAAATCGGGTCTTGGAAGGGGGTGGCATTGTGTCGGTTTCTTCCAATCTGCTGACTCTCTTGCTGCGCCTCAAAGCAGCAGCCTGCTCCCGTGACCCTCTGCCCCTTCCATTGGTCTCCAAGCCCCAGCCACTTGGGGCTGAAGCCTTGAGGAAATGCCAGTGACTTTATTCCAGAGTGCCTCAGTTAGGGGAACTTCTCTGTCAAGAACCCTGGGTATTGAGCAAAAACCTTATTAATGTTATTGTTAATGACCTATAATTGGAAGCTTCCTGCCTTTTTTTGGTTGCTCCTGTGGAAAATACTGAAAAGATGACTTTGTTTTGCTTTCTTGTCTTTTTATAAAAGGGGAGGTGGAGAGACCCCCTCAGAGCAGGGATTGTTCCGGGAGAGTGCCTCTGACTTTGGGACATCTCACCCACAGAGATTTCCAAGCTGACGGTTTGTTTTGGGCTTTGGCTTTTATTTTTGTTATTTTGTGTTTGGAAAAACAAGCATTTTTACCGTGCACGTGAGTTGGTCAGAGGAAAAGGGAGCCCAGGAGTGGCAGCCAGTGGATCTGTGCCCTTGCTGTGCTTCCCTTTCTCTGGGACTGTGAGGGAGAAAATGGTTTTTAGAGGTGAGGGTTGGTCCATGTGGAGGACAGAAATGTCTCTCTGGGGACAGAGGAACCCGGGAGTTCCACCAAATTTCCTGCCATCTGGTCGTAGACACAGCCTTGCCAGGAGAGCCTGCCCTCCGCAGACCACAGGACCAGACACCCTGCCTCCATCTTTCCAAGCACCGGGGCGAAAAACCACAAAGGAAAGGAAGAAAATTTATATATATATATAATATAAAATCACTTGGTGATTAAAAAAAATAACTGCTCCATAAATAAAACTCCTAAAGTCACTATGTTTAAAGGGTTTGGTTGTGTTTTTGTTTTCCGAGAAATAGTGTAAATATATATTTTTTTGTTGCTGGTTTAGAGTCAATCTCCAATGTTGTGCTAAAAAAAAATTAAATGTAAGCATTAAGAGGACAAGTCACGCTATCTCAGTTGACACATTGGGGTTATTTGGGGCCAGGGAAAGGAGGGAAGCTAGGTGGACTTTGTTTTCTAAACGTTCTCCATGATTGGTTTTACAAAGAGCAAGGACATCTTTCCTCTGACATGTGGGAATGGGAGATATTTGTGTAATAAAAATTTTTAAAATACAAAAAAAGAAATAGCCTCCAGTGGGAAATATTTTTATTTGGGTTTTTTTTTTTTTTTTTTAATAAAAAGGCTTTCAAAACCAAAACAAAAATACCAAAAACTTTTCTGCCTTGGTGTGTGTGTGCGTGCATGAGAAAGAGGAAGTCTGAAGGTGCTGCAGCCTCCCACCCCTGAGGCCCACAGTTCCCCCCTATCCCTGAGTGGCAGCGGAAGTGCTGTGTGCCTCTGTGACTTGCTTTGCCTTTTTTTTTTTAATGTCCGAAGGCAGCACTTGCTTAAATGTTACAGCATCAAAGGGAACTTTTTAGTAGATGTGGAAATTTAGGCATAGGATTACCTGACCCCGACTCTTCCCCACAAGCCAGTGCCTGGAGAGGTGCTGCCGAGTCCTTGGGAAGAGCTGGAAGGACTCTGTGGTGCTCCCCTACGCACGGGCCTGGGGATTTCTATTCTGGCCATCCCTGGAGAGCCAGTAGCTAAGGCCACGGCCAACCTCCACCCACTGCAGCTACAGAACAGGCCTCTCAGCGACAGTGCCTCGAGGCCACCAAGCAAGGTCTGTGTCCGGCTCCATCAGCATTTGTCCCACTGGATCCTGCCTGTTGAATACAAGCTCCAACCTTTAGACGAGTGTCCTGCATGCTGCCTGCTGTTAACCTCAGACCTGACCGTGCCATCTCAGGAGAGCTGAGATGACACCCAGGAGGTCCCGAGAAGACTCACATCTCTCCCTTCAGGGGATCTCGGGGCCCCTGCCCATCCTCGTCGCCGAGCTGTTAAGGACCGTCTCCAATTCTGCACATTCTGGAAGAGGGATCCTGGACAGTTAGCCGATTCCAGTCCATTTCCTGAGGATGGCTGCGATTGTGGCCATGTTTGACATTGCCAAGGAAGGCAGACTGTCTGTTTTGCCTTCTAAACATCACAGAAACCCATCTACCTCTTGATAACTTCATGCCTGCCACCCTAGTTGAAGCTACCATTTTCCAGAACCTTGACTCCAGCAGGAACCCTGAGACTTAGGCTGCAGTCCAACCCCCATCTGCCTTGTTGGCAGCCAGAACATTTCTCTTAGATTTGACTACTTCTCTACTTAAAATCCATTGGTGTGTTTGTCTCAGGATAAGTTCTCAAGCTCCCTCATCATTTACCCCCTCCTCTCCAGGTTTCCCTGGTGGCTCAGTGGTAAAGAATCCACCTGCCAGTGCAGGGGACATGGGTTCAATCCCTAGGTCAAGAAGATTCCCGTGAAGAAGGAAATGCAACCCACTCCAGTCTTCCTGTCTGAGAAATCCCATGGACAGAGGAGCCTGGCAGGCTACAGTCCATGGGGTCTCAAAAGAGTCAGACATAACTTGGCAACTAAACAACTCCTCTCCACCCTTATAACTAACTCTACTGTCTCTGGGCCTTTGCTGGTACACCTTCCATACTCCTGTATACAGGAATCTTAAGCTGTCATGTGTAACTTTCCAGGGTCATGTGCTACTGACCTCTGCATCACTAACCGCCACCATCTGGCACCAGGCTAGAGGTAGGTGCTTCCGGAGGCCTTGAGCAGGCGCCTCTGTAGCCCCCGGAGTTGCTGCGTTCAGGGCAGGTCACCCTCAGCACAGCTATGAAAACTTATCCTTCACCACCTCCTCCAGAAGCCCTTCCTGTTTCTCCTCCAATCAGAAGGGATTAACCTGGACATTCTGTATACCTTTCACAGGCAACAAAATAAAAACAGCGGGCATCTACTGAGCCTTCTATGTGTTGACCCAGACTGGTCTAAGTATCTACACATGGTAACTCCTAATCTTTACAGCAACCCTTTTTTTTTTTTTTTTGAAGTATAGTTGATTTAGAATGTTGTGTTAATTTCTGGTATACAGCAAAGTGATTCAGTTATACACATATATATACATATTCTTTTTCATATTCTTTTCCATTATGGTTTATTACAGGATATTGAGTATAGTTCCCTGTGCTATACAGTGGCACAGGCTACATTTACTATATAGTTAGTTTTCACCTGCTAATCCCAAACTCCTAATTTATCCCTCCCCTAGACCCTTTCATGACTCAACGGACATGAGTCTGAGCAAACTCCAGGAGATGGTGAAGGACAGGGAAGCCTGGCGTGCTTAGTCTATGGAGTCAAAGAGTCGGGCATGATTGAGCAACTGAACAACAACCCCCTTTCCCCTTCTGTTTCTGTTTCATAAATAAGTTCACTTGTCATATTGCCTTGGTTTAGGCTGTGCCATGCAGCTTGCGAGATCTTAGTTTCTTTGTTGTTTTTTTTTTATTTTATTTTACTTTACAATTCTGTATTGGTTTTGCCATACAAGATCTTAGTTTCTTGACTAGGGACTGAACCTGGAATCATGGCAGTGAAAGCATACCATTGTGACCACTGGATCACCGGGGAAGTCCCCTGCGCCATCTTTTCGATTCCATATATAAATGATATCACATGGTATTTGTCTCTTTCCTGACTTCATTTACTGTGATAATCTCTAGGTTCATCCATGTTGCCGCAACTGGCATTATTTCATTCTTTTTTATGGCTGAGTAATATCCCATTGTATATGTGCACCACATCTTTACCCATTCATCTGTCGATGGACATTTACTTTGGTTCCAGGTCTTGGCTACTGTACATGCATAGCAACTCTACTGTTATTATCTTGTTTTTGTGTTTTTCGGCTGTGCTGGGTCTTCGTTGCTGCATGGACTTTTTCTCTAGTTGCAGAGAGCAGGGTCTACTCTCTAGTTTCGATGTGCAGGCTTCTTATTGTGAGGGTTTCTCTTGTGGAGTACGTGGGCTCCACAGCACAGGCTCGATACTTGGGGCACTCAAGCTTAGTCGCTTCATAGCATGTGCGATCCGGATCAGGGATCAACCCTGCTTCCTGCATTAGCGGGGGGATTCTTTACCACTGAACCACCAAGGAAGCCCTACCCTCATTTTAAAGATGAGAAACTTGAGTTATGGACATTGGCCTGGAGTGTCTTGGCTAGTAAAACCTGGAGACTGGCTGCAGAGTCAGTCCTATCCACCTCACTTCCTAGCCTCTGTGTACAAGCAATGGCATTTCACACTCAAACTCCACCCAAGGAAGGGAGTGGGTAGGTGTCTTCGCTCTACAGATAACAGAGCCCAGGCTCAGAGAGAGGAAGTGAAGGCAGAGCTGGGACATACATGAACACTGGGCCAAGGACTCCGGAACTTGGGCCTTCCCCCCCACCCCCCCACCCCCCGTCTCTCGTGCCTCCTGAGCAACCAGGCTGGGTGTGTGCCCACAGCCCCTCCCATGGCACTTTGGACTCCTTGAGGGTGGGGCTAGACTTAGCTAGCTTGGCTTCCCCTCCATCTGCTCCAGGAGTGGAGGGATAAGGAAATTTACTAAGCACAGTGAAAGGTGGATTTATAGGAAAGGGAAGCAGGACCAATTGCATGGGTGAGTGACCCATGCAGTCACAGGGGGCCCTCCCCTCAGATGGGTCCCACACTTAGTTTAATGTGCTGTTGTCACCATCTTGAAATTCTTTCTTTTTTTTAGTTTGGCTGTACTGGTCTTTGTTGCTGCACTCAGGATCTTCGATCTTTGTTGCAACATGTGAGATCTTTTTTAGTTGTCCCATGTCAACTCTTTCTTAGTTGCCACACGTGGGATCTAGTTCCCGGACCAGGGATCGAACCCGGGCCCCCTGCATTGGGAGCACGAAGTCTTAGCCGTTGGGCCACCAAGGAAGTCCCTTGAAATTCTTAATTTTTGAAAAAGAGGCTGTGCGCTTTATTTGCAGTGGACCCCACAAATGAGGTAGCTAGACCTGGGGAGAAGGCCAATTCCAGCTCCTCCAGCCCTCCCAGGTCAGCTCTGTGCTAAGTGCCATTCGGGTGGCCAGCAGCAGAGCAGTCCTGGCACTTGCTGGGGAGAGTCACCCTACCTCCCCCGCTTCCAGAGGCCCAGACCAGAAAGGAACCCTTAGCGCTGACACCAGTGTATGGGCAGGAGACAGTGAGAGCAGACACCCAAGGTCTGGGAGCACCTAGAGTTGCCCTCAGCCCAGCCTTCTGTCTCCTAAACCTGCCCCACGTCAGAGAGCCACAGCGGGCAGAAAGCCCAGCTGTTGTGCCCTCAGACTGCGCCATGGCAATGCCAGGAAGGCAAGACAGGTAGAAAGGCAGAGAGACCCAGACCCAGAGAGAAACACCTTGAAAGACCCAGAAAAGGGAAGGCAGAGAGAGGCAAAGAAGCTGGGAGGGGAGAAGAGAAATGAAAGCAGAGAAAGACCATGGAGGACGCTGAGAGGGAGACACACAAGTGGGGTCCAAGGTCCTCAGGATGTGTAACTGTGACCGTTCAGGAAGACATCTCCCTCAGCCCAACGCTGCACACACATCTTCATTTACCCTCAAAACAATTCAATGAGGCCAGGCTGGGGTACAGAAGAGGGCTCAGAGAGGTCAAGTAACTTTATCTAAAGCACCCAGCGAGCGGCTTTTCCACACCCATCCTCCCTCTCCCTGACACGGCAAGTACCAGAGGCTACAGGGGGGCCGGCGGGGGCTCCGAGACCTTGACTGAGACGCTCAAAGGTCAAGGCACAAACAAGCGGTAAGAGCTCAGCACGACTCAGCCTGAGACGCGGAAGACGAGGCGCATGCGCACTGGGAAAGCGCCAAGAGGGTCCTGTGGAAGGGGCGGGGCGGGGCGGGGCGGGGCGGGGCGGGGCGGGGCGGGGCGGGGCCTGGGGGCGGGACCGGATCCAGAGGCGGGGCCACGTCTCGCTGAGGCTCAAAGGGGGAAAAGGGAGACTGGGGCCCGGGCGGCGCGGAGACTTGTGACCTTCTGGAGGGTTCCAGGGAGAGGCTCTGCTCCCGGGAGACGGGTCGGGAGCAGAGCAGCGGCCTGGAAGCCTGGCACAGAGTTGTGGGCTATCAAAGGCCCTTGGACTGTGCAGGAAGGAGCACAAGGCCTGTGTCCTTGGCGGAAGTGCCAGTCCTCAAGTTTTCCCCGACTTCACCCAAGCAGGCTCCCGGCCCTAACCATAACTTGTCACTTGCCTCATAAGGATGTTTCGAGTATTAAATGAGATCATCTGAGTTCTAGGAACAGTGGCCTGCACTTGGAGAGAACCCAGGAAGCGTCAGTGTTTATTATTATGTGTGGTTTGCCCATAGATTCACCCTCCCTCCTATGGTGGATGCCCAAGGCCAAGTAATACCAGGGCCTGGCATGTAGTAGGAGCTCAGGTACACTGTTGGACGAGTGAGTGAGTAAACGAGGTGAAGTCCCAGCGTCCCACCCAGAGCCTGGCACCATGTGGGACCCGGACATCAGGGAGGTGGCTGCCCACATTAAGCAGGAGTTTTTCTCAGTCAGTCTGCTCACCCCCGGTGAGCTGTATGGATTGGGACACCGTCAAGTTCATCCTCCTGGCTCTTCAAAGTCCAGGATGGAGACAGAGGTGAAGCCCCAGCAAGAGGAAACCTGTGCTCCTGGGCCTTGGCACATGCCAGTCCTCACCCCCGACCTCACTCCTGCTCATGTGCAGACAATGTCAAGTTCAAGACCTTCACCAACTCTTCCTCTCTTTTCCTGAGCCTGCCACCTCCTCACATATCCTCTTGCCAGGTTCATTGGAGGGGGCCTTCTTCCTCACCAGACCTGAGTTCTGTTTCTGTGGCCCTAACTTGGCACCCAGTGTGAGGAATGCAGCAGTGGCCACACCAAACAGGGGCACCAAGGAGAGCCCTCTGAACAGGAACCTTTCCACCCATGGGATGCAGGGTGAGCAGGAATCTGGGAAGGAAGTAAAAGGGAAGTCATTCCAGGCAAGGGGAATTAGAAAGTCAGCACCCCAGAGGTAGAAATGAACTTGGCTAGTTGTAGTGACAGAAGGAAGATCAGAGAGACTGGAGACTAAAGGGCACAGGGAGGGGCAGGAGGATTGAGTTAGAGCGATGGGCAGGGGCCAAACTGTAGGTCTCACGGGCCACAGGGGTGGTCATTGGAGATGGGGTTACATTTCAGCCTGTGAAGACTCTGTAAAAGACTCTGGCTAGAGGAGCGGCAGGGTGGAGGCTGGTGCAGGCATCAATGCCAGGCAGGAGGTGATGGGACTCAGATCCGGTTTACCAGGGCACAGTGGAAGGATTTGGGATGTATCAATACCTTGGTGGTGGAGAAGACTCTTGAGAGTCCCTTGGACAGCAAGAAGATCAAACCAGTCAATCCTAAAGGAGATCAACCCTGAATATTCATTGGAAGGACTGATGCTGAAGCTGGAGCTCCAATACTTTGGCCACCTGATGCAAAGAGCTGACTCACTGAAAAAAGACCCTGATTCTGGGAAAGACTGAAGGCAGGAGGAGATGGGAGCAACAGAGGACTAGATGGTTGGATGGCATCACCAACTCAAAGGACATGAGTCTGAGCAAACTCTGGAAGATAGAGAAGGACAGGGGAGCCTGGCGTGCTGCAGTCCATGGGGTCACAAAGAGTCAGACACAATTCAGCAACTGAACAACAACAATACTTTGGAGACAGACACACCAGTAGTCAACGGAACAGGCTGGATGACAGCCGGGAGAGGGGGCACAGGAGCAGGTGAGGGAAGAGAGGAATGGAGGATGACTCCTGGGCTTTTGAAAAGTGAAGGAGCCACGGCTGAGAAGGGGAGGCGGGAGAGGAGAAGGGGAGGCGGGAGAGGAGCAGGTTGGACTGGGCAGGGTGGTGGGAGTGAGAGCTCAGCGTGGGGCATGTTAAGTTTGTAACACACATTAGTCATCCAGGAGAGATGCCAGGTATGGCTGTATCTGCAGGGCTGCCAGCTGGGTGGATATGGGATTCCACTCCTCCTTCACTCCCGGCACCCTAGCCAGAGGCTGGCACTGTCTAGGCACCAGACAAAGGCTGGTTGAGAAAGACTGAAGCCAGCCTGAAAAGCCAAGTTGACAATCGACCTCTCCTCAACCACCAGAGGGCAGCACCATCCAAAACACAGCCTCCCCAGGCCAAGGCTTCCAGGAGCTGCTTTCCAGGGTCCCAGGAATCAGTGAGGAGAGGGCCCTGGCGGCTCTCTCTCTCAATCCTGGCTTCAGGCCTGCCTGGGTTGCAGGTTGGGCAGTGGGTGGGAAGGGCTTTCTGGGTTTGCAGGTGGTGTGGAGGAGGTTGGGCTCCTCTGGGAGCAGGATGGGGGGCTTTTCAGAATTCACAGGAACTCTGGCCTAATGAGTTCACTGGACAGAAGTTTTAGAACAGGAGCTGTTCCAGAAACCCCAGGCCAGTGAGTGACTGTAGTTAGGGTGCTGAAGAGATTCGGAGAGGCAGGAGGAAAGGAAGTCGGAGGCCTTCCGTCACATCCTCCTATTACTCTGGCCATCATCTACCCCAGACACCATGTGCCACCTTGGGCTGTGGGGCTCCTTCACTCAGTCACTCATTCACCCATCAAATGCTGACTATATCTTTCTGTGTCAGGTCTCATGGTGGGCTCTGGGGGGCAAGAAGTAAACTGGGAGCACTGGTTTCAGTGAGAGGAGGTGTGAACGTCAGGAGGCATTTTCCAGTGGATGCAAACATTGAATAAAGCTTCATGGACTGATTCAATGGACCTGAGTGTTGAGCAAGCTCCGAGAGATGCTGAAGGACAGGGAAGCCTGGCATGCTGCAGCCCATGGGGTCGCAAAGAGTTGGACATGACTGAGCAACTGAACAGCAATATACACACACACACCACCCCTCCCCGTCAAAACCTTGAAATGACGTGTGTCTTGCAATTGATGATGTTTTCAAATCGAGGAAGCAGGTACTAAGTGCAGAACTGGAGATGTACACAACTGGGAGCAAGGAGATTGGGGAGGGTGGCCTGGAGGAGGTGGGTCTTAAAGGGTGAGCCGGAGTTAGTCAGGGAAGAGGAGGTGCAGAGGGCTTCGAGACAGAGGGAGGGACAAAGGCACAGGGGTAAAAGCTGATGGATCGGCTGATGGTGGGGTCTACCTCGGGCTTAGGGGATGATGGCAGCCCCGGCCTGAGAGGGGAGCAGGACTTAGTCATCCAAGACTTTGACTTGCAGGTTAAGGAACTTGCTCACATGATTTACTTTCGGCAGAGTGGGGTGGGGGCCTGGAGCCCCCTCTCTGAATTCCCCACTCCCAGCATCCCCAGAAGCCCTGGAGCACTGCCTCTCAGTGCTAAGTAGACAGTAAATCTATCAGATCGAGATTTGAGGGAGGCATCTCTGGTCAGGGCCTGTATTAGGGCAGGAGCCCTGGGGATCCTCAGAAGCAGACAGGTTTAAGAAAATTCTCAGGAGGCCAGATGAGAGGGTATGGTGATAGATTAGGGCATGGGGAGACAGAGGAGCCAAGGGTGATGTCTGGAGTTCTGGCTTGAGTGTCTGGGTGGATGGTGGCGTCACCCACTGAGAAGGGGAGCTCACCATCCTGACTGATGCGCTCTGGTTCCAGGCTCTGCCGAGGCTGATCTCAAAAGATAGCCTGAGAAGTGCCTATGACAAAGGTGGTGGAGAATCCTAGGCTTTGCAAAAAGGTCCTGGTTACTGACCCACAAACTGGCATGAGGCTTTGGCTCCATGGGCCCAGGCCTGGGAGGGAATCTTGTCACCTTCGAAAACACAGAGATGCCCTTAAGAGCAGCACACTGAGATCAGGGTGCTGCTTTGTGACACCTGGATCCCCTCCACCTCCACCATGCAATCTCATCAGAGTAAAGTTCCCTTGCCAGGCAGTCCAGGGACCCCCATGACCCGCTCCCCTCCCCTCAAGGCTGAGAGAAGTTGGATCCCGCTTTGTGGAATCATGATTCTGAGCTAGGGACGGGGTTTTTGGTGCACAGTCCTCAGTCCTGAGTGGGAGTCCTGAGGCCTGGACTGGGTCTGGAACAGGAGTGAGGATTGGGACTGCGGTAAGTCTGGAGTCTGATGCCAGTCATCAGGTCCCAGGTCCATGACAACCCCTTAAGGGCTCTAGGTCCAGTTTGAGTCACGGTTGGATGTCTTGGTCCTAGGTCCATGTCCCAAATTTTGGGGTCCAGAACCCTGGTCTGGTCCAAGTCCAGGCCCAGGCTCTGCCCCCAAGTCCAGGGTTTGAAGTCATGATAGTGGTCTGAGTCGGGGAGTGGAATCAAGGTTGGGCTCAGCAACCAAGCTGGGATCAAGGTCATGGTCTGTAGTTGGGATCAGTGTTTGAGGTCCTGGCCCCAAATCTGGATCTGGGGACCTGTAGGGGGTCAAGGGTCAGCGTCAGGGTCTGGGTGTGAAGGGGGTTGGGTCCAGAACGCTGACCTAAGGTCATGGTCAGTCTGAGATGACGATCCAAGGTCTAGTTCTGGGAGTCCTGTTTGGAGTCTGGGGTCAGGAATGTGATCGGGTCTGGTGTCAGGTTTCTGACTGTGTCCAAGGTCAGGGATCAGGGGTTATAGCTAAAGTCTGAGATCCATGTCCCTGGGAACACATTCTGCAGTGCCAAGTCTGGGGTCTCGGCCGTGGTCTATCGTGGCGTCTGGGACCTGAATTGTGCCCCGAGTCGTGGTCAATATCTGGGTCTAGGGTCTTCTGCGGGCGACGGGCCCTGTCGGGTCCCAGGTCAGGGGACAGGTCATGGTCGGTGGGGGCCATGGGCGGAGAGTCGAGGCCGGGGTGGCCGCGGGGGTCAGGCTCGGTCCAGCCCCGCGGCCTCCAGGGG